>NC_060128.1:72490317-72826442 GCF_021461395.2 Schistocerca americana
TGTCATTGTATCGGATATTAGGGATTCTTCCCATTCCATTCACGTATGGAGCACAGGAAAAATGATTGTTTTAATGCATCTGTGCCTGCATTAATTACTCTAATCTTGTCCTCATGATCTCAATGTGAGCGATATGTAGGGGGTTGTAATATAGTCATGGTCATCATTTAAAGCCTGTCTTGAAACTTTGTTAATAGACTTTCTCGGAATAGTTCACACCTGTCTACAGAAGTCTATCAGTTCAGTTCCTTCAGTATCTCTGTAACATTCTCCCACAGATTGTACAAACCTGTGACCACTCGTGCTGCCCTTCTCTGTATACATTCGATATCCTCTGTTAGTCTTACCTTGTACGAGTCCTAAACATTTGAGCAATATTCCAAAACTGGTCACATAAGTGAGTTGTAAGCAATCTCCTATGTAGACTGATTGCACTTCCCCAGTATTCTACCAGTAAACCCTGCCTCTGTAGCAGTGCAATAGCATTACCGCATACCTCGCAAGACGGCCCAGATTAGATTCCCAGCAGGGGAATGGGCGTTGTTTGTCCATCATTATTTTCATTATCATTGACATGCAAGTCGACGAAGTGACGTCAACTAAAAAGACTTGCAATACTGCCGCCGAACCCTGAAGGGAATATCCTGGCCAATAAATGCCATACAAACACTTCATTTCATTACCAATAAATCGAAGTCTTCTACCTGCTTTACCCATGACTGAGACTATGCGATCATTCCATTTCATATCCTTACAAGGTGTTAAGCTCAGGTATTTGTATAAGTTGGCTAATTCCAGCAGTGAGCGATTGATATTATAGTCATAGGATGTGTTTTTTCATTTCATAAAGTGCACAATTTCACATTTCTGAACATTTAAAGCAAGTCTACAACCTTTGCACCACCTCAAAATCTTATCAAGATCTGACGGAATATTGATGCAGCTTCTTTCAGCTAGCATTTTATTACAGATAACTGCATCATCAGCAAAAAGTCTGAGGTTACTCTTAATATTGGGGAACTATCAATATTTTCTGCGAGATCATTAATATACAACATGGACAGCAACAGTCTCGGCGCGCTTCCCTGGAGGACACGAGATGTTACTTCTACATCTTACAACTACTATCCATCCAAGATAAAATGATGCATCCTCCTTACCAAAAAGTTTCTTTATTTATTTATATAGTCCTTCAAATCCTATATGTATAGACTATATACAAGGATATTGGACATCGTTAGGTATTTAAAAGATAGAATACAATTTGTATTGCAATCCTAAGGACTAGATATTGAAGTAATTTAGCTTCATACATACAACAAACATTACAGGCAACATACAAAGTAGAATATTAATAATACATCTTTATTTTTGTTGTTTGGCTTTTATATATTCTGTCAGACTGTAAAAGCAATGATCAATTAAATATGCCTTTACTTCAGCCTTAAAACTACAGAGTTTACTTATTAATTTAATATGGTTAGGTAAATTATTGAAAATCTTTATCCCAGTATGTAGAGTGCCTTTTTGGCACAATGATGTTCTCACCTGTTTCATATGAAGCTCAGATTTTTGCCTTGTATTGTGTGCATGTAAATCTTCATTTTTTAATAAGATATCTGGGTGTCTATCAATATATTGTTTGATGAAAACTGATGTTTCGTAGATAAAAATGCAAGGAAGAGGAAGAACTGACAATTTTTTGAATATGGGTCTGCATGATTTCGTATTGTTTACCCCTTCAATAATTCTTAGTATTCTCTTTTGCATCCTGAAAAGTTTAATATTTGTTGTTGTATTGCCCCAGAATATCATGCCATGTTTAATTACAGAATGCACGTAAGAGTAGTATACATTTAACAGGCTGGCTTTGCTGCAACAAGTTTAAAAAAAATGGTGCAAATGGTTCTGAGCACTATGGGACTTAACATCTGAGGTCATCAGTCCCCTAGAACTTAGAACTACTTAAACCTAACTAACCTAAGGACATCACACACATCCATGCCCAAGACAGGATTCGAACCTGTGACCGTAGGAGTCGCGCGGTTCCGGACTGAGCGCCTAGAACCGCTAGACCACCGTGGCCGGCAACAAGTTTTTAAGATCTGTATCTTGTAGCAGGTTTTGCTTAGTTTTCGTTGCAAATATTCAATGTGTACCTGCCATTTTGTGTTGTTCTGGAGCCAGATTCCCAGAAATTTAGTGCTGTCAACAATTTCAAGAACTCTGTCCCTAAGTTCTACTTCTATGTTTGGGTGGTGTCTTTCTTTTACATGATAGAAGTTCAGTGCTACTGTCTTTTCTTTGTTTATAATTAGCTTGTTATAACTGAACCACTGTTCTACACTGTTCATTGTTTGGATAGCGGAGTCTTTTAGTTTTTCTTCTGTTTTAACACTAATAAAGAAACTTGTATCGTCTGCAAACTGGAGGGTAGTTTGGCAATACTTGTTGTACATAAGATCATTGACATAGAGGAGAAACAGAATGGGTCGCAGTACTGATCCCTGAGGGACGCCATATTTCACATTTTTCATATCCTGAATAGGATAAGAAGTGGCACTAGTAGTACACCAACTAAAAAATAAAACTTCAGTAGGACTTGATGAAATCCCAGTCTGCGTAATTAAAGATTGTATAGACTCCATGAAGGGCCCATTAACAGACATAATTAATGAATCTTTCGAATCTGGATACTTTCCAGAGTACCTAAAACAAGCAAAAGTTACACCTGTCCTTAAAAACGGAGATGTGGAAAATGTGGAGAACTACAGGCCGATCTCTATACTGTCTATCATTTCTAAAATAATAGAAATACTAGTCAAAAAGAGACTGCTAAATTACCTGAATAAATATAATCTTCTTTCCAATGACCAATTTGGTTTTAGGGCCGGAAAAGGCACACAATATGTTATAGCACAGTTCACTAAAGTAATTTTAGAAGCACTGGACAAAGGTGAAAATGTAAGTGGTATCTTTTTAGACTTGTCCAAGGCCTTTAATACAGTTGACCACAAAATCTTACTTCATAAATTAGGGCAAATAGGAATAAGAGGTGTGACAAAGAAGTGGTTCAAAACATACTTGGAAAACAGAGTTCGAGTTCAGATATCACAAGTTTCAAACAATTCCCTTATAAAACACCTGTCTGACCCAGAAAATGTGAATATAGGTGTCCCACAGGGAAGTGTAATAGGCCCAATATTGTTTCTTATATACATTAACGACTTCCCACAAAGTATCAGACATGGCGAAAAAATACTTTTTGCTGATGACAGCAACATAGTAATAACAGGTGAAAATCCAACACAACTGTCAGAAAGAGCAAACGAGGCTCTCAATGATGTCCACAACTGGTCATTAAAAAATAAAGTAACCCTAAATGTAAAGAAAACCAACTATATTAACTTCTAATTGAACAAAAAACACAATGCCACTAGAATAAAAGTTAATAATAATGAATTAGAATGTGTAACAAGTACCAAATTCTTAGGGATGCATGTAGACAGCCAACTGAAATGGACAAACGATGTCAACATTTTGGCAAAGAAATTATCCACAGCATGCTATGCTCTTAGAATAGAACAAGTGCCAGTAACATACAAACTGTGTTCAAAGTACAAAAAAGAGCCATAAGGATAATAACAAATAGCAACAACAGGGCCCACTGTCTAGAATTATTTAGAAAGCTAGGAATTCTAGCTGTTTCTTGTGAGTATATCTTTCAGAACATAATGTTCATTAAGAAAAATCTCAACATGTACAACACAAACAGCCTAATACATGACCATGAAACAAGAGCTTGTCACTACCTCCATCTAGATAGAAAGAACAAGGCAAAGACGCAAAAAAGTATATTTTATAATGGGATAAAACTGTATAACAAATTACCACAAAAAATTAAAGAAATAAATGAGCCCCTCACTTTCAGACAAAAGCTTAAAACCATTTTAGTAAGTAAAAGTTGTTATACTGTAAAAGAATATTTAACATAGATGTAGATTATTAACAACATATGACATTATCACCAAAATATTATGTAACTATAAATATGTGTATGACTAGTTATAAAAACTACGCAAAATATGAGAAACCTGTTTAATTGTAAATGTATGTGTGCTCATGTGTTGTAATCTGACGACATCCATACAATATTTATTGTTCCACGGATGAATAAATAAATAAATAAATAAATAAATAAATAAATAAAAGTAGTAGCTGATTTTGTTATGGTCAGTATATTGCACTTCAATCACCAGTTTGTGACCACATAGGTATGTCTTGAGCCACTCTTTGGATATACCTCTAATTCCTAATTGATCAAGCTTCTGCAGTAGGGCATTATGATCAATGACGTCAAAAGCTTTAGATTAACAAGACGTATGCCTGTCACAAACTCACTTGCATCCAGTTTAGTACAGATTTCATTAAGAAATTCAAATATTGCACTTTCAGTTGAATAGCCTTACCTGAAGCCATGCTGTGAAGGAGAGAGAATTTTATTTTTATTTAGGAAATCAGACAATCTCTTATAAAAAAAAAATTTCTAAAATTTTTGAAAATACAGGCAGTAGGGCTATTGGTCTATAATTTGAAACACATTCTGGATATCCGTTTTTGAACAGTGGTTTCAATTTTGCTGTTTTTAAGCATGAAGGGAACGTTCCTGATGCCAGTGAGCTGTTGCACAAGTTTGTCAAGGGTTCAGCTAAGGCAAGACAGCATTTTTTAATAATTGCATCTGGTTGGTTGGTTTGGGGAAGGAGACCAGACAGCATGGTCATCGGTCTCATCGGATTAGGGAAGGATGGGGAAGGAAGTCGGCCGTGCCCTTTCAGAGGAACCATCCTGGCATGTGCCTGGAGTGATTTAGGGAAATCACTTGCATCTGGTATTCCATCAATTCCACATGAGTACCCTGTTTACAAGGTTTTTATAACTGATAAAATTTCTTCAGTATTTGTGGGTGAAAGGAACAAAGATGTAGACACATTTCTCACACTATTGCATTATGGAGGTGATATTTTGTTGTATTCTTCCAGTCCACTCACCAACTGTTCACTTACATTTGCAAAATATTTGTTGAAGGTCCCTGCAATTTCTGTTGGGCAAGAAATCATTTGACCTTCGTAACATAAGTTCATATTTTTATATTGTTTAGTTTCACTTGTTTTATTTTTTATAACTTCCCATATAGCTTTAGATTTGTTTTTTTTAATTTTCAATGTATTTGTCATTGGCCATTGTTTTAGCTTTCCTTACAACATTTTTGAGGAACCTCTTGTAATTCTTCAGGTACAAATGAAATTCATGAGGCATGTTCTGTGTCTTTGCTATATTGTGTAATCTTCTTTTCTCTGCACAAGAGATTCTAATACCTGTTGTAATCCATTTGTTCTTTTTGAAGTTAGGTTGACATTTTTGTTTTTTTAAGGGAAATGCAGCTTCAAAGTATGACATGAAGATTTCCATGAATTTTTCAAATGTTTTGTTAGTATTTTCACACGTATACACTTCATACCAGGTTTCTTCACTTAGTCTCTGTACAAAAAGGTTTATTTGTTTGTTAGTGAATTTCCTTGCTTCTTTTACAAGTTCCTCTTTCTCAGTTGTTTCACTTGGGGTGTGCAAAGCAATAAACTGTGCATAGTGATCACTGAAGCCAGTATTAAGATTTCCGGCACAGAAATTGTGATTTACATTTTTGTTTATTAACATCTAATCAATTGTTGATCTAGTTGTTGGTGTAACTCTTGTAGGAGAGTCTATGGTGGCTTTTATGTTATATGTTTCCAATAGGGTCATCAAGCTTTGCTGGTCTTTTGATATTTCTTGAAAATCAATATTAAAATCTCCACATATCATCACTGTTTTGTTGAAGTTTTTAACAGTATTTAAAGCTGCTTGTAGTTGATGACAGAAATCATTTAAGTACCCATCAGGGTTCCTATATAAACAGATGATTATTAATTTTAATGCAGAGTGTTCAACTGCGGATACTTCAAAAACTTTCTCTTCAGCTAACAGTTCAATGGGTTTTATGTTACAATAATCAGTGCCACTTTTAACAAATATACATGACTGGATGTAATTCTAGAGAATGATTATGAAAGATTGAAGTGTGTAAGTTTTGTGACTGACATTGCATCTTTAGGCAGCCAGTGTTCAGTTATACACATTACAGAAGTGTTTTTTAGCTCATCAGTACATAAAATTTCAACTTCACTTAATTTGTCTACCAATGATTGGATATTTTGATGAATCAGCATGAAATTAAAGGATTTGTTAGACTTTGGCATATTTAATTGATCATTTACCTTTACCTTGTCAATAAAAAATCATTCAGGTGTGCTGGAAGTACTGCTTTTCTTTTCCCGACTGCACCTATTCTTCTATTACCATCTGCAGCAGAATTTTCTTCTGTGTCTGGGTCCCCTGGTGGTTGTTCAGCTGCTGATCCTACTGTTGATAATATTGCTGCTGGTGTTAGAGCTTGGTCTGCAATTTGTAGAGCTGTTACTGCATTCATTTTTGTTGCTGTGCCTGAATATTGGAGGCACCTTGTTCCTTCTTTTGTTGTTGATGTTGGTGAGTGAGGTCTTGCTGACGTTGTTTCCTTCCAATATTTGGGGGGCCAATCCAGGATGATTTTGCTTTTGAGTGTTTGATGCCTCTTGATGATAATTTCTTCAATTTTTCCGACGAGCAGTTGTTTCCCCGTGTTGTTAACGTGCAATCCATGTAATGTATGGAGTCTGCGCCCAATATTGTTAACATTTACGAGTTCTACATTTCTGAAGTGTTTGCAAAGTAATGAAATTTGTTTGTTGGCATTGATTATTTCTTTATTTACGCATGACCGAGATGGTAAGTCATGCCGATGTGGGATGTTCAGCACTAAAACATTTGTGTGTGTCAACTGTCCTAAGCACCTTTTTAGTTCTTGTTTTGCTTTGTGTGTTTCGTTTCTATATACATCATTTGACCCACCAATTAGCACAACAAAGTCTTCAGAGGATAAGTCAACAACGTCTGTGGATCCTACATGTTTGCAAACTTCCGACATAGAAGCACCAGGCTTTATGTAAGCGATTGTTTGTACACTGGACTGACCGTTCAGAAGGCGAGCAATTCCACGACCATGGCTGTCTGCCATCACAACTACTTTTATTCATTTAGGTTTCTCTGCATGTTTAGAAGGCCCACTGGCGTTATAGCCAAACAATTTAGTATCAGCGCTGGACAAACACTTGATATTTAGGTCACGCAAGTGTTCAGGTCTTTCAGTTTCAGATCCTTTCATAACAGTAGTTGGGTTGTTAGGCGTTCTTTTGGATGTATCACTCCGCGTATTTGTAGTTTCATATTCAGCTCGGAAGCTCGTTTTATCACATGCACAATATTTCTTATCTTGCACAGTTGATTGCACACTGAACCTGCTTGTAAACGCGATATTAGGCTCATACAATAAGCTTCGTTGCGAATGAGGCACTTTGTTTTTCACGTTGCCCGGAATTTCGTGGTTACTGTGAGGCGCGTTTGATGTAGGTTCACACTTTCCAGACGTAAGTTTTTTTAGTTCGCTAATCAGAGTATTAATGGTTAGTTGCAGACTACTTACATGATCATTTAACTTTCTGATTGCATCACTACAATTCGTGCACCCGCTGTTTTTATCGGTGCAATTTTCACTTTTTTTCGCATGAACACTATGTATATCAACACTAGACGCCATCTTGCTCTAACTCCTCAGTCCAGTCACAAATCTCTGCATAAGATCATACTTTTGACAATAAGCATAGGTATGGTAAAGATTCTGAGTCAAATGCTTTTTGGAAATCAAGAAATATTGCATCTATCTGATTGCCTTGAGCCAAAGATTTCAGTACCGTATGTCACATGAGAAAAGTGTAAGTTGGGTTTTACAAGCTGGGTGTTACCAGAATCTATGCTCATTGGCATTGAGGACGTCATTCTGTTCAGGATACCTCATTATGTTTCAGCTCAAAATATGTTATGCGATTCTACAAGAAATTGATCTCAGGGGTATTGGACAATTTTGTCGATCACTTCCACTACCCTTCTTGTAGCCAGTTGTGACCTGTGCTGTTTTCCAAGAATTGGGCACCGTATTTTGTTCAAGGGATCTATGATAGACTATAGTTAGAAGAAGGGCTCACTTAGGTGCAAATTCAGTATAGAATCTGACAGGGATTCCACCAGGCTGTGGAGCTTTGTTCAATTTTAACGATTTCAGGAGTTTGTCAACACCACCGACACTAATACTTACTTCATTCATCTTTTCAGTGTACAAACATTAAATTGGGGCAATTGGGTATGCATTGTTTTCTTTACAGCCAAACGCATTTCATTAAACGTCTCTCTGTCTATAGACATGCACGTTGTTTTATACCTATTATGCGATCTCTTTGTTTCTTTAGAAGTTTCTTTACAGTGACGGTATACTGTGGAGGTTCCTCCAATTATGAGCTGTTCTGCTGGGTACATATCTATCCAGTGTATCATTAACAGCTCTTTTATATTTGAGCCGTATTTCCTCCACTCTGTCCTGAAAGTTTGAAGTTCCTTGGTGAGATATGACACTGTTGATTTTTTATCTAGTTTGCTGAACATGTATATCTTTCAGCTTGGTTTAGTTGTCCTTTGTATTTTGTTAATCATTGTTGCCACAACTGTGGTGTCATGTTTCCACTGATACCAGTTTCGATGTGGACATCCTCAATTACATCAGGTCTATTTGTTGCCGTAAGATCCAATATATTTCCGTCATGAATGGGGTTCCTATCTATCTGTTCTAGGTAGTTTTCAGAGACAGTATTTAGTAAAATTTCATAGAATGTTTTATCATGCCCACCACTAAAAAAACTGATTTTTTAGTTGGATGATTAAAGTGTCTAACAATGATGACTTTATGACTGGGGAACTTATGTACAAGTGTACTGTGGCTGATTCTTAAGTTTTTGGTTACATCAGCAGATGAGTCTGGTGGGCAATAGCAGGATCTAATTATCATTTTATATCACACTTCTGATACTGAATCTTGCCAAAAAAATCTCACATGCAGCTTCAGTTTCTATCTCGGTGGATTTGAGTTCCTTGTCTACTGTGACAAATACACCACCTCCATTTCCCATTTGACTATCATTTTGATATACACTTAAGTTTTCCCCAAAACTCTCACTAATATCAATTTCTAATTTCAATGAGTTTTCTGTTACTGAGTATTAGCTGAGCTTCACTGCTTTTCATGAGAGCTTCAAATGCTGGCACTCTGCTGCAAATGCTTGGGGAGTTTACCTGTAGGATTTTAACAGTCTCACCTGTGGGAGGCATGTTTTTCAATCTTACACTGATACTTCTAGGTTTCGTACAGCTATTGTTATCTGAATTGGATGGAGAGTTGTGTAATCTAAAGCAACCCGTGTGGGCACCTCACATACAGACAGCTACCTGAGTAGGAGCCTTTGATGTGTAGTGTACATCTGATCTATTTATGGCCCAGGTCCAGGTAGTTGCTACCTAGCTTATCACAGAACCTACGATGTCTCTGGTTCAGTCCTTCCGCTTGATTCAGATCCATTCTGTGGACAATGTTGCAAATTGTGAGCTTCATTGAAACTCCACATGCAAGGCTGGTCTTGTCAACCTCCTCTGCCAGTCGCGGGAATGACGCAAGAATGACCCCAGAACCCAAACTACAGGCATCATTTGTGCCACAGTCTGCAGTTGGTTGCATCCTGTTCTCTCAATGGCTGATGGAAGAGCCTCTTCAACATGTTGACTGAGGCCCTCAGGCATACACACTGACTGCACCTACTGTTCTTTCCTATCCCTTGCTGCAATTTCCCTCCGAGGTACCACCATTCGCAATATGTTGGACTTCTGGCACTTAATAGACCCCTACCAATTTACATTGCCTCCTCTTGACACCAGACAAAACAGGTATCCCCAAAACAGGTGACGTGAGTCCCACTGCCCCAGTTTCAGTTTCAGTGACAGACAGTACCTCATTGTTTGTTAGAAGGATCAGTACAGCACCCTGAGTCCTCCCTGGTCCCTGTCCACCCTGTACAGGCTGCCCAGACCTACCACTGAAACGCCACTCGCAGTCAAGTGGATGAGTAACACCAGATCCTGTACTTTCAGCAGAGAAGACAGGACCCACAGCAGAGGACAATACTTGGTGCCGACATCACAAGTACACGATCCTCTTGCAACATACCAGTTTTGAATACCTGTCAATGGCTTGACAGTAAATAGGGCAATTTCCAGCTACTACACTTTGGAAATAAAATGCTACGTTCTTATATGAACTCGAACGAACAATCTTTAAAACACTATAAAGCCTGAGTACATACCAATACAAGAACAACTTGTCCTCTTTCGCTCCACCTCCTCCCCCCCTAAGGTGGACAACATGCTGCTGGTAGTGTGTCATTTCCACCAATAGCCCAGTTGACGGGCAAATAAAAATTGCAACCTTGTAATGCGATCACCATGCTGTGAGAAAAGAAAGATTTACTACACTTTGAAAATAAAATGCTACGTTCTTATATGAACTTGAACCAAAAATCTTTAAAACACTATAATGCGTGAGTACATACCATTAGGAGAACAACTTGTCCTCTTCTGCTCCCCCCCCCCCCCCCCTCGTGGACAACATGCTGCTGGTGGTGTGTGGTATTTCCACCAAAAGCTCACTTTATTGGCAAATGAAAATTGCGGCCTTGTAATGAGATCACCCTGCTGTGACAAATAAAAGATTTACTACACTTTTCAAATAAAATACTACATTCTTATATGAACTTGAACGAACAAACTTTAAAACACTTTAAAGCCTGATACAGACCAGTAGATGAACAACTTGTATTCTTCCTCGCCCCCACTGCCCCTCTCGTGGACAACATGCTGCTGGTGGTGCGTCATTTCCACCAATAGCCCCCTTGAAGGGCAAATATAAAATTGCAGACTTGTAATGTGATCACCCTACTGTGAGAAAACAAAGATTTAACACAGTTTGGAAATAAAATGCTATGTTTTTATATGAACTTGAACGAACAATCTTTCAAGCACTATAAAGCCTGAGTACATACCAATAGAACTACAACTTGTCCTCTTCCGCTCCCCCGCTCTCCCTCCCTCTCGTGGACATTATGCTGCTGTTGATGTGTGGTATTTCCACCAAAAGCCGACTTAATGGGCAAATAAAAATTGCAAACTTGTAATGCGATCACCCTGCTGTGAGAAAACAAAAATTTAACACATTTTGGAATAAAATGCTACGTTCTTATATGAACGTGAACGAACAATCTTTAAAACACTGTAAAGCCTGAGCACATACCAATACAAGAAAAACGTACCAACTTGCCCTCTTCCACTCCCCCCCCCCCCCCCCTCTCTCTCGTGGACAACATGCTGCTGGTGGTGTGTCATTTCCACCAAAAGCTCACTTGATGGGGAAATAATAATTGCAGACTTGTAATGCGATCACCCTGCTGTGAGAAAACAAAGATTTACTACAGTTTGGAAATAAAATGCTACGTTCTTATATGAACTTGAATGAACAGTCTTTAAAACAATATAAAGCCTGAGTACATACCAACAGAAGAACAACTTAACAACTAGTCCTCTTCCGCTCGCCCCCCCCCCCCCCCATCCTCGTGGACAACATGCTGCTGGTGGTGCGTCATTTCCACCAAAAGCCCACTTAACGGGTAAATAAAAATTGCAGCCTTGTATTGCGAACACACTGCTGTGACAAAACAAGGATATAACACATATTGGAAATAAAATGCAATGTTCTTATATGAACTTGAATGAACAATCTTTAAAACACTATAAAGCCTGAGTACATACCAATAGAAGAACAACTTGCCCTCTTCCGCTTTCCCTCCCCTCCCCCCTCCCTCTTTCATGGACAACATGCTGCTGGTGGTGTGTCATTTCCACCAAAAGCCCACTTGATGGGCAATTAAAAATTGCAGCCTTGTAATGCACTCACCCTGCTGTGAGAAAACAAAGATTTACTACACTCATCATCATCATCATCATCATCATCATTTAAGACTGATTATGCCTTTCAGCGTTCAGTCTGCAGCATAGCCCCCCTTATAAAATTCCTCCATGATCCCCTATTCAGTGCTAACATTGGTGCCTCTTCTGATGTTAAACCTATTAGTTCAAAATCATTCTTAACCGAATCCAGGTACCTTCTCCTTGGTCTGCCCCGACTCCTCCTACCCTCTGCTGCTGAGCCCATGAGTCTCTTGGGTAACCTTGCTTCTCCCATGTGTGTAACATGACCCCACCATCTAAGCCTGTTCGCCTTGACTGCTACATCTATAGAGTCCATTCCCAGTTTTTCTTTGATTTCCTCATTGTGGACACCCTAGTGCCATTGTTCCCACTACTAGTACTAGCTACTTTCATATCCGTAACCTCAACCTTGTTGATAAGGTAACCTGAATCCACCCAGCTTTCGCTCCCATACAACAAAGTTGGTCGAAAGATTGAACGGTGCACAGATAACTTAGTCTTGGTACTGACTTCCTTCTTGCAGAAGAGAGTAGATCGTAGCTGAGCGCTCACTGCATTAGCCTTGCTACACCTCGCTTCCAGTTCTTTCACTATGTTGCCATCCTGTGAGAATATGCATCCTAAGTACTTGAAACTGTCCACCTGTTCTAATTTTGTTCCTCCTATTTGGAACTCCATCCGTTTATATTTCTTTCCCACTGACAATACTTTCGTTTTGGAGATGCTAATCTTCATACCATAGTCCTTACATTTCTAATCTAGTTCTGAAATATTACTCTGAAAACTTTCAATCGAATCTGCCATCACAACTAAGTCATCCGCATATGCAAGACTGCTTACTATGTGTTCACATATCTTAATCTCACCCAGCCAGTCTATTGTTTTCAACATATGATCCATAAATAATATGAACATCAGTGGAGACAGGTTGCAGCCTTGTCTTACCCCTGAAACTAATCTGAACCATGAACTCAGTTTACCGTCAACTCTAACTGCTGCCTGACTATCCATGTAAAGACCTTTAATTGCTTGCAAAAGTTTGCCTCCTATTCCATAATCTCGTAGAACAGACAATAACTTCCTCCTAGGAACCCGGTCATATGCCTTTTCTAGATCTATAAAGCATAGATACAATTCCCTGTTCCACTCATAACACTTCTCCATTATTTGTCGTAAGCTAAAGATCTGGTCCTGACAACCTCTAAGAGGCCTAAACCCACACTCATTTTCATCCAATTGCTCCTCAACTAATACTCGCACTTTCCTTTCAACAATACCTGAGAAGATTTTACCCACAACGCTGATTGAAGAGATACCTCTGTAGTTGTTACAATCTTTTCTGTTTCCATGTTTAAAGATTGGTGTGATTACTGCTTTTGTCCAGTCTGATGGAACCTGTCCCGACTCCCAGGCCATTTCAATTATCCTGTGTAGCCATTTAAGACCTGACATTCCACTGTACTTGATGAGTTCCGACTTAATTTCATCCACCCCAGCTGCTTTATTGCACTGCAATCTATTGACCATTTTCTCCAATTCCTCAAACGTGATCCTATTTCCATCATCATTCCTATCCCATTCTACCTCGAAATCTGAAACATTACTGATCATATTTTCACCTACATTGAGCAACTCTTCAAAATATTCCCTCCATCTGCCCAAGGCATCCACAGGATTCACCAGCAGTTTTCCTGACCTGTCCAAAATACTTGTCATTTCCTTCTTACCTCCCTTTCGAAGACTGCTAATTACACTCCAGAATGGTTTTCCAGCAGCTTGACACAATGTCTCCAACCTGTTTCCAAAGTCTTCCCAAGATTTCTTCTTGAATGCTGCAATTATCTGTTTGGCTTTGTTTCTTTCTTCAACATAACTTTCTCTGTCTACCTGAGTTCTTGTATGTAGCCATTTTTTATACGCCTTCTTTTTCCTTTTACAGGCTGCCTTGACTGTGTCATTCCACCAAGCTGTTTACCTCCTCCTACTTTTACACACTACTGTTCCAAGACATTCTTTAGCCACTTCTAGTACTGTGTCCCTGTACCTTGTCCATTCCTTTTCCAATGACTGTAATTGACTACATTCAACTAACTGGTACCTTTCTGAGATCGCTGTTATGTACTTGTGCCTGATTCCCTTATCCTGAAGTTTCTCCACTCTTATCCTCCTACATATGGACCTGACCTCCTGCACTTTCGGCCTCACAATCCCAATTTCACTGCAGATTAAATAATGATCAGTGTCATCAAAGAATCCCCTGAATACACGTGTGTCCCTCACAGCCTTCCTGAATTCCTGATCTGTTATTATATAGTCAATGACAGATCTGGTTCCCCTGCTTCCCCAAGTATACCGGTGAATGTTCTTATGTTTAAAAAAGGTGTGTGTGATTACTAAGCCCATACTGCCACAGAAATCCAAGAGTTGCTGCCCGTTCCTGTTGGCCTCCATATCCTCTCCAAATTTACCCATATCCTTTTCATACCCTTCTGTTCGATTTCCAATCCTGGCGTTAAAATCACCCATGAGCAGAACACTGTCCTTGTCCTTTACTCTAACAACTACATCACTGAGTGCCTCATAAAAACTATCCATCTTATCTTGATCAGTCCCTTCACAATGCGAATATACTGACACAATCCTAATTTTCTTGCTAGACACTGTCAAATCTATCCACATCAGTCGTTCGTTTACATACCTTATTGCAACTATGCTGGGTTCCATTTCCTTCCTGATGTAAAGCCCTACACCCCATTGTGCTATTCCTGCTTTGGCTCCTGACAAGTAGACCTTGTATTCTCCCACTTCTTCTTCTTTCTCGCCCCTTACCCGAATGTCACTAACAGCTAAAACGTCCAGCCCCATCTTACTTGCAGCCACTGCCAGCTCTACCTTCTTCCAAGAGTAGTCCCCATTGATATTAATAGCTCCCCATCTCATTACGATTTGTTTGCCAAGTCGTATCTTAGGAGTCCCTGGTTTGTCAGTTAGAGGTGGGACTCCGTCACCTCCAAAGGTCCGAGGCATTTTGCTCTGATTGTTGCCAGCATCATATTTAAAGTACCAGGGAAGCAGGTTGCTAGACTTACTTGCCCCAAGTCCCATTGGGATTTACCCCTAACGGCTGAGGGACTAACTGGTGGATTTGGTAGTCTTTGCCGTATGAGCACAAAGGTGACCACGACTCAGAATATGTCCGAGATGCCCAGCCTTATTCCAAAGTAACTGGTATCCCGACTGACGGGACCACTTACTTGGCCACTCATACGTTGCCCATGGTACATGAACTAGGACATGACTACAGGAACCCACATCATGAACCACAGATTTATTACACTTTGGAAATAAAATGCTACATTCTTATATGAACTTGTATGAACAATCTTTAAAACACTATAAAGCCTGAGTACATACCAATATAGGCACAACTTGTCCTCTTATGCCCCCCCCCCCCTGTCGTGGACAACATGCTGCTGGTGGTGTGTCATTTCCACCAAAAGCCCACTTGATGGGCAATTAAAAATTGCAGCCTTGTAATGCGATCACCCTGCTGTGCGAAAACATAGATTTAAATTACTTTGGAAATAAAATGCTACGTTCTTATATGAACTAGTACGAACAATCTTTAAAACACTTTAAAGCCTGAGTACATAACAATAGAACAACAACTTGTCCTCTTCCGCCACCCCCCCAACCGCCCCCCCTCTCTCCTGGAAAACATGCTGCTGGTGGTGTGTCATTTCCACCAGAAGCCCACTTGATGGGCAATTAAAAATTGCAGCCTTGTAGTGAGATCATCCTGCTGTGAGAAAACAAGGATTTACTACACTTTGAAAATAAAGTGTTACGTTCTTATATGAACTTGTGCGAACAATCTTTAAAACACTATAAAGCCTGAGTACATACCAATAGAAAAACAACTTGTCCTCTTCCATCCCCCCCCCCCCCCCTCTCGTGGACACATGTGTGTCATTTCCACGAAAAGCCCACTTGATGGGCAATTAAAAATTGCAGCCTTGTTAGGCGATCACCCTGCTGTGAGAAAACAGAGATTTACCACACTTTGGAAATAAAATGCTACATTCTTATATGAACTTAAACGAACAATCTTTAAAACACTATAAAGCCTGAGTACATACCAATAGAGGAACAACAAGTCCTCTTCCGTCCCTCCCCCCCCCCCCCCCCCCACTCTCTCGTGGACAACATGCTTCTGGTGGTGTGCTATTTCCATCCAAAAGGCCACAAGGCCACTTGATGGGCAATTAAAAATTGCAGCCTTGTAGTGCGATCATCCTGCTGTGAGAAAACAAAGATTTAACACACTATGGAAATAAAATATAACGTTCTTATATGAACTTGTAGGAACAATCTTTAATACACTATAAAGCCTGAGTACATACCAACAGAAGAACAACTTGTCCACTTCCGTTTCCCCCCACCACCTACCCCCCCCCCCCCCCCCTCTATCGCAGACAACATGAGAGATGAGAGATTGGTGCGCAAAGGCATCACAGGCAAATGCTGGGCCAAGAGTGGTGGTGCCGCTACCATTGTACTCTGAACACAAAACTGAGTGCTGCACAGTATACAACACTGCAAACAACATGACGAAGTGTTGCCACAACCAAAATACACATGTAACTGCTACCCCAAGAAGTCATAGTCTATGGCCTCCGGATGAGAGTTAGGGATAACTGACAACACAAATGAAAGATTTCTGCTCCTGTACTTGCAATATAGTGAGCAATGCACCGTAAATTTCATACGCCATAGGCTGTGAAGTGCAACTCAAACTGTTGACAGTACATGGCACATTTCTCCTCCTGGCAAACAAATACCTGAAACTTTGGAGCAGAAATGGGAGCAGCATGCCAAGATGTGGCTTTTGCAAGCAAAACCTGAGTGAGCTATATTATGATCTGCAGCAGTTCCTGAATTTCCTGCTCCTCGAAGTAAAACAAAGGCAGCTCCACTGATAGGGCAGACATGACAATAGAAAAGGTCACTCAAACTGTAGGCAAAAATACACTGCCAATCCTGGAACTTGAACTGACACAGAAAGGCACTAAATAACCATTGAAAACAATACAGACCTACGGCATTAACTAAGAGAATTCCTTTGGCAACAACATAAGAATGGAAGACAACAAATGTGACACAAAGATAAAGTCGAAAAATTCACGAACTTTGACTAACACCACTGAACACAGACTGTGAAAACACCAAAAGCAGGAATACGCTGCCCTGTGAAAAAGAACTGACACACAAGCAAAAATCCGTTAGCTTGTAAACCTCTCAAACAATGAGAAAATGTAATGCTACTTCAGCAAACAAACTAACAAATCACACATGAAAACTTTCTGTTTGCCAATATCCTCTATGGCGGATGAGGAAAGAGAAAACAACTTTAACATACATGGACAGAAACTCGTCACCACTTTTCTATACAGTAGATGAGGAGTGAGAAAAGAAATGCAAGAATGAACACACTTTACAGGTGGGATGCTTGCTGCTTTAAAGGGTGATTCTCGAGATGCAATACAGAACACTCTACGAACTATGCAAGTACACAACAACATTCATCTGGACAACAACAACGAAAAGATCGCCCATGATCACTTGAGAACAACAAACATATCAAGTTCACTGGCGTGATATCAGATCTGGAGCAAGCATCATCCGTGAGGGACCGCACCACATGGAGTAGTGTAGTAACACGATGACAGTGCGAAGCACAGGGGAGCATCTTGGCTTGTCTCAGTGAGTTTCACTTGATGAGTTATGAATGTAGCCAGCTCCTGGCCCAGAACTGTAAGAGCAACTGTACTAGCCTGCTGGAGGCCGTGCTTGGCTTTATGTACCCAGCAGGTGGAAGTACATTTGCATACATGATGTGCAGACTGTGCTTGTTCTTCAATACCAGCACCAACAGTTTCCTGGTGCATGCGCTGCTTGGAAACATAGTTGGTGCCCCCACCAAAAGCCCACTTGGTGGGCAATTAAAAATTGCGGCCTTGTAGTGCGATCATCCTGCTGTGACAAAACAAAGATTTAACACACTTTGGAAATAAAATATAACGTTCTTATATGAACTTGTACGAACAATTTTTAAAACACTATAAAGCTAGAGTACATATCAATAGAGGAAAAACTTGTCCTCTTCCAATCCCCCCCCCCCTCCTCCCCCCCTGCTATCAAGGACATCATGCTGCGTTTGGTGTGTCATTTCCAACAAAAGCCCTCTTGATGGGCACTTAAAAATTGCAGCCTTGTAATGCGATCACCCTGCTGTGAGAAAACAAAGATTTACTACACTTTGGATGTAAAATTCTACGTTCTTATATGAACTTGTATGAACAATCTTTAAAACACTATAAAGCATGAGTACATACAATTAGAAGAACAACTTTTCCTCCTCCGCTCCCCCTCCGCCCTCTCACGTGGACAACATCCTGCTGGTGGTGTGTCATTTCCTCCAAAAGCCCACTTGATTGGCAATTAAAAATTGCAGCCTTGTAATGTGATCACCCTGCTGTAAGAAAACAAACATTTACTACAATTTGGAAATTAAAAGCTACGATCTTATATGAACTTATACGAACAATCTTTAAAACACCATTAAGCCTGAGTACATACCAATAGAAGAACAACATGTCCTCTTGCGCTCCGATCCCCCCCCCCCCCCCCCCCCCCCCACATTCCCGTGGACAACATGCTGCTGGTGTTGTGTCATTTTCACCAAAAGCCCACTTGATGGGCAAATAAAAATTGCAGCCTTGTAGTGCGATCATCCTGCTGTAAGAAAACAACGATTTACTACACATTGGAAATAAAATGCTACATTCTTATATGAACTTGTACGAACAATCTTTAAAACTCTATAAAGCCTGAGTACATACCAATAGAAGAACAACTTGTCCTCATCCGCCCCCCTTTGCCCTCTCACGTGGACAACATGCTGCTGGTGGTATGTCATTTCCACCAAAAGCCCACATGATGGGCAATTAAAAATTGCAGCTTTGTAGTGCGATCATCCTGCTGTGAGGAAACAAGGATTTAACACACTTTGGAAATAAAATGCTACGTTCTTTTATGAACTTGTACGAACAATCTATAATACTCTATAAAGCCTGAGTACATACCAATAGAAGAACAACTTGTCCTCTTCCGCAACCACCCCCCCCCCCCCTCGCGTGGACAACATGTTGCTAGTGGTGTGTCATTTCCACCAAAAGCCCACTTGATGGGCAATTAAAAATTGCAGCCTTGTAGTACAATCATCCTGCTGTGAGAAAACAAAGATTTACTACACTTTGAAAATAAAATGCTACGTTCTTATTAGAACTTGTACGAACAATCGTTAAAACACTATAAAGCCTGAGTACATACCAATAAAAGAACAACTTGTCCCCTTCCACTCCCCCTCTGCCCTCTCACGTGGACAACATGCTGCTGGTGGTAACTCATTTCCACCAAAAGCCCAAATGATGGGCAATTAAAAATTGCAGCCTTGTAGTGCGATCATCCTGCTGTGAGAAAACAAAGATTTAACACACTTTGGAAATAAAATGCTACGTTCTTATATGAACTTGTACGAACAATCTTTAAATCACTATGAAGCCTGAATAGATACCAATAGAGCAGCAACTTGTCCTAATCCGCTCCCCCACCCCCCACCCTATCGTGGAAAACATGCTGCTGGTGGTGTGTCATTTCCACCAAAAGCCCACATGCTGGGCAATTAAAAATTGCATCCTCGTAGTGCGATCATCCTGCCGTGAGAAGACATTGATTTAACACACTTTGGAAATAAAATGCTACGTTCTTATATGAACTTGTACGAACAATCGTTAAAACACTATAAAGCCTGAGTACATACCAATAGAAGAACAGCTTCTCCCCTTCTGCCCCCCCCCCCCCTCTCTCGTAGACAACACGCTGGAGGTGGTGTGTCATTTCCACCAAAAGCCCACATGATGGGCAATTAAAAATTGCAGCCTTGTAGTGCGATCATCCTGCTGTGAGAAAGCAAAGATTTAACACACTTTGGAAATAAAATGCTACGTTCTTATATGAACTTGTACGAACAATCGTTAAAACACTATAAAGCCTGAGTACATACCAATAGAAGAACAACTTGTCCTCTTCCGCTGCCCGCCCCCCCCCCCCCCCCCTCGCCCTCGTGGACAACATGCTGCTGGTAGTGTGTCAATTCCGCCGGAAGCCCACTTGATGGGCAAATAAAAATTGCAGCCTTGTAGTGCGATCATCCCGCTGTGAGAAAACAAAGATTTACTACACTTTAGAAATACAATCCTACGTTCTTATATGAACTTGAAGGATCAATTTTAAAACACTATAAAGCCTGAGTACATACCAATAGAAGAACAACTTAACAACTTATCCTCTTCCGCTCCCTCCCCTTCCCCTTCGTCATGGACGACACGCTGCTGGTGGTGTCTCATTTCCACCAAAAGACCACTTGAAGGGCAAATAAAAGTTGCAGCCTTGTAGTACGATCATCCTGCTGTGAGATAACAAAGATTTACTACTCTATGGAAATAAAATGCTTCGTTCTTAAATGAACTTGAACTAACAGTCTTTAAAACACTATAAAGCCCGAGTACATACCAATAGAAGAACTACTTAACAACTTGTCCTCTTCCGCTCCTCCCCCCCCCCTTCCCACCCTCCTACCTCGTGGACAGCATGCTGCTGGTGGTCTGTCATTTCCACCAAAAGTCCACTTGATGGGCAAATAAAAATTGCAGCCTTGTAGTGCGATCATCCTGCTGCGAGAGAACAAATATTTACTACACATTGGAAATACAATCCTACGTTCTAAAAATGAACTTGAACGAACAATCTTTAAAACACTATAAAGCCTGAGTACATACCAATAGAAGAACAACGTAACAACTTGTCAACTTCCGCTCCCCCCCCCCCCCCCCCCCATATCTCGTGGACAACATGCTGCTGGTGGTGTGTCACTTCCCCCAAAAGCCCACATGATGGGCAAATAAAAATTCCAGCCTTTTACTGCTATCATCCTGGTGTGACAAAACGAAGATTTACTACACTTTGGAAATACAATGCTACATTCTTATATGAACTTGAATGAACAATTTTTAAAACACTATAAAGCCTATGTACATACTAATAGAAGAACAACTTAACAACTTGTCCTCTTCCGCTCACCCCCCCCCCCCTCCCCCCCCCCCCCCCCGGCCCCCCCCCCCATACCTCTAGGACAACATGCTGCTGGTGGTGTGTCATTTCTGGTGGTGTGTCATTTCCACCAGGAGCCCACTTGATGGGTAAAAAAAAATTGCAGCCTTGTAGTGCGATCATCATGCTGTGAGAAAAAAAAGATTTACTACACTTTGGAAATACAATGCTACGTTCTAATATGAACTTGTATGAACAATCTTTAAAACACTATAAAGCCTGAGTACACACCAATAGATGAACAACATAACAACTTGTCCTCTTTAGCTCCAACCCCCCCCCCCCCCCTACCTCGTGGACAACATGCTGCTGGTGGTGTGTCATTTCCACCAAAAGCCCACTTGATGGGTAAAAAAAAAAATTGCAGCCTTGTAGTGCAATCATTTTGCTGTGAGAAATCAAAGTTTTACCACACTTTGCAAATACAATCCTACGTTCTTAAATGAACTGGAACGAACAATCTTTAAAACACTATAAAGCCTGAGTACATACCAATAGAAGAACAACTTAACAACTTGTCCTCCTACGCTTTCCTCCCCCCTCCCCTCCTACCTCGTGGACTACATGCTGCTGGTGGTGTGTCATTTCCACCAAAAGCCCACTTGATGGGTAAAAAAAAATTGCAGCCTTGTAGTGCGATCATCATGCTGAGAGAAAAAAAAAATTTACTACACTTTGGAAATACAATTCTACGTTCTAATATGAACTTGAATGAACAATCTTTAAAACACTATAAAGCCTGAGTACACACCAATAGAAGAACAATGTAACAACTTGGCCTCTTTAGCTCCCCCCCCCCCCTACCTCGTGGACAACATGCTCCTGGTGGTGTGTCATTTCCACCAAAAGCCCACTTGATGGGCAAATAAAAATTGCAGCCTTGTAGTGCGATCATCCTGCTGTGAGAAATCAAAGTTTTACTACACTTTGGAAATAAAATGCTACTTTCTTATATGAACTTGAACGAACAATCTTTAAAACACTATAAAGCCTGAGTACATGCAAATAGAAGAACAACTTAACAACTTGTACCCTTCCGCTCCCCCCCCCCCCCCCCTTCCCTCCGTTCCTCATGGACAACATGCTGCTGGTGGTGTGTCATTTCCGGTGGTGTGTCATTGCCTCCAGAAACCCACTTGATGGGTAAAAAAAATTGCAGCCTTGTAGTGCGATCATCATGCTGTGAGAAAAAAAAAGATTTACTACACTTTGGAAATACAATGCTGCGCTCTAATATGAACTTGAATGAACAATCTTTAAAACACTATAAAGCCTGAGTACGTACCAATAGAAGAACAACATAACAACTTGTCCTTATTCGCTCCCCCCCCCCCCCCCCCCCCCCCTACTTTGTGGACAACTTGCTGCTGGTGGTGTGTCATTTCCACCAAAAGCCCACTTGATGGGTAAATAAAAATTGCAGCCTTGTAGTGCGATGGTCCAACTGTGAGAAAACAAATATGCACTACACTTTGGAAATACAATGCTACGTTCTTATATGAACTTGTACGAACAATCTTTAAAACACTATAAAGCCTGAGTACATACCATTAGAACAACAACTTGTCCTCTTCAGCCTCTCCCCCACCCCACCCCCCCCCCCCTTTCGTGGCCAACATGCTGCTGTTGGTGTGTCATTTCCACCAAAAGCCCAATTCATGGGCAAATATAAATTGGAGCCTTGTAATGCGATCACCCTGCTGTGAGAAAACAAAGATTTGCTACACTTTGGAAACAAAATGCTACGTTCTTATTTGAACTTGAATGAACAATCTTCAAATCACTATAAAGCCTGAGTACATACCGACAGATGAACAACTTGTCCTCTTCCCCTTCCCCCCCCCCCCCCACCCACGCCCCTTCACCCGCCTACTTGTGGACAACATGCTGCTGGTGGTGTGTCAATTCCTGCCAAAAGCCCACTTGATGGGCGACTAAAAAGTGTAGCCTTGTAATGCGATCACCCTGGGGTGAGAAAACGAAGATTTTCTAGTCTTTGGAAACAAAATGCTACGTTCTTATATGAACTTGAACAAACAATCTTTAAATCACTATAAAGCGTGAGTACATACCGATAGAAGAACAACTTGTTCTCTTCCCTTCCCTCCCTACCCCTCCATCTCGTGGACATCATGCTGGTGTTGGTGTGCCATTTCCACCAAAAGCCCAGTTAATGGGCAAATAAAAATTGCAAGCTTACTACGCTAACACCCAGCTGTGGGGAAACAAAGATTTACTACATTTGGAAAATGAAATACTACGTTCTTATATGAACTTGAAAAACAATTTTTAAAACAATACAAAGCTTGAGTACATACCAATAGAAGAACTACTTGTCCTCTTCCCCCTCCCCCTCTTGCGGACATCATGTTGCTGGTGGTGTGTCATTTCCAACAAAATCCCAGTTAATGGGCAAATAAAAATTGCAATCTTACAACACGAACACCCTGCTGTGAAGAAACAAAGATTTACTACATTTGGGAATTAAAATACTACGTTCTTATATGAACTTGAAAATCAATTTTTAAAACAATACAAAGCCTGAGTACATACCAACGGAAGAACTCCTTGTCTTCGGCCCCCTTCCCCCCCTCGCGGTTATCATGCTGCTGGTCGTGTGTCATATCCACCAAAAGTCCAGTTGATGGGCAAATAAAACTTGCAGTCTTACAACGCGAACACCCTGCTGTGAGGAAACAATGATTTACTTCATTTGGGAAATAAACACTACGTTCGTATATGAACTTGAAAAAACAATTTCTAAAACAATACAAAGCCGGAGTATATACCAATAGAAGAACTACTTGTCCTCTTCCCCCCTCTCCCACTCGTGGACACCATGCTGCTGGTGGTATGTCATTTCCACCAAAAGCCCAGTTAATGGGCAAATAAAAATTGCAGCCTTACAACGCGTAAACCCTGCTTTGAGGAAACAAAGATTTTCTGCATTTTGGAAATAAAATTACTTTCTTATATGAACCTGAAGGAACGCACTTTTTAAAACTGTAAAGCCTGAGTAGATACCAATAGAAAGAAGGCATGTCCGATTTCATTCTGTTGTGAACATCGAGCTGCTGGTGGTGTGTTATTTCCTCCAAAATCGCAGTCGATGGCCTAAGAAACATTGCAGCCTTGTATCGAGAATACTCTGCTGTGAGGAAATAAAAATTTACTACAATTTAGATACCAAAAACTTCTTACTTATATTAAGTTGATGTAGCTACCTTTTAAGAACTATAACTGTTGAGTACAATCATTAGTTATTCACGTGACACATAATGATTAGTCAACAATGTTAGTCATGGATTTTTGTGAGCCACAATTTCATTACTGCTTTCTTACTGACAACATAATACTCTTAGGCAGGCTTCTTTCAAATTGGTTGCTCCACTTCTCGTAACATCTTTTTGTTAATGTGTGATTATATTGTGGTTACCAGATGCTTCAGACGAGGTCATCAATACAGGCGTACTCTATATTATACACTGAAGGTGCTCAGAATGTTGGACACCTACCTAACATTGTGTAGAGCACATGCGTGCATGCAGATGTGTCCCAACATGATGTGGCGTGGATTTGTCTAATTTCTGTATATTGAACAAGCAGTAAAGGAAACAAAAGAAAAATTTGGAGTAGGTATTAAAATCCATGGAGATGAAATAAAGACTTTGAGTTTCGCCGATGACATTGTAATTCTGTCAGAGACGGGAAAGGACTTGGATGAGAAGTTGAACGGAATGGACAGTCTCTCGAAAGGAGGATATCAGATGATCATCAACAAAAGCAAAACGAGGATTATGGAATGTAGTCAAATTAAGTCGGGTGATGCTGAGGGAATTAGATTAGGAAATGAGACACTTACGGTAGTAAAGGAGTTTTGCTATTTGGCGAGCAAAATAACTGAGCATGGTCGAAGTAGAGAGGATATAAAATGTTGACTGGGAATGGCAAGTAAAGCATTTCTGAAGAAGAGATATTTGTTAACATCGAGTATAGATTTAAGTGTCAGGAAGTCGTTTCTGAAAGTATTTGTATGGAGTGTAGCCATATATGGAAGTGAAACATGGTTTGTTAACATCGAGTATAGATTTAAGTGTCAGGAAGTCGTTTCTGAAAGTATTTGTATGGAGTGTAGCCATATATGGACGTGAAACATGGACGATAACTAGTTTGGACAAGAAGAGAATAGAAGATTTCGAAATGTGGTGCTACAGAAGATTGCTGAAGATTAGATTGGTAGATCATATCACTAATGAGGAGGTATTGAATAGGATTGGGGCACAACTTGACTAGAAGAAGGGATCGGTTGCTAGGACACATTCTGAAGCATCAAGGGATCACAAATTTAGTATTGGAGGGCAGCATGGAGGGTAAAAATCGTAGAGGGAGACCAAGAGATAAATACACCGAGCAGATTCAGAAGGATGTAGGCTGCAGTAAGTACTGGGAGGTGAAGAAGCTTGCACAGGATAGAGTAGCATGCAGAGCTGCATTAAACCAGTCTCAGGACTGAAGACCACAACGACAATAACAACATAAAAATAACGTAAATTAGTTGCAAACTACGGCGTGTACAAACTTTATTGAACATGTAAAATTATTTACGCTACGGCGTGTTCGATATGCCTGCCATGATTGGCGATGGTGTGGTGCAGACGAATAGCGAAAATTCTGCATGACCCCCTGAAGTGTCAGAACATCGATGCTGTTGATGACCTGCTGAATGGCTGTGGTTTTGGAGCTATTGCTGTACACCTTGCCTTTAATATAGCCCCACAAAAAGGGCATGTTTTGAGATCCGGAGAATATGGAGGTACTGGATACTGGCCAGGAAAGAGTTGAAGAGGAGATAGTTGAAATTTGGACAACAACGTAGTTGATATTTTACGGTTTCCAACATGAAATATTCCAAAATATTTTTAACAGATTTCAATGCTTTGTTTTCCAGAATAAATTGACATACTGAGTTTTGCTAATCATGGCAGATAAATTTACATAAGAGGACTTCCTGACATAGTGGCATTCGAAATACTCGTTGAAATTGCTAGGTAGAGCGTGTTGTGTGGCCAATTGCAGGCTATATTGCTCACAACATTGCCGGTGATGTATCTCTCGTGTGTGGGACGCTTAATCGACTCATCGCTGAGGAAACATCTTGTTGTGTCAGATCACGGGATAGACAACAGCGTGAGAGGCCACATATAAATGATGCTCACTGCTATAAATTAGGAAATGAAAAACATCATTAAGCAATGCCGACTATGGCATCTGACCTATGGCGCACAGTCTGAAAGCGAAATGAATCACATATCGGCAGCTCGTCTTCAAGCGATCGCTACCAGAAACCAAGGAAATGTGGCAGCACTGTGCTGGTATTAAGGATACGAACTGGAGTGGCACAAAGGCGATAAGGCACGCACGCCCACCTTATTTTTCGACACGTAAGCAGAAAAAAACCATTTCGAAAGGCATTTCGTTCCATGAATTAGGAATCTATGTTTTAACAGACAAATTAGAGTTCTGTCGAAAACAAAGGATAAATCCACGCTTCGGTGTCCACCCGTCGGCTTCAACCAATGACGTCTTACCTATGTCAAAGTAGGTACTCAACCAGGGAAACTCCCCATCACATTCCCCAGTGGACAGCTCATCAGAAAGTGAACACAGATGAAGCATGAAAACAGGAAGAAAATGTACTGTACTGTGAAAAAAAAAGAAGCAATATAGAAACAGTGGATGGTGTTCCAGTGTAACGACAAGTGTCAGCCAATTGCATGCTGATGAACACATCTCTAGCACGACACTGAGACAGCAGCGGCAACTACACACAGAGAATGTGAGTGCCGCGCCGCCTAGCTGCGGTGGAGTGGAAGACGAGCCGTCATACAAACGCCACAGCAGTGAGTTATGAACCGTATTGTTTTTGCTTGCACTGAAATTGTATATACAAAGGACACTGATTATTTGCATGTCGCCATTTGCTTGCGACACACCTTTGTGAATACGCAAAGTTAAGGATTGTCAATTAAGCTTACTGTAATAAACTCTATTAATACGATTTGCTACAACTGTTTTCTAGCAATCCGAGAAAACAGCTTCCTGGGCATCCTGTATTAGATGAGTGGCCAGACACAACAAATGGTCCAAGCTTAACAAGTGCAGTACAAAGGAGCCTGGACGCGCAATTGCCTAGTGGTTAAAGTCGGCACGGTAGCTCAGCGTGTTTGGTTAGAGGGTTAGCTGCCCTGGGTAATAAAAATAACTGAGTGAATGGATCAACAAGGGTGTCATGGGACATATGCCCCGAACAATTGCAACAAATAATAACGAACGAAATGAGATAAAAAGAAGGTGGACATGATGTTAGACAATCAAGCAGTGAACCGTGTTCTACCCCCCCCCCCCCCCCCCTCACCGGCCACTAACTTTTTTTTTAAGCTGTTCGCCTTATTGAAATTTGGGTCTGTATCATGGTACAACGTCCATTTGCAACAGTGAGGTGTAAGGAAGGGTCCTAGAATGACAGTTGATTCTGTGTAACTACTTTATTAGCAGCCGACAGGAAGTGGCTTTCAAATGGGAACCGCAAGCATTTGATAACAAGGAGATAAGTCAACCGAATCCCCAGTGGAAAACACGTCTGGTGTGTTAGACACAGCATTCGTGACGGTACGTAATGATGAAAACATAATAGTTCGTCACATAAGCTGCAACAAATGAATGCAACAGCTCGCTTCTCAACAGTTTCTCTGTACCCTGTCAAAAGATATGTTTTTGAAGTTGTGTTCCGTTTGGAACAAATCCTTCGTTGTAACATAGTTCACACCTCACTTTTCATCACGTTTACTTGAAATGTTAACGTATTCTTACCACGTGACTCATATTCTGTAACCAATGTTACAAAAGAAAATAAAAATAAATACTATGAGAGAGTTTCGAACCCGACTCGTCCACTTTGTGGTCCAACACTGTAACCATTTTATTTCAACACCCCAGCTGTTCGTATGTGCTCTGTATCACACTTGTTAAACTTGAACAGGTCACTGTTATCATTTTGCCTTTTTTCACAGTTCAGTACACCTTTTTCCTGTTTTGATGCTTGATCTGTGTTCAGTTTTTGACGGGCTATGCATGGGGCCATCTTACCACTAGATCTGAGGGGTTGCGACGGGGAGTTTCCCTTGGTAGAGGCAATACCAGAAGTCAACGAGGCTTATTCGTAAACCAACGAATCTATCACAGAGAAAAAGACAATCATATACATGTGATAGAATCCCACCACAGTTCACCGAATTAATTACATTGGCACGAATTATATTGTGAAGGAACTGAGATAACGGAAAAGAAGGTAACAACAGAAAAATGAAACATACATGTGTGAAACAAACTGAAGCGCTGAGAACCATAACCGCCATTCATTTTGAGATTGTGGCATGTATGCATTCTCCTGACATCTGTTAATCTTACAGTTAACCAGCTTTGTCCATGCTGTCCATCTGCACTACACTGGTATACAGGGTGTTACAAAAATGTACGGCCAAATTTTCAGGAAACATTCCTCACACACAAAGAAAGAAAATATGTTATTTGGACCTGTGTCCGGAAACGCTTACTTTCCATGATAGAGCTCATTTTATTACTTCTCTTCAAATCACATTAATCATGGAATGGAAACACACAGCTACAGAACGTACCAGCATGACTTCAAACACTTTGTTACAGGAAATGTTCAAAATGTCCTCCGTTAGCGAGGATACATGCATCCACCTTCCGTCCCATGGAATCCCTGATGCACTGATGGAGTCCTGGAGAATGGCGTATTGTATCACAGCCGTCCACAATACGAGCACGAAGAGTCTCTACATTTGGTACCGGGGTTGCGTTGACAAGAGCTTTCAAATGTCCCCATAAATGAAAGTCAAGAGGGTTGAGGTCAGGAGAGCATGGAGGCCACGGAATTGGTCCGCCTCTACCAATCCATCGATCACCGAATCTGTTGTTGAGAAGCGTACGAACACTTCGACTGAAATGTGCAGGAGCTCCATCGTGCATGAACCACGTGTCGTACTTGTAAAGGCACATGTTCCAGCAGCACAGGTAGAGTATCCTGTATGAAATCATGATGACATGCTCCATTGAGCGTAGGTGGAAGAAGAAGGGGCCCAATCGAGACATCACCAACAATGCGTGCCCAAACGTTCAAAGAAAATCTGTGTTGTTGACGTGATTGCACAATTGCGTGCGGATTCTCGTCAGCCCACACATGTTGATTGTGAAAATTTGCAATTTGATCACGTTGGAATGAAGCCTCATCCGAAAAGAGAACTTTTGCACTGAAATGTGGATTGACACATTGTCAGATGAACCACTCACAGAAGTGTACCAGTGGAGGCCAATCAGCTGCTGATAGTGCGTGCACACGCTGTACATGGTACGGAAACAACTGGTTCTCCCGTAGCACTCTTCATACAGTGACGTGGTCAACATTACCTTGTACAGCAGCAACTTCTCTGACGCTGACATTACGGTTATCGTCAACTGCACGAAGAATTGCATCGTCCATTGCATGTGTCCTCGTCATTCTAGGTATTCTCCAGTCGTGAGTCATAGGCTAGAATGTTCCGTGCTCCCTAAGACACCGATCAATTGCTACGAACGTCTTCCTGTCGGGACACCTTCGTTCTGGAAATCTGTCTCGATACAAACGTACCGCGCCACAGCTGTTGCCCCGTGCTAATCCATACATCAAATGGGCATCTGCCAACTCCGCATTTGTAAACATTGCACTGACTGCAAAACCAAGTTCGTGATGAACACTAACCTGTTGATGCTACGTACTGATGTGCTTGAGGCTGGTACTGTAGAGCAATGAGTCGGATGTCAACACAAGCACCGAAGTCAACATTACCTTCCTTCAATTGGGCCAACTGGCGGTGAATCGAGGAAGTACAGTACATACTGACGAAACTAAAATGAGCTCTAACATGGAAATTAAGCGTTTTCGGACACATGTCGACATAACATCTTTTCTTTATTTATGTGTGAGGAATGTTTCCTGAAAGTTTGGCCGTACCTTTTTGTAACACCCTGTATACAGGGCCGGCGCAAGGCACGTGCGAAACGTGCGGCCGCACGGGGCGGCACTTTCCGAGGGGCGGCAAATCTGCCGCTCCCCCCTCCCCCTTTTTCTCTTTTACTGGACAAACTCAACATTCATGCCCAAGAGGGGGTTCGAAACCAAACCTCGGAGGGAGCGGCTTCGGGTACTGTGGCATGGCGCCTCGACTATCTGCCGACCGCCCCTGTTGAACAAGGGGAGGGAGGAGGACTAATTTCTTCCTCGCCACTGTGGCAGCACCGTCGTGTGTTTACGCCGGACAAACAGAGAGGGGGAAGCAGTCTGGGGTACACGCCAGTATTCTTACGAGTGGGGCGCTGCCAGCCTGTTACGCGCCGTGCATTTGCTCACCACTAATTTGCAGAAGACAAAATCTAATTTGGAAATTCGAATGCAATGTTCGATACTGCGGTTACATGTTAAGCCTGAAGCAATTTTGCTGAGCCCTTCAGTGGCAGTTTCCGAGTGTTTTATTCTTCCCGCATTATGGAAAAAAATGATTGAACATTAACACAGTCAAACATGTCCAACACCTACAATGGCTAGAAGTATTCCGAATGGGTAAACACGCTGCGAGTAATTACAAGGGATAAAAACATTGCTAATAAGCTTGGCGTAAGTTGGGTTTAGACTTATTTTTGAAAATTTTTGCTATCCGTTTCTGAGTGATAGTCGGACGTTTTGGTTTTTCAGCCACGAAACACCTGTCTCCGCCTGCACGAACAACAATTAAACTCTGACCGGCACTTTTGTTTGACAATACTACTCGCACACTATCACTTTGCAAACATGTGAATCCATGTTTCATCTTAGTGGTTCAAATGGTTCAAATGGCTCTGAGCACTATGGGACTCAACTGCTGAGGTCATTAGTCCCCTAGAACTTAGAACTAGTTAAACCTAACTAACCTAAGGACATCACACACATCCATGCCCGAGGCAGGATTCGAACCTGCGACCGTAGCGGCCATCGCGGCTCCAGATTGCAGCGCCAGAACCGCGCGGCCACTGCGGCCGGCTTCATCTTAGTAAATTACTGGTCACTTTGATTCTGATGAAAACCTAGGCAGTATGGTCTTTTAGCAACAATGTCCTCTCGTCCGCACAAAACAAAACGTTAATTTTGACACCTTCTAAAACTAAAATCCATAGACAGAACATTGCTTCTAAGGGTTTCCTTACTATCTTTGAAGCTCATTTCTGTTTGACAAAAGTTGTGCAGTTTTCGAAAATTTCGTATTTCTTTCTATTGTTCGTAATGTCATAGAAATTGCTGTCAGATAATACCTTTATCCATATCATCGGCCACATAGTTATTGTGAGCTTCTTGCCTCTTCTTCTTCTTCTTCTTCTTCTTCTTGGGCGCTAGTTTAACCATAGCCTCGCTGTACCTCGTCACATGACCTAGTTCCTGGCACTGCCGCGTCACCACTTCGCCTTTCCAGGCAATAGGTGTTGCTGCGTTCTCTACAACGAAAACTTCAGAATTCGTTTCGGTAGTTGGCCGAGGGAGTCAAGATTGGTCATAAGCACTTTCATTGCGTTAAGTAAGAAAAATCGCGATTGATTACTGACATTTCCTACAGATTTGCTTAAATAAAATTCCACAAACGTTTAGAAAAAAAAAAAATTGGGGGTGGGGGTGGGGACAATTTAGCAGCTCGCACGGGGCGGCACTTGGGCTTGCGCCGGCCCTGGGTGTATAAGAACATTTGCGAAAAGCTGTCTCGCCGGTTTCTCTGATATTCACTTCCATGATGGCCCGAGGCACAAATTTTCATTGCTGCAGTAATGCTGTCCGGCTACAATGACGCCCATTTCTTCATAAAATCTGGAAGCTCCTGGAGAGAAGCGCCACCACAAAATCACGTTCCTTGGTTTCAGCACTCTAGTTTGCAAAATGGACGATGAGACTTTTAAAGTCTTTAAGAATGTTACCCAATTAACTACCAAAATGATGTTCGTCGTAACAATTTACTTTTAAGAAATTTTGCAATGATGAAATTCTCAACAGGTATCCATGAACTGTTGATTAAAGTAACGTAACCTAAATTGGGCAAGGAGACAGATCTCACTCACTTACTGGCGTTCAAATTAGCTGCGTTGGTAAGAGATTCCTATCATATGACACCCGTACTGTCTCTCATGCCATGTACGACACACCAGACTTGTTTTCTGGTGAAGGGTTCAGTGGACTTGTCTCCTTGTCATCAAACACTTGCGGTTCCCATTCCAAAGTCAATTTCTTTCGCCTGATAATAGAGTAGTTGTTGTTTTTTTTTAATAGCACTATGGGACTTAACATCTATGGTCATCAGTCCCCTAGAACTTAGAACTACTTAAACCTAACTAACCTAAGGACATCACACAACACCCAGCCAGGAATCGAACCCAGGAAAGAGTAGTTGTGCAGGATCAAATGTCATTATAGGTCCGTTCCTTACACCGCACTGTTGCAAACGGACATTGCACCACGATACAAACACAAATTTGGACACAGCGAACATCTAAAGCAGAAAACGTTTGTGGTCAGTCAGGGGGTTGAACGCGGCCCGCCTGCTTGATTGTCTAAAACCGTTCTACTATTTTTTAAATGTCATGTTGTTCCTTGGAATCGTATGAGGCCACCATTTTCTTCAAGTCACAGTGAGGGAGACGACAATTTGCTATTTATCCATTGTTTGTAGGTGGCTTGCAAAATCTAGTGCCCCCATATGTAGATATAAGCCAAATAACTATCTTGAAACACAAACATTCAAGAAATTACTATATCAAACTTGAAACACATATACTCAAGAAAGCTACTAGATTTCATGCCTAAATTTAACAGACAGTTTTATCTGAACCTCAAGCCAAAGAATGTGCTTAATGAAAATGATAACAGGGATCCGAAGTCTTGGGGCAGGTCACAACTATGTGCATTAAGTGTCTGTTACTTATGTCCTGATTCTAGTTTTACATTAGTTACAAACTACATTACAGTTAAAAGACGCCATTACCTTTAACCTTAGATTAATAATAATAATACAAGTACTCAAAGAGTAAACACAAAATATAGCAAGATCAACAGAGTAACTCATTTTAATCATGTGGGTGATGTGCTAGGACCGACAGGATGGGAGAAAGTCACGCAGAACACCAGGTTACTGAAGATTAAGAGAGCCTTATACAAAATGCTGGCATCTACAATAAAAAATGTGTGTCCACTTCCTTCAAAATTCGTCTCTACAAACTGTAATCAAGCCTGAGGTGTTATACGCCTGCGAGACACTGACGCTACACACCAAGGGTGACCTAGAGAAGATGCTCACACAGGAAAGAAAAATTATCAGGAAAATTATTGGACCAAAACTCACAGACAATGGATACAGGAGACACCACAGAGAAGCTGGCCACGTCGTCAGCCTCTCACAGACCAGACGCACCAACAGAACACTCAGATACAAACAGAGGCTCAAAACCACTACACCTTGGATGGCACAAGTCAAAACTGATCTGGAGGAAGCACAGTTTAATTCAGCGGACATCACAGACAAAAGCGTCTGTAGACACAAAATACACAATTGGGAAGTAATGTCAGAGAAGACAGCGCCTAAAACCGAAAGATCAAAGTGGACCGAAGAAAGGAAGAGAGCCTTTAGCCAACGAATGAAAAAGTACTGGAAGAACAGGAGGAGCAAACAGTCGCTTCGCGTGGTCAGATAAAGGCCTGTGAGGTGTGTAATAATAAGAATGATAAATATTAAACTATATTAATAGGAAATATGGGATGTTAAAAAAAATCACAGCTATGAGACTGGTGGTTTCCCTACAAATTTGATTTTCACAAACATCTGTTTTTCCCTAAACTTTGCATAGTTGCTTTGGGCCCTTCTGGTTTTCAGTGCCTGAATTATTGTCATATTTTACGCCAGTAAGTGAAAGGACCAGAGACTACCTTTAAAGTTGACTGCAGCATCACGCATAGTAAACTCGTAATATTGAATAGCGGCAGTTCTTAATAACAAGTATTGAATCTTAGGGGGGTGTGGGTTTTGAAAGGGCACAAACTAAAATGTAACATAACAACCGCAAAATGAAAGAAATAGTAACTCATGGGAAACGTAGGCAGGACACTAGCGGGAAAAAAGGAGTAAGCAACACAGAATTTCTAAAAGAGAAAATACTGCACAAGTAACGAAAAAAAATCTTGGGATCGATAACCAGAAGTGAGTTGTATAGGTCAGTTCTAATTGTCGATTCAATTACCGCTTTTTTGTAGTAGTACAGGAAGCTGTACCATATAGGTTCAAAAATGGTTCAAACGGATCTGAGCACTATGGGACTTAACTTCTGTGGTCATCAGTCCCCGAGAACTTAGAACTACTTAAACCTAACTAACCTAAAGACATTACACACATCCATGCCCGAGGCAGGATTCGAACTTGCGACCGTAGCAGTCCCGCGGTTCCGGACTGCGCGCCTAGAACCACTAGACCACCGCGGCCGGCACCATATAGGTAAATCCTAAAGGGATTAGGGGCCCACGCCTAATGAAAATGGCGTAATAAACCAACGTGAAGTCGACAATTTGAGCGTTATTACCACACATGAAAATTCTAATAGAATGCACTGTAGGATTATGCAGTGGTTCGTTATATGATATCTATTATGGTGTTACTTCCTATACTACTGTTGTTGCTGTAGGTGTGTGCTGCGATTCTTGAGAATAGCCATGTATGGTATCACTCTAATTGTTGATTCCGTGTTCCGTTTTATTTCATGACTTTTTTTGGCTGTTAATTATTTCGTCAAAGATCTAACTTTTTCATATCACTCGCTATTCTTCTGGTAGAACGAGAAAGATAACTAACGTTGGAATCGACAACTAGACTTGACCTACGGTATAGAGAGACAAAAAGTAAATAAATAATCCTAAAAGAAATAACAACAAACAATGAAAAATCACGAATAATAACGAAGCGTGGTATGAAGTACTAGAGTTGACCTATATAACTGTCCTCTTAATTTCTGCCTAACATCACTTTCGGCAATCGTGGCCCATTCGGAAAAAAACAGCCATATATTTGTGAGAAGCAAGATTATATGTACCGGTGATTGCAGACAGTCTCACACGGAGAAATTTCAGCTGACCTCTTAAGTATCTGACCAAACCTGCCTTCGGAAATAGTGCCATATTCGGAAAAAAGTAGTCCTATATATTTGCGAGAAATAAAATTATAAATACAATTGCTACTTGATTCACGAGCAGCAACTTAACCGTTGAACTTAGGTTCCCGCCTAACAACAACCTGAGAAATCGCGATATACACTCCTGGAAATGGAAAAAAGAACACATTGACACCGGTGTGTCAGACCCACCATACTTGCTCCGGACACTGCGAGAGGGCTGTACAAGCAATGATCACACGCACGGCACAGCGGACACACCAGGAACCGCGGTGTTGGCCGTCGAATGGCGCTAGCTGCGCAGCATTTGTGCACCGCCGCCGTCAGTGTCAGCCAGTTTGCCGTGGCATACGGAGCTCCATCGCAGTCTTTAACACTGGTAGCATGCCGCGACAGCGTGGACGTGAACCGTATGTGCAGTTGACGGACTTTGAGCGAGGGCGTATAGTGGGCATGCGGGAGGCCGGGTGGACGTACCGCCGAATTGCTCAACACGTGGGGCGTGAGGTCTCCACAGTACATCGATGTTGTCGCCAGTGGTCGGCGGAAGGTGCACGTGACGTGCCCGTCGACCTGGGACCGGACCGCAGCGGCGCACGGATGCACGCCAAGACCGTAGGATCCTACGCAGTGCCGTAGGGGACCGCACCGCCACTTCCCAGCAAATTAGGGACACTGTTGCTCCTGGGGTATCGGCGAGGACCATTCGCAACCGTCTCCATGAAGCTGGGCTACGGTCCCGCACACCGTTAGGCCGTCTTCCGCTCACGCCCCAACATCGTGCAGCCCGCCTCCAGTGGTGTCGCGACAGGCGTGAATGGTGGGACGAATGGAGACGTGTCGTCTTCAGCGATGAGAGTCGCTTCTGCCTTGGTGCCAATGATGGTCGTATGCGTGTTTGGCGCCGTGCAGGTGAGCGCCACAATCAGGACTGCATACGACCGAGGCACACAGGGCCAACACCCGGCATCATGGTGTGGGGAGCGATCTCCTACACTGGCCGTACACCACTGGTGATCGTCGAGGGGACACTGAATAGTGCACGGTACATCCAAACCGTCATCGAACCCATCGTTCTACCATTCCTAGACCGGCAAGGGAACTTGCTGTTCCAACAGGACAATGCACGTCCGCATGTATCCCGTGCCACCCAACGTGCTCTAGAAGGTGTTAAGTCAACTACCCTGGCCAGCAAGATCTCCGGATCTGTCCCCCATTGAGCATGTTTGGGACTGGATGAAGCGTCGTCTCACGCGGTCTGCACGTCCAGCACGAACGCTGGTCCAACTGAGGCGCCAGGTGGAAATGGCATGGCAAGCCGTTCCACAGGACTACATCCAGCATCTCTACGATCGTCTCCATGGGAGAATAGCAGCCTGCATTGCTGCGAAAGGTGGATATACACTGTACTAGTGCCGACATTGTGCATGCTCTGTTGCATGTGTCTATGTGCCTGTGGTTCTGTCAGTGTGATCATGTGATGTATCTGACCCCAGGAATGTGTCAATAAAGTTTCCGCTTCCTGGGACAATGAATTCACGGTGTTCTTATTTCAATTTCCAGGAGTGTATTTTTGTAATAAACAGCATCGATTACGTCAGTTAGGACACAACCACAGATAAAATTTAATAACAACCACTTCCATCCTTCGCATCGTAAACTCATGGCGTCCTTCGATCGGGAATCGGACACTAGATTTGACTAAAAATAGAACTTAATGCCTGAAATTCATCTAAAATGCGTTAGAAAGTCTTATAAAACATATTATGTCATACGACAGGGCCAGGGAAAACGTGTGTTTCACGGCAGCACGACGATGTACTACACCTGTCGAATGTTATCTACACGAGTGAATACATTAATCAATTGGCATGTGCATCTTTGCAGGACCGTGTATTATTTGTAGTATTCCGAACTTACTCTAATTACAAAATTTGTGAAGTTATTGGTTCTCCAACACAAGATGCTTTAGACAAACCGTGATAAACAGACTGGGTGACCGATTTGCAAAATTAAATTACCTCGAATATAATGGCTGTGTTGAAGATCTTCATACCCATTCAACATACGTGTTGTGAGAATTAATGTTATGCATCCGCAAAAAGGTGCAATCGGTTTAACGCCTGTGTTATGGCTGCCAGTGATAGGCGGAAATCACATGCTGGTTAATGACTTACCAGAGACCGCCACCGTTATGCGTGCCCCTACTTCATTTCACGATTTCTTAAGGTTCTGCTGAATGTGGACAGGACCATTCACGTTGCTCGCCATTCGACTCGAATCCCACTGTTGCTAAGAAACGACACGGGACGTCAAAGAGACCCATGTATTGTTGAAAACTGCGTCATGTCGCGATTGCTGTTGTGTACTGCAAGACGGTATGTGGACAATTATCGCCGCGTAATTAAAGGAACTGTACACCGATGATAATAGGAGCGTAAATGGGCTGTGGTATCCGGGGCAATTCCGCCGAGAAAAACATCCTCACAGCCTTACTTTCGCCGGTACCTCATCTAATACACCGAAAAGCCAAAGAAACAGGTAAACCTGCCAAATATCGCGCAGGCCCCCGCGAGCGTGCAGAAGTGCCGCAACACGACGTGACATGGACTCGAGAAATGTGTGAAGTAGTGCTGAAGGAAATTGACACCATGAATCCTGCAGGGCTGTCCATAAATCCGTAAGAGTACGAGAGGATGGAGATCTCTTCTGAACGGCACGTTGCAAGACATCACAGAAACGCTTAATAATGTTCATGTCTGGAGAGTTTGGTGGCCAGCGGACGTGTTTAAAGTCAGAAGACTGTTCCTGGAGCCACTCTGTAGCAATTATGGACGTGTTGGGTGTCGCATTGTCCTGCTAGAATTGGCGAAGTCAGTCAGAATGGACAATGGACATGAATGGATGCAGGTGATCAGGCAGGATCCTAATGTGCGCGTCACCTGCCAGAGTCGTATCTAGACGTATCAGAGGTCCCATATCACTCCAACTGCACACGCCCCATACCATTACAGAGCCTCCACCAGCTTGAACAGTCCCCTGTTGACATGCAGGATCTATAGATTCATGAGGTTGTCTCCATACCCATATACACGTCCATTTACTCGATACAGTACAAGGGTACTCTATATTAAGCTGCTGGAGCAAGAACCGAAATCGAACTCCAGAAGTGGGACTTGCCCCATTCTGGTGATCAAAGGAGTCATCGAAGAAGGAGGCATAGGATGGGCGGCCACGCATGGCAGACAAATGTCGCAGGTATCTCCTGAGGAGAATGTTACGGTGGTAGGACAGTGGTAGTTCGGCAGCTTCAGCACACAGACTCTCAACTGAGCAGGGCAGGGCCTAAATCCTCGCACAAACGAAAAAATTGGCTGACATCGAAATAAGTGTCCAAGGAATAGAAAAGCAACTGGAATCACTAAACAGAGGAAAGTCTACTGGACCTGACGGGATACCAATTCGATTCTACTCAGAGCACGCGAAAGAACTTGCCCCCCTTCTAACAGCCGTGTACCGCAAGTCTCTAGAGGAACGGAAGGTTCCAAATGATTGGAAAAGAGCACAGGTAGTCCCAGTCTTCAAGAAGGGTCGTCGAGCAGATGCGCAGAACTATAGACCTATATCTCTGACGTCGATCTGTTGTAGATTTTTAGAACATGTTTTTTGCTCGCGTATGATGTCGTTTCTGGAAACCCAGAATCTACTCTGTAGGAATCAACAAGCACTCCGGAAACAGCGATCGTGTGAGACCCAACTCGCTTTGTTTGTTCATGACACCCAGAAAATATTAGATACAGTCTCACAGGTAGATGTTATTTTTCTTGACTTCCGGAAGGCGTTCGATACAGCTCCGCACTGTCGCCTGATAAACAAAGTAAGAGCCTACGGAACATCAGACCAGCTGTGTGGCTGGATTCAAGAGTTTTTAGCAAACAGAACACAGCATGTTGTTCTCAATGGAGAGACGTCTACAGGCGTTAAAGTAACTTCTGGCGCGCCACAGCGGAGTGTTATTGGACCATTGCTTTCCACAATGTATATAAATGACCCAGTAGATAGTGTCGAAGTTCCATGCGGCTTTTCGCGAATGATGCTGTAGTATACAGAGAAGTTGCAGCATTAAAAAATTGTGGCGAAATGCAGGAAGGTCTGCAGCGGATAGGCACTCGGTGCAGGGAGGGGCAACTGATCCTTAACATAGACAAATGTAATGTGTTGCGAATACATAGAAAGAAGGATCCTTTATTGTATGATTATACGATAGCGGAACAAACACTGGTAGCAGTTACTTCTGTAAAATATCTGGGAGTATGCGTGCGGAACGATTTGAAGTGGAATGATCATATAAAATTAATTGTTGGTAAGGTGGGTACCAGGTTGAGATTCATTGGGAGAGTCCTTAGGAAATGTAGTCCATCAACAAAGGAGGTGGCTTACAAAACACTCGTTCGACCTATACTTGAGTATTGCTCATCAGTGTGGCATCCGTACCAGATCGGATTGACGGAGGAGGTAGAGAAGATCCAAAGAAGAGCGGCGCGTTTCGTCACAGGGTTATTTGGTAAGCGTGATAGCGCTATGGAGATGTTTAGCAAACTCAAGTGGCAGACTCTGCAAGAGAGGCGCTCTGCATCGCGGTGTAGCTTGCTGTCCAGGTTTCGAGAGGGTGCGTTTCTGGATTAGGTATCGAATATATTGCTTCCCCCTACTTATACCTCCCTAGGAGATCACGAATGTGAAATCAGAGATATTGGAGCGCGCACGGTGGCTTTTCGGCAGTCGTTCTTCCCGCGAACCATACGCAACTGGAACGGGAAAGGGACGTAATGACAGTGGCGCGTAAAGCGCCCACCGCCACACACCGTTGGGTGGCTTGCGGAGTATAAATGTAGATGTGTAAAAGGTGACCATGGCCAAACGCACTCCACGATAGTGGGCAGTATTGAGAGGACGTAAGAAGGACGGACCTGCAGATGCATAAACAAAACACCCATAGTCTAGTTTTGAGCGGATAAGGGACCAGTCCAAAGGGGGAGGGTGGTTCAATCTGCTCCCCAGGAAATACCACTGAGGACACGAAGGACGTTGAGGGACTGCATACAGCGGGCTGCCAGGTAAGACATGTGGGAGGACCAAGAAAGTGTCCTATCGAGAATGAGTCCCATTCATTTCGTAGTTTCAACGAACGGAAGATCAACAGGCCCAAGATGTAAAGACAGTGGAAGAAACCAATTGCGCCTCCAGAAATTCATACAAACGGTTTTGTATGTGGAAAAACGAAAGCCATTGTCGATGCTCCATGAGTAAAGACGATCGAGACAGCGCTGAAGACACCGCTCAATGAGACAGGTCCGTGGAGAAGTCCAATAAATGGCAAAATCTTCAACGAAAAGGAAGCCGGAAATGCCATTATAGAATTAACGAGGGTAGGACGTCAAACGGGCCGACTTGGAGCAGGAGAGGCATCACAGAACATTGTAATTTCCAGTTTACAAATAAATTCATAAGACTTTGTCAGCACCACCAGGAAGGATTCAGGATTCACAGTCATTGCAGTGGAAGTTCGAAAACATAACAAAATAATTTTTTTACGTGTGAAATTTCATCGTTTTTTACACTTACTAATGGCTGCGTTTGTTGCTATAGGTACATAAGTTAGAGAGATTCTTCGATGAATTTTCCACAGCATACATATCATACTTACAGGTGCAAGAAACTCTAGTATTTATTAAATTTATGAAAAAACGAATGAGCCGTTGCATTTTAAACATCATGTTTAGAAGAAACACAAAGTTTATAGTTAATTACCTCAATTTTTACCATAGTTTTTAATAGATTTGGAAAACTCTAGAGTTTCATACACCTTTAAGTATTGTTTGCATGCTGTGCAAAATTCATCGAAGAATCTCTCTTACTTATGACGAAAAGTGTACCTATAGCAACAAATGCTGCCATTAGTAAGTGAAAAAAAATGTTGAAATTTCACATGTAAAAAAAAATTATTTCTTTATGTTTTCGAACATCCACTGCTAAGAGTGTGAATCCTGAATCCTTCCTGGTCATGCTGGCAAAGTTTTATAAATTTGTTTGTAGAAGTATAGACAGTGGAAATTGAAATGTCCGTGCTGCTGCAAACGTCGTCGAACTGTTCGGGCAGATGGTTGTTTTGTTGCAAACGTCCCCATCTGTTGACTCAGGATCGAGACGTGGCTGCACGATCCGTTGCAGCCGTGCGGATAAGATGCCTGTCATCTCGACTGCTAGTGATACGAGGCCGTTGGGTTCCAGCACGGCGTTCCGTATTACCCTCCTGAACCCACCGATTCCATATTCTGCTAACAGTCATTGGATCTCTACCAACGCGAGCAGCAATGTCACGATACGATAAACCGCAGTCGCGATAGGCTACAATCCGACCTTTATCAAAGTCGGAAACGAGATGGTACGCATTTCTCCTTTTTACGCGAAGCATCACAACAAGGTTTCACCAGGCAACGCCGGTCAACTGCTGTTTGTGTATGAGAAATCGGTTGGAAACTTTTCTCATGTCAGCACGTTGTAGGTGTCGCCCCCGGCGCCAACCTTGTGTGAATGCTCTGAAAAGCTAATCATTTTCATATCACTGCATCTTCTTCCTGTCGGTTAAATTTCGTGTCTGTAACATGTCATCTTCGTGGTGTAGCAATTTTAATGGCTAGTACTGTATTAGTGGATTAAATTGATAAATACGTCTCACTTCCGTTCTGAAATGCTGCCGTTTAAGGTTAATTAGTCCCTGTCACAAATTTTCCCTTTCTCAGCAGGACGATGATCGTGTTTAGTGATCCTGACGTTATTCATATTAAATGATCCTGACAGACTGCTCAAAATCTGCGTAGATTCTGATACTGCCTTCTGGGTTGTCTTAGTTGAGCAGAAAACGAGTATATGATGTTCACGTATGAAGACAGGAACTTTGTGATTTGGAATGCAGACACGTATATGGTGTAGAGACGTTTCGCCCCACGGTGACTGTTGTAGCACAAAGACACAATAGTGTGGGTATTTCACATTGACCTGCATGACACAAATGTTCGAGTATCAAACGAAGTTCACTCACCGAAGGCGGCGAAGTTCACGCACCGAGGCGTCGCACACCCGTCTTCTCAAAAGTGGTTGGAGCCCACTGAGCATCTAGGGAAGTTGCCGCAACCCTGTTTCAAACAATTATTCCTTGCAAAGTAAACTAGATTTCACAATTGCAGAAAGTTACATAACGGCGAATGTTCTTTGACTATACTTCCAAGATGACGTATCCGTAGCTGAAAGACTGCTGCTTCTTACGCCGTCTCATTCTTTTCTGCGATCTTGATTTTCTTGCCGGTTTTTCACGTGCCCTGCCACGTTTGCTGCAAATACGGGAGCACCTACGGTTTCTGATAACCTGCAGTTTAGAATTATTAAGAAGAAGTTGTTCTAGGTTCACCAGGTCACACGAAAGGTAACGATTGTGATCAACAAATATTGCAGAGGGAGGGTTTACATTGTGATGTAACTGTGAGCTAGAGGTGCGATCTGCACTTATTGCAGGGATATCAACTCTGCTGTATGTGTATTGAAAGATTCCATCGGGCTTTCATCAGAGATCGGGAGTATCTGAATACCTGTACAGGATGGTTGTATGGATCAGTGAACAACTGCTGAGAAAAAGCGGTCACTAAATGAAAGTGACTAGACAGAGCAGGCAGTTTGGATGGAGCAAAAGCAGAATTTGTGGGTCAATAATTTTCACCATGCAATCTACAACAACACAATTGCAACCACACATTAACATATAGAGTCTCAGAAATGATCGCTAAACATAAGGCAACTACTATTTATTATATTATGGCGTGAAACTACGTAACTGACGGAAACTTGCGTTATATTTGTGAGTTCAAACTTGCAACAGAGGAACCTGAATTTTTTATTTAATTGGAGTCGAAACTAATCTTACACCCTGAAAAGGGGTCGGGGGTGAGAGATCAAAATTAATATATTTCGACCTTGAGAAACACACACACACACACACACACACACACACACACACACACACACACACACACACGCGAGCGTGTGTACGTCTTCGCATGCGCGAGCTTGCGCGCTCGAATACACTGTCAAAAAAGGAACACATGAAACTTTTACGCAACCTGCTAACGAATAATTTGCATTTATTGCACATAATGCCGAAACTGACTAAACGCATTCTAGAGAAAACACTTCACGGGACTATTGCACCAGTTGAGCGGTACTAAACGTACAAGGCAGTTAGCACCATTAACAGAATGTTTGCAAGTTACGACCATTAGCTTGTCAGACAGTACATTATGTGCGTAAAACTATGGAGCAGCGACATTAAAAACATCCGCAGCTAGTTTGTCATTATTCCAGGCCACTGACAACCGAAAGAAACAGCAATTCAATACCGTAGGTACTTTGCCTATGGGATGATCGTGATGGAAATGAGTGTCTCAGAAGCTGCAGAACACGAGAAACTGCACGCAGTTGGACCACGTAATGTTTTTCTTGTATGTTGACGTGTCCAATAACAACACAACAACCTTAACATCTCGAAGAACACAAACATCACACATTTTCGTAACTATCTATGAGAAAAATCGCTACTGATTACGCGTCACTCTCATTCTGCGCTACAAAAGTTAATTATCTCTTACCTTATCGCCAAGAGAACTTTCTACTGGACTCTGGAAACCGAAAATAAAAGCTTCTGTTATAGAACTCTTGTACAGAATACTGGAAGATCCGAATCTGCCTCGTATGTAACTGTCGAAGACAGAGCAAACAAGACAAGTGCGGCCAAGGCACGGCTGCTTCTATACGTACGCCGTTCAGAGAGCAATTATTCGTCGCGGGAAAACAGAGAGTAAACAGTACGTGGCGCGAAAACAAACTCGTGACTGAAAGTTGAGCACCAGTCGTACAGAATTTTTCCATGAGCTAAAAATAAAATATTTAAACTGAAGTAGTGTATTGTTTTGTAAATAGTAACGTCGATTGCACTAGCCCTCTGTCAACCTGTATGTTTACAGAAATAATCCACCAAATGCTTGCAGCCATTGATATGACTGTATTTATAAAGATCAAAGATTCGACATTCGAAGTTTCCAAGAATGATTACCTATCGAAGTTGCGGTGTCCAAACGATACACATCGAACGTGCGATCGTAAATCGATCATGCGACTCTTGTGGCGGGCGTTGTGATCAATTATATGTGATCGTCATTTTCGTCTGTTTTCCGTCGTTACCTTAGTTGCTCTAAATTACACACCTCCGCAAATTATTTGGGAGTTGCTAGGGAATCCCAGACGATTTATGTCTTTAGTGAGTGGGATGTCTGGTGTTCTTGACGTTTCTTCGGCGGATTCTCTCACATGGAAAAATCCAATTCCATTTTTATCCAGCGTAGAAAATTGTTTGACTTTTTGTCGCGAATATGGAGTAGCTACTACCAGCAGAGGGAAGAAGGGACTGTGTCGACTGTGGTGGTGAGAGGTGTGTAAAACTTCGTAAGAACAGTTTCAGTGCTGAAATACTGTGACAATTTCATTGCGGACAGTACGGGAAACGAACGAGTATCAGGAAGAATACACGGTTCGACTCTTCCAAATTATCCATCCAGAGCACCCTAATGGACTTTCACATGATGACAACACCGACGACGAGTAAGGTAAGTCGTCTCCTTTGCAATTACAAGTATTTTTGTATCGCTCTTCTTATGTCGATGATGTAGTGAGCATCGTAAACATACTCATAACGTCCGCCACCAGCGTGGCATGATCGATTTACGATCGCACGTTCGATATGTATCGTTTGCACACCGCAACTTCGATACGCAATCATTCTTGTTCTTGGAAATTACCCGACATTCGAACTTGAAGGACTTAGAGCTGCAGCCTGAAGTTTTTAGCAGACAATTTGGCATACCGATAGCTAACCGTGCACCCAAAAGAACCGTGAATATTACGTTTTCTTTCTTTGTTACAGATCTGCGTGTTAAAGTTGTAATCTTCTGCTAAACCCGTTGTTTATTCACATACAAATCAATATTTACACAAGATTCGCGTGTCTCTGGACCATACTTGATTTATTCCTGTTTGGTATGCGGTTTTTAAAAGTAGTCTCACGACAAGGGGTGTTATCAGGAATCAGATAATGTGTCAAAGGCAAAAGAGAACACTCAGCAGTCCACATCATTCACAATCGACATTTGTTTACCCAGTGGCACCTCAAGTTTAAATGATAACACAGTGAACGGCCTATTAAAGGGCTCACATTGATTTCTTGTCTGTAATGATGCTGGCTAACTACAAGTACTAGAAATATCCAACATCTACGGAAAATTATCATTATACAAAGTTTGATCAGAAAGTTTCCGTTTGAAGGCTTTACTGCAGTGTATGTGCAACATAGCGCAACCCCGATGCGGGTATAAAAGCACCGACATGTAGGAGAGTGATTGGTGTGGCATTCGTGTCTTCCTGACGTGCGTGTAGTAAATGCCAAAACGTAAACTATGACGACGTTATCACCAAATGCGTCCAAACAGGAACTACGTGCTGTTATTCTTTTCTTCACTGCCGAAGGACAAACAACAATAGACATCAGTCAGGGAATGAAGAATGTCTATGAGGAAGCAGGTCTGTCGAAAAGTGCTATTGAGGAATGGTGCAACAGGTTCCGTTCTGGTTGCGATTCGACAAGACCTGTGACACCAGGGTCATTTCATTGGGGAATGGTTACAGCGCATCGCAGGAGATTGTGTAGGATTTGTCTTCAATGGCTGTTCTACAATGGCTGTCAGAGAGAGCAGTGTACAGGCCATTTTGAGAAAGAAATATTATCGATCCTCATAGTTTCTTTGATCAAGTCACAAACTGAACCCTGTGGGTAACAATGCAAATGTAGTGCCGGAAATTATGAATGCCGTTGTCATTGTAAACGAAGCAATAAACTCTTTTTAGAGAATCGAGTACACCCTGAAAATAGGCTTCCAATTTATCACGAATGTGGGAGAAGAGATGGCCTGAAAAATATAAAACCATGATACTATTTTCTCATTTCCCAGAGACTGCGAGAGCTCTAGAGAAATTGTCTCCGGTCGGAAATTATGCAACGAGAATACCTACGTATCAGTTGCATTCAGTCAAACCAGTGGTCATCTTACCATTAATGCAATAGCCAATTCCTCAGCAGTTTTGGAACTAGTAGTCCATACAATATGGGCAACACCTGTGTTATTCCGAATTAAGATTCAATGTTCCTTCGGACTTGCACTGCAGTGACTAAGCCGTTATGAAATACATGAAATGTCTTTGCAGTTGTGAATCCGTTATGTATATACTCGTAAAGAGAAGACGTTTTACTTGAAAGTCACTTGCCCAATATCAGGTGCTAAATGCGATAGTGCAATGCTTGTGTTATTCAGAATGGATGGAGAGTCGTCGTCAGATGTAGAAGCAACCTCAGGTTTACCTCAGGGGGAAGTGTTAGGACCCTTGCTGTTCCTGTTGTACATTAATGACCTTGCAGACAATATTTATAGTAAAATGGGGCTTTTTGCATATGATACAGTTTTTTATAACAAAGTACTATCTGAAAGAAGCTGCATGAATATTCAGATTGATAAGATTTCAATGTGGTGCAGAGGCTGGGAACTAACTTTAAATGTTCAGAAACGTAAAATTGTACACCTCACAAAACAAAATCGTAGTATCCTATGACTATAATACCAGAGAGTTGCTGTTGGTATCGGACAACTCACACAAATATCTGGGTGTAACACTTTGTACGGACATGAACTGGTATGATCACATAGGCTCAGTCATGGGTGATGCAGATGGTAGACATCGGTTTATTGGTAGAATACCGGGGAAATGCAGTCAGTCCACAAAGGAGATTGCTTACATATCACTTATGCGAACAGCCTGCGAAAATTGCTAAAGTGTGCAGGACTGGTACCAAACATGGTTAAGAGGAGATACAGAACGTGTACAGAGGAGGCCAACACGAAAGGTCACAGGTTTGTTTAACGCATGGGAGAGTGTCACAGAGATGCTGGAGAAACTGAACTGGAAGACTCTCGATGATAGACATGAGCAACCCCGAGAATGTCTATTAACAAAGTTTCAAGAAACGGCTTTAAATGATGACTCTAGGAATATACTACAGTCCCCTACGTTTCGCTGACATAGGGGTCGCGAGAACATGATTAGAGTAATTACTGTACGCACAGAGGCTTCAAACAATCATTCTTCCCACACTCCATACATGAATGGAATGGGGAGAAACACTAATAACTGGTACAGTGGGACGTACCCTCTCCCATGCACCTCATGATGGTTTGCAGTACATAGATGTAGATGTATAGGGTAACAAATATTGAACAATATGAAAAAATGAAAATTAATTACAAACTACGTCGTGCACACACATTATTCAACATGTTAACGTCACTAAAAATATCCGGATTTACGTTATGACATGTTCGATATGCCTGCTATCATTAGCGATGATGTGGCGCAGACGGATAGCAAAATTCGGCATGACCCACTGAAGTGTCGGAACATCGATGCTATCGATGACCTCCTGAATGGCTGTTTGCAGCTCGGCAGTGGTTTTGGTGTTACTGCTGTATGCCTTGTCTTTAATATAGCCCCACAAAAAGGAGTCGCACGTGTTCAGATCTGGAGAATATGGCGGCCAATCGAGGACCATACTAGTGGCCTCTGGATACTCCAGAGCCAGAATGCGGTCCCCAAAGTGCCCCTCCAGGACATTAGACACTCTCCTGCTTCGATGGGGTCGAGCTCCGTCTTGCATGAACCACAACGTGTCGAAATCAGGGTCTTTTTGGTTAATGGGAATGAAACCATCTTCAAAAACCTTCAGGTACCAGTTGGCAGTCACGGTGCCATCGAGGAATATGTCATCGATTATTCCGTGACTGGGCACTGCACATCGCACAGACATACGTTGAGGGTGAAGAGACTTCTCGATCGCGTGCCAGCTTCCGTTACTGACGAACCCATCCAAATGTAAGTAGGCTTCATCGCTAAACTAAACAACAAGGCGCATACTAATTCTTATCATGTCCCGCTACCAACTGTGCAGTTTGAACGTCCTAACGCAGAACGTTCACAAGTTATGAAGATTTCATTTCATATAGCTCAATTACTGTCACCCTGAAGGTGCTGATGTGGCGTGTGTGGTGTAGATGGAGACAAGCCGTGAGGATCAGATCGCGATTCTGTAAGACCCACTAATCCTGACAAAGCGCACTGAATGAGGTAATTTGGCTGAGAAAGTTTTCACATTGGTTGGAAGCAAATACTGGACATGCAACAGTTCGTTTCAGTAACTATTACATTGTTCCCTTTACAGTTTCAAAGCAAAGTGTATAATCTTAGCCCAAACACAGTAGCACTATTTGTGACGAACATTTACCCTACGAGAACGTAAGCACTTGGTTCTTTTAGGGTCATGTGAACCTTATACCTGCAAATTTCTGTGGGCTATCGGCAGGATTAGGTCGAGCAACGATCATTTAATGCCTTTTAAATGCCCAAAACTCGGCTGCCAATCACCAAAAACATTTATGCCTAGGGGGGACTGGACCATACTGAGCAGTGGGACGCAGTGAGTAATTGATTATATAAAATCTGTGACTGTCAGGATACCGTCATACTTTTGCACATGTAGCCTACACTCTCTTAACATCTAGAAGACTGAAAACTAGATGGCTGAAAGATGCTAGAGTACTGGAATTGTGAGTCCAGTGTTTTACTACTTTCCTCTGCAAATTTTGACACGTCTGTAGTAATTATTAGTATGTGCGGCTGGTCCTGGCGGAGGTTCGAGTCCTCTCTCGGGCATGGGTGTGTGTTGGTCCTTAGGATAATTTAGATTAAGCAGTGTGTAAGCTTAGGGACTGTTGACCTTAGCAGTTAAGTCCCATAAGATGTCACACACATTTGATTTGAATTATTTGTACTTCCTCATCTTCCAGAAAACAAATTTCAAGAAGGCAAGCAGTTATCATGGGCATTGTCTCTTCATACCATATTAAATACAGAGTTATAATATCTATATGTGACTGAATAAATATGTTGGTTGGTGATGTGGGACAGGGGACAAAATATCTATGTTATCGGGTTAGGGAAGAATGGGGAAGGAAGTCGACTGTACCCGTGCTGCACCATCTCACTCGGTAATAAATATTTTCAGTTGTGTTGAAGGGGTACGGTGCAGAGTGAGCAATTTTTTCTGGGTCACAGGGAGCATAAACTGATGAGCCAAAACATTATGACCACCTGTGTAATAACTTGTTCGTCCGTGTTTGGAACGAAATACATCACTGATTCTGCGTGTCAGGGATCCGACAGTTTGTTGGTAGGTTTGTGGAGGAATGTGGCATTAGATGTATACGCAACTCGCCTAAATGACAGGCCGCTGAATTGCGTACGCAGTGATGCACCATACAGTGACCTAGATGGGTTCCGTGGGATTTACATCAGGGGATTTCGTCGCCGAGACAGCGAACGTGAGTTCACTATAATGCTCCTCAAACCACAGTAGCGCGGTTGTGGCTCCAAGACGTGGACAGTTACACTGCTGAGAGATGACATCGCTGTCGGGGAAGACATCGAGTATGAAATGATGCAGGTGGTTCGCAGTTGTCTGCATGTCATCAATTACTACCACTGTAAGACGTCGTGGTCTCCTGACCTTCATTGCTTACACATTACGCCCTCACAATCATATTCTGCACATCAAGTCGCTTCATTTGAACCCAAACTCGACAAGATAAAGTCAATTTTGTATGAATTCATGTAAACGATATGCAAATAACAAGTAAATCGCGAGTGCGCACCGAGGTTGAAATACTCGAGGCTGGCGTACACACACACACATTCAAGACACAACGGTCACAAAAGCTTTTAGTTCGGGAGAGGCAACCGCACGCCAGGAGGCCAGTCCCTTCAGAGGACGAGTCAACCTATCTACGTCGGCTGGCAACCGCCCGTAGAGCAGACAGAGTTTGCCCGAGTGAAAGGGAGAACGACCCCGTGTTCGGCTTAAAAGCAAATTCCGCTACTTTGTGTGTGAGCGCCCCACCTATGCATTCTTTACAAACATAGCACGCAGTTGCAGAGGTTTTCACAGGGAGACAGCAAACGCCAAACGCCGATGCTACAGATTTCCGGATTGGTCGCCTTAAACGAAACGTCATTCTCCCATTTTAGAAGAGCAATGCTGATTGGCAGACGATATTCCTGATGCCTTGAGCTGAAGGAGTAATGGAAGAGACTGAAAGATATACCCCTTCACATCTGGCGTGGAGAGGGGCCATTCCGTTGTCGCCCTTGGAGTGAGGAACAAGTCTCTCCTCAGTACTTCACTGGGAGAGCAACTCTGTCGAGAGCGAATCGGAGTGCGACTCTATATTGAGTCCTTGCGATTAAGCGTCTTCACTGTGTTGGCTGCAACACTTACTGTGCGGTTTGAAAGGACAGACTTATAGTTAAACGCCTGCAAGGGAATTTTTGAGCGGCATTGCGGTGGACTGGTTATCTGACTGGTGTACCACGCCAATAGTTAGACTAGGGCCGAATAGGAGTCCTCGACTTCATCAAGGTGTAGGGAGAGTTTGATTGGCGAAGGTCAATCCAGATAGAACGAGAGTTATCTTATTTGTCAGCAGCGAGCAGCACAGACAGCAGTCATCGTAGCTTACGGTATTGTGCGCTACAGCTATTGCGAGCCCCATACTTCCTCCACAACTGTACACTTCACAGTATTTCACACGTGACAGCCTCGACCGTACCTAGCAACATTCTAACAGGTAATTATTCAAGTTGAGTAGGCACAGCTCTCAGCCATTCTGCCAAGTCAGTAACAATCTTAAACCTTGTATAGAAATTTCGTTAGCGAATCCTGTACTTAAGAGGTAACTTCACATTCCGAAAAGAACCCTGAAATAACTTGTTCAGCTCATAACTAAAAGTGCCATTGTGATTTCCCAGAATTTTTGCAAAAAAAAAAAAAAAATAATAATTTTCGTTAGTGTCATGCTTTTCTTAGGCTAACTAGCACTACTCCAGTTCCCTAGTATCCCACTAGTTACGTAAGAAATTTTGTGAATTTTTGTCATTTCCTTACAGCAGACGACTCCAGAAGATATTTATTGCTGAAAAGTTTTTCAGGCATTTCTCTTTAGAACGTTAGGAGCATCTGTCTGACTTCTGTATTAGTGTGGGGGTGGAAATTGCATCTTGCAGGAGCCACAGGGTAAAGGGTACATCTCAGATTAATCCATTGCGCAGAATGACAGAATAGCACCCACACGCTCACACCACAGGTCCCACGGAAGCGCAGGAGAATGTCTCCCATAGCGTAATGCTGCTGCCACCAGCCTGCGTCCGTGGGGCGCTGCACGTTTCGAGCCACCGTTCACCTCGATGACGGCGTTTGTGGAGACGACCATCGACTTAATGTAGCAAAAATGTGATTGACTGACCGACTGTCGAATCCCAATGGTTCGCGCGCCCTTTGCAATCGTAACTGACGATGTTGGGTCAACATGCGAACACGCAGGTGTGGTCTGCTACGGAGCTGCATGTTCACCAATGTACGACGGACGGTGTGCTCCGAAACAAATGTGCGGCACCAGAATTATGCTCTTTCGGCAGAGATGCCTCAGATCACCGTCTATGCCGCTCTACAGAGCAGACAAGCCTCCGAACCGCACGTTTTGCGAAGGGTCGTGGGCGTCCAACCATTTAGCGCTTAGTGCTAGTTTTCCTGACCTCCTTGTGAAGAGATCATCATTTTGCGATAGATATAAATATTTATCTTGTTTTTCTCCCGTCTGTTCATACATCTTAGATGTTGTAGCGCATTTTTCTTTTGTCCTGTATTATAGAGATAAAAGTTGTTTTCTAGATGTAATATGTAACTGGAAATTATTTCTTTTTTGTAAGTAGGTAAATATGTTTTTGAGTTTACTGATTGTAGAAAGCTTTAATTTTTTTGTTTATCGTTTACTGTGATAAGTTTGGTAGAAAATAGATGTGTAAAGATATATGTAATTTACTTTGATGTTGAATAAACTGTGGGCGAGAGTATTGAGAGACAGAGCAATATCGATAGTCGATCCAACAAAGCGGGGGGTGTGTTGTTGGGTAGCGAGAGAGGCGGACACATGTTCTACTGTGGGAGTCGTGACTTTTAAGGGGTGGTGAAGATTGAGTTTAGTGGCAAATCGATGTATGTTTTTAATGACTGTTTTATACCAGGACGTGATTTGATAATAGTGAGTGTAGAAACTGGGTGAAGTAAATACTGAGACTGTGCCGTGAGACGAAGTAACTATGACAATGCAACCGAGAATGGACGGTATTGCAGCTCTGTGTCTGTGAATTGAACTGCGCTTGTATTTTGACTGTGTTTTCGTACACTCAAGTACTGTGAACTTACGTATTTATTCGCGTTTCGATGAACTACCGGACGCCTATAATCAGTAACAGTTGTTCTGAACTTACGCGAACTGTCTATTGTGTGTGAATGCATTCCCGCCCAGGACGCGTTTTCGCGATCGCGGCGCTCCATTAAAACGAATTGACTTTCTACAGAATTCGCGGTCGGCAAGTTTTATAAACTGTGTGTGGCATAAGTAAACTTAAATTGTGTGCGCCAGAAACATTAAAACTGTGCACACACGTAAATCTGTAACAACAATTACATCGACCAGTCTGTGGCCTGTGAAACTCTACTGTAATCAGATTTGCAGCTTAGTGAATACCACCGCCCGCCCGATTATGAGGAAAACATCATCAGCTGCAATCACACGACCGTGGGAGCAGATGTCAGCGTTTCACCAGGACCAGCCAGCTGCCGTCGATATCGCCACCATCGTCACAACACACAAGATAAGATTAAAAAGCAGCGCTCTCCTGTCAGACTCAAAATTATTGCACACAATTTTAATTTGTAATTTCTTTTCCTTTTGGCTGACATTCACATAATATTTACCTTCTTTAGAATAAAAGTGTTCTCCACGAAGTGGTGTGTTCTATGTAGACACTGTTGACTTTCATTAGCAATAGCCATTTCCCTTTTAATTATTTTCATTTTTTTTTTTACATTTTAAATCCGCTGCCGCTGCATGTGTATTTTTTTATAACTTTTGGAGGGCATGTGTCTAAATCCGTGTACCGTAACATTTACCAGAAGTATAGTAATACTTTGCTACCTGGACAAGGGCCTCCGCCATTAATTTCTTAAAAGTCGACCAATGACAGTGAAGCTCGCTTGCTATTGGTGCTAACATTCTATAGTGTGTAATTCAAAGGTGGGTAGCTGTCAAATCACACGGGTTGTGATTACTTTGAATGAGAGTCGTGTAAAATTGTGGGTTCATCACTCAACTTTGGTATTCTTTTGTTTCTTGATGTTACAAGCAATTTTTTTTTGTCAATGTCCTTGTCCTTAAATCTTATTTAATATGGTTATTCTTTGCTAAACTGGGATAAATGCTCGGTCAGATATTGTGTTGGGAAGTAAAATTTGGAGAAACGTCTATTTAGATACGAGTTGATTTTGACTGCATTAGTTAAGACGGTACTTTTCGGGTATTTTGGCGATACTTAGTGACAGCGTAGAATCGCGGCCGTTGCTTCCTACATCTCTCCGTAGATGCTCGCGACAGTAGCACGTGAACATTTGACCAGCTTCGCCGTTTCGAAGATACTCGGTCACAGGTCTGTGTAATCATAATATCCCCTTTCTCACGTCGCTTATCTCAGTGGATTTCCCCATTTGCAGCCCATCTTCGCTAGGTTGATCCCCCGTTCGTGTCTGCTCCACTTACATACTTCAGTTACCGTGTCACGTGCCCGCAACGCCATTAGGTGGCATCCAACGTCGCCATAGGCAGTGGTCATAATGTTTTGGCTGATCAGTGTACTTGATGAAAATAAAAATGGTTGGCTACAGAGAGGGAAAAACTACTTTTGGCTTACTACCTGCAGAGACATTTGGAGAAAAGAGAACCACTTGTATGAATATCAAGAGCTCAGATGGAAACCCAGTTCTAAGCAACGAAGGGAAAGCAGAAAGGTGAAGGAGTACATAGAGGGTCTATACAAGGGCGATGTACTCGAGGACAATATTATGGAAATGGAAGAGGATGTAGATGAAGATGAAATGGGAGATATGATACTGCGTGAAGAGTTTGACAGAGCACTGAAAGATCTGAGTCGAAACAAGGCCCTGGGAGTAGACAACATTCCATTAGAACCACTGACGGCCTTGGGAGAGCCAGTCCTGACAAAACTCTACCATCTGGTGAGCAAGATATATGTGACAGGCGAAATACCCACAGACTTCAAGAAGAATATAATAATTCCAATCCCAAAGAAAACAGGTGTTGACAGATGTGAAGATTACCGAACTATCAGTTTAATAAGTCACAGCTGCAAAATACTAACGCGAATTCTTTACAGATGAATGGAAGAACTGGCAGAGGTCGACCTCGGCGAGGATCAGTTTGGATTCTGTAAAAATGTTGGAACACGTGACGCAATACCGACCTTACGACTTATCTTAGTAGAAAGATTAAGGAAAGACAAACCTACGTTTCTAGCATTTGTAGACGTAGAGAAAGCTTTTGACAATGTTGACTGGAATGCTCTCTTTCAAATTCTAAAGGTGGTGGGGGTAAAATACAGGGACCAAAAGGCTATTAATAATTTGTGCAGAAACAAGATGGCAGTTATAAGAGTTGTGGGACATGAAGGGGAAGCAGTGGTTGGGAAGGGAGTGAGGCAGGGTTGTAGCCTCTCCCCGATGTCATTCGATCTGTATATTGAGCAAGCTGTAAAGGAAACAAAAGAAAAATTTGGAGTGAGTATTAAAATCCATGGAGAAGTAATAAAAACTTTGAGGTTTGCCGATGAAATTGTAATTCTGTCAGAGACAGCGAAGGACTTGGAAGAGCAGTTGAACGGAATGGATAGTGTCTTGAAGGGAGGATGTAAGATGAACATCAACAAAAGCAAAACTAGGATAATGGAATGTAGTCGAATTAAGTCGGGTGATGGTGAGGGAATTAGATTAGGAAATGAGACACTTAAAGTAGTAAAGGAGTGTTGCTATTTGGGGAGCAAAGTAACTGATGATGGTCGAAGTAGAGAGGATATAAAATGTAGACTGGCAATGGGAAGGAAAGCGTTTCTGAAGAAGATAAATTTGTTAACATCGAGTATAGATTTAAGTGTCAGGAAGTCATTTCTGAAAGGATTTGTATGGAGTGTAGCCACGTATGGAAGTGAAACATGGACGATAAATAGTTTGGACAAGAAGAGAATAGAAGCTTTCGAAATGTGGTGCTACAGAAGAATGCTGAAGATTAGATGGGTAGATCACATAACTAATGAGGAGGTATTGAATAGGATTGGGGAGAAGAGAAGTTTGTGGCACAACTTGGCTAGAAGAAGGGATCGGTTGGTAGGATATGTTCTGAGGCATCAAGGGATCACCAATTTAGTACTGGAGGGCAGTGTGGAGGGTAAAAATCGTAGGGGGAGACCAAGAGATGAATACATTCTGCAGATTCAGAAGGATGTAGGCTGCAGTTGGGAGATGAAGCTTGCACAGGATAGAGTAGCATGCAGAGCTGCATCAAACCAGTCTCAAGACTGAAGACCACAACAACAACCACCTCTAGAAGAAATGATGAAAGCTGGGAATAGGCTGTGTAATTCAAGGAGGCACAAAAGTTCTGTCAGCAGCAAAACAATACGGCATCCCTAGACAGACTGTTGAAAGGTTACTTATCCCCATAGAGCAACAGTAAAGAAGGTACAGTAGTTGGAAATGTACCAAAAAATACTGATGATGACACCGACAAGACAGATACAACAGACACCAATAACACAGGCACTACTCCAGTTTTAACTCTGCCTGTGATTAGTAACTGTTTAAATAGCTCAATATACTTCTAATCACTGAAGGAATTTCCGCCTTTTCCAAAAGCAACTACAGCAGCTCTATTATGGAAGAAAAAGAGGAGGAACAAGAATTTTTAACTGACAGCCCGGAGAAGCAGGAGTTTCTAGAACGTGAAAGTGGGAAGAAAACAAACTGGTCAAACTCTCAACATGAAACAACCAACGCGCCCGTTTCTAAACGTGTCAGAAGGCAGCTTCAGCCAGAGAGGAACTCAAGAAGGCTCTGCTATTCTTCCTACCGGTAACAGTGACGATAATTTGAGTTTTCGCGACTAACAAGTAAGAAGAACTGAACATCGAAGGTGAGCTCCAAAAGAAAGAACTAAGTTATTGTAAAAGTGGCAATCATTTCGTAGCATATGTCAGATCAGTTAATACAAATGAAACCACTGCAATTGTGATTTATCTGCAGAAGTCACGAAACTTTGACAGACAATTTTCGCTTGCTGCAGACCCAGAAGGATGCAGAAGCACATGAAATTAGCTTCACAGAAGTCATTTGTAGACCACCAAAGACTTCCAAAGTCAGTGACACTAAAGAAACTGTAGTAATGCTTGTATTTCTTATTGACACGGATACTTACTACGCCCACTGATTTCATTATGTGCAAATTCAATGTATCACGTAATGTTTATCAACAAAAATAAATGTTCCTAGTGTGTCTGTGGATTTTGTTTCTGTTGCTCACTGTGGCCCACGCCAACACTCAGGGTATGCCGTGATGTGGGTAGAGAGGGTATTTCCGCATCACTTTGCTATCAGTAATTCCATTTGTAAAGTTTTTGTCAGAACAAAACGTATGAATTAATATAGCTACTAGACGGTATGGGCTTCCTAAATGGCCCGAAATAATCCACAAATATCATCAAATTTCCTCACAAAATATTCTGAAACAAAACATGTGCCCACTCTGTTGCAGTCCCCCCTATTGAATTAGACAGTGTGTCAGTATTTATTTCTGTTTCCCTTTTTGAACCTTATCTTCTTCTACTTTGTATAGTCAAGATCAACTGATCTTCCTCCACCATTTCCCTTACCGTCCGAATCCCTGTAATAAAGCCCAACGCCCCCGTCTCGATGCGAAACTGGAGACCTAATGTCGGCGTCTGGATCAGACCAGCGTCCCGGCTACAGTTTAGTGTTGGATAGGACTGAGTATGGTCTGCTAAGCTTAGCGCCAACATCCAACAACTTGTTGCTTGAGGCTTTCCCGACGGACATGTTGTATATATGGTTCTCGGGCGAGACGTCGGATGTCATAGTGCAAACTCCACAATATTTCGTCAGCGCAACTGGCCGACATCTTCAGGTGCGACGAACACACTGCTAAGGCAGGACCAGGGCCCCCTATTTATGCCAGTTTTAGACAGGAAGTGCGCATGCGTGGAGGCGCCAAATTCGATGGCCAATAGCGACGATATCAGCTAGTAGCTGGAAGGACAGTAACGCCACCAACAGGATGAAGAACCAAATACTTCGGCGCACGCGCGGAGGCTGTCGCCGCTGCTCTGCGCTGCCATCGGCCGCCCCAGCGACCTCTGTCGGAGGCCGCAAGCGCGGAGGCTGCCGCTGTTACTCTGCGCTGCCATCGGCCGCCCCAGCGACCTCCGACGGAAGCCGCAAGCAAAACTGCGCGTCCACGTAGGCGCCTTGATTATTCTCCCGCTATGAATTATCAACATACAAAAATCCTCGCATCGACGAGTTCGTACTGGGACAGTGTTATTAAGGAAGCAGTGGAAATACGTAACTCGACGAATCTTGTAAACAGAGACACGGGCTTTCAGCTTAGTACAGCTTGGGATCCAGCACTGGCCATATTGAAGTCGCTTCGAGCAGAGAGGAATACTATTGGTCATGAGACTGACGACGATTCGCCAGCAGAGCAGCGGCGGCAGCCTCCGCGCGTGCGCCGAAGTATTTGGTTCTTCATCCTGTTGGTGGCGTTACTGTCCTTCCAGCTACTAGCTGATATCGTCGCTATTGGCCATCGAATTTGGCGCCTCCACGCATGCGCACTTCCTGTCTAAAACTGGCATAAATAGGGGGCCCTGGTCCTGCCTTAGCAGTGTGTTCGTCGCACCTGAAGATGTCGGCCAGTTGCGCTGACAAAATATTGTGGAGTTTGCACTATGACATCCGACGTCTCGCCCGAGAACCATATATACATCCAACAACTTATCTCATTTTTTAACCTCTTTCCCATCCACGTTTACTATTAATTTTCAAGGTTGCTACGAACTCGTGTCCTCTTTAAAGTACTTTAAAGAGGAAGCGTCTTACGTGTATGTAACAGTCTAAGCCACTAGTAGTTATGGATTGACGAGTATCGAAGTCGACCATAAGCAGTCACCGTCAAAATACACTGAAGAGCCAAAGAAATTGTTACACCTGCCTAATATCATGTAGGGCCCCGTGAGCGCGCAAAAGTGCCGCAACACGACGTGGCACGGACTCGACGAATGTCTGAAAGTAGTGCTGGACGGAACTGACACCATGAATCCTGCAGGGCTGTTCATAAATCCATAAAAGTTCGAGGAGGCGCAGATCTCTTCTGAACACTACCTTGCAAGGCATCATAGGTATGCTCAGTAATGTTCATGTCTGGGGCCAGTTGAAGTGTTTAAACTCAGGAGATTGTTCCTAGAGCCACTCTGTAGCAATTCTGGACGTGTGGGGTGTCGCATTGACCTGCTGGGATAGCCCAAGTCCGTCGGAATGCACAACGGACATGAATGGATGCGGGTGATCAGATAGGATGCTTACGTACGTGTCACCTTTCAGAGTCCCATCTAGTTGTATCAGGGGTCCCACATGACTCCAACTGCGCACACCCCACACCATTACAGAGCCTCCACCAGCTTGAACAGTCCCCTGCTGACATGCAGAGTCCATGGATTCATAATCTTGTATCCATACCCGTACACGACCATTCGCTGGATACAATTTGAAACGAGACTCGTCCGACTAGGCAACATGTTTCCAGTCATCAACCGTCCAATGTCGGCGTTGACGGACCCAGGGGAGGCGTAAAGCTTTCTGTCGCGCAGTCATCAAGGGTACGCGAGTGGACATTCGGCTGCAAAAGTCCATATCGATGATGTTTCATTGAATGGTTCGCACGCTGACACTTGTTGATGGCCCCACATCGAAATCTGCAGCAGTTTACAGAAGGGTTGTACTTCTGTCACGATGGACGATTCTCTCCAGTCGTAGCTGGTCCCATTATTGCAGGATCTTTCTCCGACCGCAGCGATGTCGGAGATTTGGTGTTTTACTGGATTCCTGATGTTCATGGAACAGTGGTGAAATGGTCGTACGGGAAAATCTCCATTTCATCACTAAGTCGGAGATGCTGTGTCCCATCACTCGTGCGCTAACTATGACACCGCGTTCAAATTCACTTAAATCTTGATGACCTACCATAGTAGCAACAATAACCGCTCTAACAACTGCGCCCGACACTTGTTGTTTTATATAGGCGTTGCCGACCGCAGTTCCGTATTCTGCCTGTTTACATCTCTTTGTTTTTGAATATGCATGCCTACACCAGTTTCTCTGGCGCTTCAGAGTAATTGGCTGTTTCACTGTTGCTCATTTGGTATAGAATACCATCCGTAGTGCAACTGCTTTAGCATCTCTGTTTATGCTTGCAGAGAACATCAGGTACTTTGTCTCAGCTATCTACTCGGAATACGTAGAGACGCACACAGCAGAGAAAAAAGTACAATGCGGTAACAAGTACGTCTTCCAGAAAATGTTTGGCGTTGAGTGTAGGGTGGCAGACCGATCAGTGTGAGAAACGTACTGTAAATGTAATTAACGTTATCCATAGCAAACTAATAAAGCATGGTAACATACGTGTACCTAATCTTGTCTTAGTGAGAATGGCAGTATGTCCAAATACAGGTTCGATTATCTAATGTTTTTCTTCATAATGGGTGAAACGACAGTAACTGGATATAGGTGGAGGTGTAAACATACTGGATGGAGAGAGCTAATACTATCGACTATATATAATTTGACTGTGTAGTAAAAAAAAAAAAAAATACGGGGCTTTGACGCTAACCACTTAGCTGCTGCCGCTTCGTGTTAATAACGACTGCCGATTTGTGATCATAACTGCCACGCACAGGTCACATATTTGACTACCGACATTATCTTGCGATTTTCTCAGTAACGCTTGAGAAGTACGCTCTACTGCTTACACATTTTGTTGTCCTCATGGAGTACTACGAGTGTACGAAGTTTGCAGTAAATCCGCATTCCAAACGTCGTGGCCCCCCCTTGTTAGTTGTTTTCAAATCGATAGTTCAATTAATTTTGTCCATCTTATTTCTGATTACGATAAAATCACACGAAATTTTAAGATGATGTAATCGATGCTGACGATTGACACTAAACATTTAATGACGTCTGTCTCTTTATGGATGACGCGCTCTTATGTCGATTCCTGCATTCTCCTCTACCCGGACGCTATTTATTACCCGAGGACGAAAGACTACGCTGTCATGTGGACAGCAAATTCCTTTTGTCTGAATTTTTCAGAAGAATAATGTTAAAATTTCCACACACCATTGCTTGTTTCTTTTCTCTGATAGGTGCCATAATAACGACTTAAACATTGCAATTGTAAACATCTGTATCCCCACCCCCCAAAAAGGAATAAGGACATTAAAAAAGCCTTGCACAACAAAAGGAATCAAAGTACAATGTGCAAACAAATGCTGTAAAATGTTTTAATACGCTACCACATTTAGTGTTTTATTAAATGTAATAAAAGGATCACAACGTAACAATGAAAAACGCACCCATACGATAATACTGTCTGCTCCGTACTTTGGTCTTGCCCCTACACACTATCACAGGTAACTGTCTTCAGGCATTCACCAAACTCTAATCCTTCCATTGGATTCCAAGAGGATAAAGCATAATTCGTCACTCCAAATCACTCATTGCCAGTCATTCAGTGTCTAGTGACATCACTCTTTACACCTCTCAATCACTGAATACAGAAATATGTGGATTGTGGGGAGTTGCTTGACCACTGAACACTCTCTCTTTAACTCCTACACAGTCAGTATGCTATCTCCACTGCTAGTGGCACTTTGGAAACTCAGAAGTGTTTCCTTTAGCAGATTTCAAGCTATGTTTTATAACCACCCTCTGCAATGCTCGATGGCCCGGGCCCGTCAGTACGTGAGCTCTACCTGGCTTTGGTTTAGCTGTGTTGATCCATTGCATTGCATTTCACTTTACAATCACATCACTAACAGTCTACTCTTGCACGGTTAGAATGGTCAAAATGTCCCTGCTTGTTACTCAGGTAACATCCAGCGGTTATTCCCTGTCCAAAGACACTGAGCTCTCTGAAGTGACCCATTCAGCTGTTCGTGCTTCTTTACTGGCAACTCAATGTTCCCCGCCACCTTTCATACTTGCAGGTCTGCCTCTTGAGACATATAGTGGTCAATTCTGCGTTATGTAGGGCTGTCTGGATTGGGTAATTATATGCGCCATATAATGAGTTAGTACTGAAGAGTAGAATACAATGCTTTAGGTGACCACATCTATGCAGCATTAGCTGACACCAGGCTTTGGTTAATAAACTTATATGAAGACTTGGGCTTATTATTGCAATTCCAAGTGAACTATAATCTTAAGGGATCTAATATATCTTAAATGCTATGAAACAAACTTTACTACGAGAGCTGCATGTGATGAACAATTGAAAGTTAGAAGTTCGCTGGCCCTAGTCAGGCACACAAGTCAAAGATGGTCTGAGAGAGATGTGTCTAAACATTATCTCATTTATTGAAGCTCCTACTGATGCCTGCACATTCCTTCATACATTATGAATGCAATCATCATGATGCACAGTTCTCAAAATAAGATAATACAGGGATATGCATGCTTCTATTGTGGTCATAGTTAAAACATTCCATTCCACTCTAGGGGGTCAACTCAGATAGATGGTATTGACATGTAAAAATTACTGGCACAATGAGTGATTCAGACTGTACACATCTACAGGCTCCTACAAGTGTTTTCTGTGGAACACAGCTCCTCCACTGCAGATGAATATGGTCGCAGCTGACTATGTAAACGAGAAACACACTCTTGGGAACACTAAATACATTCTGGAACAAAGTCTTTTTTAACATATAACAAGTGTGTATATGCCCCAGAACAAATGGAAAATATGGGGAAAATGCACGAATTTCTTCACAAACTGAAATGTAGGAATTTTTTAGCATTCTGGAGATTTTTCATTGTTATACATTTCAGATAATTTTTTGTAATTTTGACTGGTAAGAACTTATACTCTAACAAAGGGCGTTACTTTAGCCCGCTACTGCAGCATAATACTCGTACTGCAACAATAAAACATAAATGAGAGAAAAACAAAATAAAACTTCACTTGCAAAGACCGCCTGTATCCAGACCTGTTATAGAAATTTATTCCATTTCTAAATGATGGCATTCACTTTTTACATGGTGCAGTATTTTTTAAATTTACAAAAATTACCCTGGAAAAGTAAGGTGTTTACAAATGCTAAAACATATTCCGAGGTAAAAGATGGTCATGTATCTAGGAACAATTAATCTACTGCAATTTAAACATTTTGATCTATACAATCTTGTCAATACTGTAATTAATCCTTTCAGACACTCTGGCTACAACTGTATACATCAAATTTTACTGACTTTTAGTTGCAACAGAAATATTCTTCCACAATGGAAACCTCAATAACCCTTTTGTTAATGTACCATCTTTTTATCACGTACATCTGCTGCCAATTGTTGGGCTTATCTATAAAAATATCAACAAGTCACTGTAGCAGTGCACAGAAACATGAAAGTGATTCGTTAGTTATATTCCAATATGTAAATGAACATTATTATTATTATTATTATTATCTTCACTTTCTCAGACGTTAAGTCCGGTTGAAAATGGAGTGACGCGGACCTTGATCAAGCGTCACTTCCTTTTAACTGTACGGTATGTGTTATATTGCATTTAGGAACTTTTGGGTAATTGAACATGTATCAATAATTACGGATTTCTGTAGTTGTATATATATGTTTGGATGTAGCTGTATTCCATTGATGTACTGGTGGATATTGTGTGGTATGACTCCTGTAGTTGATAGTATAATTGGTATGATGTCAACTTTATCCTGATGCCACATGTCTTTGACTTCCTCAGCCAGTTGGATGTATTTTTCAATTTGTTCTCCTGTTTTCTTTTGTATATTTGTTGTATTGGGTATGGATATTTCGATTAGTTGTGTTAATTTCTTCTTTTTATTGGTGAGTATGATGTCAGGTTTGTTATGTGGTGTTGTTTTATCTGTTATAATGGTTCTGTTCCAGTATAATTTGTATTCATCATTCTCCAGTATATTTTGTGGTGTATACTTGTATGTAGGAACGTGTTGTTTTAAAAGTTTATGTTGTAAGGCAAGCTGTTGATGTATTATTTTTGCGACATTGTCATGTCTTCTGGGGTATTCTGTATTTGCTAGTATTGTACATCCGCTTGTGATGTGATCTACTGTTTCTATTTGTTGTTTACAAAGTCTGCATTTATCCGTTGTGGTATTGGGATCTTTAATAATATGCTTGCTGTAATACCTGGTGTTTATTGTTTGATCCTGTATTGCAATCATGAATCCTTCTGTCTCACTGTATATATTGCCTTTTCTTAGCCATGTGTTGGATGCGTCTTGATCGATGTGTGGCTGTGTTAGATGATACGGGTGCTTGCCATGAAATGTTTTCTTTTTCCAATTTACTTTCTTCGTATCTGTTGATGTTATGTGATCTAAAGGGTTGTAGAAGTGGTTATGAAATTGCAGTGGTGTAGCCGATGTATTTATATGAGTGATTGCCTTGTGTATTTTGCTTGTTTCTGCTCGTTCTAGAAAGAATTTTCTTAAATTGTCTACCTGTCCATAATGTAGGTTTTTTATGTCGATAAATCCCCTTCCTCCTTCCTTTCTGCTTAATGTGAATCTTTCTGTTGCTGAATGTATGTGATGTATTCTATATTTGTGGCATTGTGATCGTGTAAGTGTATTGAGTGCTTCTAGGTCTGTGTTACTCCATTTCACTACTCCAAATGAGTAGGTCAATATTGGTATGGCATAAGTATTTATAGCTTTTGTCTTGTTTCTTGCTGTCAATTCTGTTTTCAGTATTTTTGTTAGTCCTTGTCTGTATTTTTCTTTTAGTTCTTCTTTAATATTTGTATTATCTATTCCTATTTTTTGTCTGTATCCTAGATATTTATAGGCATCCGTTTTTTCCATCGCTTCTATGCAGTCGCTGTGGTTATCCAATATGTAATCTTCTTGTTTAGTGTGTTTTCCCTTGACTATGCTATTTTTCTTACATTTGTCTGTTCCAAAAGCCATACTTATATCATTGCTGAATCCTTCTGTTATCTTTAGTAATTGGTTGAGTTGTTGATTTGTTGCTGCCAGTAGTTTTAGATCATCCATGTATAGCAAATGTGTGATTTTGTGTGGGTATGTTCCAGTAATATTGTATCCATAATTTGTATTATTTAGCATGTTGGATAGTGGGTTCAGAGCAAGGCAGAACCAGAAAGGACTTAATGAATCTCCTTGGTATATTCCACGCTTAATCTGTATTGGCTGTGATGTGATATTATTTGAATTTGTTTGGATATTAAGTGTGGTTTTCCAATTTTTCATTACTATGTTTAGGAACTGTATCAATTTACGATCTACTTTGTATATTTCCAATATTTGTAGTAACCATGAGTGGGGTACACTATCAAAAGCTTTTTGGTAATCGATGTATGCGTAGTGTAGCTACCTTTGTTTAGTTTTAGCTTGATATGTCACCTCTGTATCTATTATCAGTTGCTCTTTACATCCTCGTGCTCCTTTGCAACAGCCTTTTTGTTCTTCATTTATAATTTTGTTCTGTGTTGTATGTGTCATTAATTTCTGTTTAATGACTGAAGTTAATATTTTGTATATTGTTGGTAGGCATGTTATGGGGCGATATTTAGCTGGGTTCGCTGTGTCTGCTTGATCTTTAGGTTTCAGATATGTTATTCCGTGTGTAAGTGTATCAGGGAATGAACTGTTAAATCATTTAGTTAGATGTGAATGTGTTGAGGTGAACTTCTTTAACAAGAAATTTGCTATTTTATCATTTCCAGGGGCTTTCCAATTGTGAGTAGAATTAATTGCTTGGGTGACTTCATGTTGCAAAATTATCACTTCAGGCATTTGTGGTATCATCTTGTATGTGTCTGTTTCTGCTTGTATCCATCGTGCATGCCTGTTATGTTGTACCGGGTTTGACCATATGTTGCTCCAGAAGTGTTCCATGTCTGTTATGTTTGGTGGATTGTCTATTTTAATGTGTGTGTTATCTATTGTCTGGTAAAATTTCTTTTGGTTTGTGTTGAATGTTTGGTTTTGTTTCCTTCTATTTTCACTTTTTTTGTATCTTCTGAGTCGTTTGGCTAATGCTTGTAATTTCTGCTTCTTTTCGTCTAATTGCTCTGTCGCTTCTTGTTGTGAGATTTTACCTAACCTTTTTCGTTTTTTTTCCGAGATTTCATTTCTTATAAATTGTGTTAGCTGTCCGATGTCTTTTCTCAGTTTCTCTATTTTGATCTGTAGCCTGTGTTGCCATCCTGGTTTTGTGGGTTTCTTCTGTGTGTTGGTTGGTTCTGATCTCTGCCTAGTGTGTATATTTAGTGTAGTGAGTGCTCCTATATAAATCAGTAGTTGTAACTCTTCCATAGCTGTGTTTTCATTTATTTTGTTGTGTATGATTGTGTTGATAGTTTTTATTGTTGTTTCGACTTGTGGGTTATTTGGTGGTCTATGCAAGAATGGTCTAATGTCTGTATTTGTGTCTTTGTATTCTATATATGTTAGCTGAAATTTTTCTTCTATATCTAACATCTGTGTCACTTCGTGTTCTATTTGTGCTTGTTCTGGTGGCTGTCTTAAGATTTCGTTTTCCTCTGATTGTTTAATTTGTGCGTGGTGTTCTTTGTTTGTTTGCTTTGGGATGTTTGAGTCCATTACTGTATTTTCTTCTTCTTCTGATTGCACATTATTTTGTTCCAGTATTTGTTGTACTTGTTGTTTGATGTTTTCTAATTCTGACTGGGGTATCCTGTTATTTTTTATTATTACACAGATCTGATCAGCTAGTCGTTGTTCTGTTAAAAATTTTAATTCTGGGTATCTGGTAATAAATGTTGTGTATACTTGTGATCTGTATCCAGTTGTGTTGGTTCCTAGGTTTGTTGCTTGGTAATAACAGAACATGAGGTGTCGATTAACTTCATCTGACCATCTCATCCTCTGTCTTTGTTTTCCTTCTAGGGTGGTTGCAGGAAGCATATCCTGCAAAACACCTCTATTTGGATTTAAATCATTTTCCAGTTGGCTAGCAGTGTCGTTACCATTGTGGGCGGGCATAAGGTTCAAGCGTCGTCCCCTACCATGACGGCGCTTGTCCGAGGCTTCTTTAGTTCTGTCCTGAACCAACTAATCACACTAAAAGGGGGGTTAGCCCTATTAGTGGTTTGTTCTTTTCGTCGCCTTTTACGACTGACAGAACCGGAGGCCTGTTCTTTTCCCGGGCCTCCATGGGGATTATTATTATTATTATTATTATTATTATTATTATTATTATTATTATTATTATTTTGTGTGTGGTAAGTATTGAATGAACAATTTATTCATTACAATACCGAATATTTGAAAATAAGTTACTTTAGTCCATAAAAAAGCCAACTGTATGAAGTATAATTTTTGTATAAATTGCATCTGACATCATTGAAAAAGATCACCTAAGAGCTTTACAGCATATAGAAAATCTTTCCTTCTTCCAGAAAACATTCAGATCTGAAAGTGTTAATAGTGTATTTCTAACATTATTATTCTATTAGACACTAATCATCAGAAAGTGAAATCAAATAAAGCATACATATTCTTAAAAACCACTTACAAGTTAAATGCATTTTGAAACAGATGCTGTCTACAACAATAAAACGCTATCCCGCACTCATACCAGTTGCAGTGTATGGACAACAAAAACACAATTTTCAATAATTTGTGTAGTTTTTGACTGAATTTAACGATGTAAAATGCTGTCATAATCTACTCATCAAGAAGTATAATGTTATGTTAAAAGTTTAACAAGTGAGACAAATATTACTATTAGAAACTGTCTGTTTCTCTCGAGGCTACGTAACTAATGGCCCACAAATACCCAGACTGTAATCATTCAGTATATAAGAATTTGAGTACTTTGTGACTTCCGACAAGCTTTAAATATAATTTCAAAGCTATACGAAATATTTTCTCGCTGACACCATCCACAAAATGACGGAAAGAAAAAAAATTATCGCTTACTACATTTTCTCTATTCATGCAGAGAAACTTCAGCATCAGGAATAACGTTTTAATTTATTACTTCCTTACTACTACTTCTGTTCGCTGAATGTACCTGCGAAGTTACACTTAAGAGCCAAAGAAACTGGTATACCTGCCTAATATCGTGCAGAGCCCCCGAGAACACGCAGAAGTGCCTCAGCACGACGTGGCATGGACTCAACTAATGTCTGAAGTAGTGCTGGACGGAACTGACACCACGAATCCTGCAGGGCTGTCCATATACCTGTAAGAGTACGACAGGGTGGAGATCTCTTCTGAATAGCACGTTGCAAGGTATTTCAAGTATGGTCAATAATGTTTACGTCTGGGGATCAAAAATGGTTCAAATCGCCCTGAGCACTATGGGGCTTCACTTCTGAGGCCATCAGTCCCCTAGAACTTAGAACTAGCTAAACCTAACTAACCTAAGGACACCACACACATCCATGCCCGAGGCAGGATTCGAACCTGTGACCGTAGCGGTCGCGCGGTTCCAGACTGCAGTGCCTAGAACCGTTTGGCCACTCCAGCCGGCTATGTCTGGGGAATCTGGTGGCCAGTGGAAGTGTTTAAACTCAGAAGAGTGTTCCTGGAGCCACTCTGTAGCAATTCTGGAGAGTGGGCTGTGCATTGTCCTGATGGCATTTTCAGAATGCACCATGGACATGAATGGATGCAAGTGACCAAACAGGATGCTTACATACGTGTCACCTGTCAGTCGTATCTAGACGTATCAGGCACCCCATATCATTCCAACAAGATGTGGAAGATGATTGATATTTAGTGTGTGTGTGTGTGTGTGTGTGTGTGTGTGTGTGTTTCAAAATGAATGATGAAGCAATTCCCAGTGTGTCGCAAGCACTACTCGCAACTCCTTCTCAGATCTCTACTGTTACGCTATCTGCTAGAAATGATGTCTATGATTTGGAATCAAGTCTTTCCATTCAACCACATAAATGCGTTGGATCCTGTGGAGAAGTCCTCTAATGATTAGAGTCACTAGTCAATCACATTTCTGGCACTCTCATATCTCGAAACAAGCCACCTTTCTCGAACCTATGTGCTACAGTAAAATTCCAACATGGTTTTAGATAGTCCCTATGCATCTTGCAGCTACCCCTCAGACTTTGCGCTATCATCCCTGCAGCTTTGCGCATGTGATTGTTCCAATCTAAGTTGGAACTGAGAGAAGTCACAGAAAGGCGTATCTACCACCTCCTGCAACCCGTGTAGAAACAGACAAAGCTGAGTTACTCTGACAAATCTGCGTTCTGACCATTCAGCGGAAATGAAGCCTTCTCATGCAACATGGGGTAGTATAAAAGATAGTACGGCAACTGGGGGAGGGACGAGGATTTTGCTACTGCACTGTGGTGCATCTCTAAACTATAAGCAGGTACTACAGGTCCAAATCCCTCAGGGTCCATTTACGTCTATCATCCCAACATTCTATCATCGTTGTTCTGAATCTATTCACCAAAGAAAATTTACGAACTATAAAAGCTCCACTAACTTCTTCCGATACAGAACTTGATAAGATTTTTAGCACATCCCTCTCCAACCACATATCGAAAACAAATACAGCTTCTGTGCCGGTTGCGAGCACATGTGACGCTCCTATTAAATATACAGGTATTGATCCACTGCACAGACCAGTTTAAAGTTTCATCACATATACTGTAGGAGGATGAACATATCCAACAGACTATACTGTAAGTCGCAAGAGACGCTCCCTGTGACCCCGTGTCATTGTTTGAAACTTATCTTTTCTCTTTTTTTTCCCCTGCTGTAACACGCTCTGTACACTGCCATACATTTTGTGATATATGTACGAATGGTGTCAGAGGGCTCTGTCTGCAGCTGATTTTCAGTTACAAATGACTGGTCCGCAGTAGACGACATTTATTGAAGCCATGAATTGAAGCTCTTCTTCCTACCTAAGCTATAACGTGCAGTGTGTCTGAGAAAACGGTGGGCAACAACCTGTGGCAGAACAATTAATCACGCTCTCTATGTTCACGACAATTGAAGCTGAGCTGTACGAGCAAACTCAGACGGATAAATTCCAGTTTCAGCGCTAGAACCGAACTGTAATGTCTCGCTTTCATCAGTTACCTGGAACTATTCTCACACTGCCTACGAGGGATGCGGCGAGACCAACCTACACTACTCGACCATTAAAATTGCTACACCACGAAGATGACGGGCTACAGACGCGAAATTTAACCGACACGAAGAAGATGCTGTGATATGCAAATAATTAGCTTTTCAGAGCATTCACACAAGGTTTCGCAGGTGGTGACACGTACAACGTGCTGACATCATGAAAGTTTCCTACCGATTTCTCATACACAAACAGCAGTTGACCGGCATTGCCTGGTGAAACGTTGTTGTGATACCTCGTGTAAGGAGGAGAAATGATTCCCTCACGTTTCCGACTTTGATACAGGTCGGGTTGTTGCCTATCCCGATTGCGGTTTATAGTGTCGCGACATTGCTGCTCGCGTTGGTCGAGATCCAATGACTGTTAGCAGAATATGGAATCGGTGGGTTCGGGAGGGTAATACGGAACGTCGTGCTGGATCCCAACGGCCTAGTACCACTAGCAGTCGAGATGACAGGCATCTTATCCGCATGGCTGTAACGGATCGCGCAGCCACGTCTCGACCCCTGAGTTAGCAGATGGGGTCGTTTGCAAGACAACAACCATCTGCACGAACAGTTCAACGACGTTTGCAGCAGCATCGACTATCAGCTCAGAGTCCACGACTGCGGTTACCCTTGACGCTGCATCACAGATAGAAGCGCCTGCGATGGTGTACTCAACGACGAACATGGGTGCACGAATGGCAAAACGTCATTTTGTCAGATGTATCCAGGTTCTGTTTATAGCATCATCATGATGGTCGCATCCGTGTTTGGCGACATCACGGTGAACGCACATTGGAAGCGTGTATTCGTCATCGTCATACTGGCGTATCACCCGGTGTGTGCTATGGGGTGCCACTGGTTACACGTCTCGTTCACCTCTTGTTCGTATTGAAAGTACTTTGAACAATGGACGTTACATTTCAGATGTGTTACGACCTGTGGCTCTACCCTTCATTCGATCCCTGCGAAACCCTACGTTTCAGCAGGATAATGCACGACCGCATGTTGCAGGTTCTGCACGGGCCTTTCTGGATACAGAAAATGTTCGTCTGCTGCCCTGGCCAGCACATTCTCCAGATCTCTCACCAATTGAAAACGTCTGGTCAATGGTGGCCGAGCAACTGGCTCGTCACAATACGGCAGTCACTACTCTTGATGAACTGTGGTATCGTGTTGAAGCTGCATGGGCAGCTGTACCTGTACACGCCATCCAAGCTCTGTTTGACTCAGTGCCGAGGCGTATCGAGGCCGTTACTATGGCCAGAGGTGGTTGTTCTGGGTACTGATTTCTCAGGATCTATGCACCCAAACTGCGTGAAAATGTAATCACATGTCAATTCTAGTATAATGTATTTGTCCAATGGATACCCGTTTATCATCTGCATTTCTTCTTGGTGAAGCAATTTTAGTGGCCAGTTGTGCATAAGCCGTCCTGGTTGGCACTCGTTTACAGATTATAGACGACACAGGGAGACTCCAAACGAAAAATTTGGCGAGGTGCGAGATGTATTCTTGCACTGAGGGTTTTTTGCAAAGTTAATCTCTATGTATAAAAGGGACTGTCCTGACTCAATGACTGACTGACTGGCTCATGATCGTCCAGCCCAAACCGCTAAGGATAGAAAACTGAAATTTGGAGTGTGTGTGGATCTTATGCTGTAGGCGTCGTTTAACGCGGTATTTCTCGAAATTCCGTCCCTAAGGGAGTGAAACAGGGGATAAAACATTTTATGAAAACATTTAATTGCGAAAGCATTTTTAAAGCTAAATCTTTGAAAATTGGTGTCTGACTTCTGGGTTAGAGATAAAACAGCACGTATTTCGCTGTTTTTGGAAACTGAATCTCTAAGGGGTTGAAATGGGATGAGCCTGATTCACTGACTCATCATCGCCCAGCCAAAACCGCTAAGGATAGAAACTTGAAGTTTGTGGAGGGTGTGGATCTTACACTGCAGGCATCGTTTAAGGAGGGACTGTCTGAAATTCCACTCCTAAGGGGATGAAAGGCTTTTAGAAAGTACGTCGCTATTAAGGGAATTTCTAAGCTAGGATTACGAAAACTGGTATTTGTTTTCTCAGTCAGAAAAAAAAATCATGTTTCAGCATTTTTGGAAATTCAAACCCCCAGGGATGTAAAATAGTAGGCGAAAGTTATTTTGAAGATAAATAACTACTAATGAACTAGAAAAGGATTTGGTGTTTGACTTCTGTATTAGAAATGAAAAAATGTGTGTTTCAGTATTTCTGGAAATTCAACTGCTCCTAAGGGAGTGCAATAATCGTTCAAATGGCTCTGAGCACTATGGAACTCAACATCTGAGGTCATCAGTCCCCTAGACTTACAACTACTTAAATCAAACTAACCTAAGTACAACACACACATCCAAGCCCGAGGCAGGATTCGAACCTGTGACCGTAGCAGCAGCGCGGTTCCGGACTGAAGCGCCTATAACCGCTCGGCCACAGCGCCCGGCGAGTGCAATAAGGAATGAAAGTTTTTAAGAAAATATTTCATTAGATTAAAAAATTTTAAAGCTAAATCTATGAAAATTGGCATTTCACTTCTTGGTTAGATACAAAGAAACATTTATTACGGGATCAAATGCTGTGCTAGTATTAGTCTTAGTCGTAGAAAGGGGAATTTTGTTAAAATTCAGTAAAGGTGCGGTTGGGCGAAGGAGTCTGGGGCGGCTGGCAGTGTGTGGTAATAGTCGGCAGCAGGCAGTAGGCCAGGCAGAGTAAACATGGCGCGGAGCTGCAGTGGCGTGTTGCACGTACGATTAGTTTGGAATGAAGCAACAGCGAGGAAGGGAATACCCCACACAGCAAAATATGAACCTCTAATTCGTAAGGTAGTACTGAAAAGCGACATTAATTTTGCAAAGTGGTTAAAATTTCAGAGCGAAAGGTACACATATGTTAGTAAGTATACTGCCTGAGAATTGTTGACTTGTTTGGGAGAGTCTTTAGACTTTCAAGATGAAACACTTCTCCATGACAAATATTTTTCATTAATGGCAGACGAATCTGCACTACTGGCCGTTAAAATTGCTACACCAAGAAGAAATGCAGATCATAAAAAGGGGAATTCATTGGACGAATATATTATACTAGAACTGACACGTGATCACATTTTCAAGCAATTTGGGTGCATAGATCCTGAGAAATCAGTACCCAGAACAACCACCTCTTGCCGTAATAACGACCTCGATACGCCTGGGCATTGAGTCAAACAGAGCTTGGATGGCGTGTACAGGTACAGCTGCCCATGCAGCTTCAACACGATGCCACAGTTCATCAAGAGTAGTGACTGGAGTATTACGACGAGCCAGATGCTCGGCCATCATTGACCAGGCGTTTCAATTGGTGAGAGATCTGGAAAATGTGCTGGCCAGGGCAGCGGTAGAACATTTTCTGTATTCAGGAAGGCACGTACAGCACATGCAACATGCGGTCGTAGATTATCCTGCTGAAATGTAGGGTTTCGCAGAGATCGAATGAAGGGTAGAGCCACAGGTCGTAACACATCTGAAATGTAACGTCCACTGTTCAAAGTGCAATCAATGCGAACAAGATGTGACCAAGACGTGTAACCAATGGCACCCCGTACCATCACGCTGGGTGATAAGCCAGTATGGCGATGACGAATACACGCTTCCAATGTGCCTTCACCGTGATGTCGCCAAGCACGGATGCGACCATCATGATGCTGTAAACAGAACCTGGATTCATTCGAAAAAATGACGTTTTGCCATTCGTGCACCCAGGTTCGTCGTTTAGTACACCATCGCAGGCGCTCCTGTCTGTGATGCAGCGCCAAGGGTAACCGCAGCCATGGTCTCCGAGCTGATAGTCGATGCTGCTGCAAACATCGTCGAACTGTTCGTGCAGATGGTTGTTGTCTTTCAAACGTCCCCATCTGTTGACTCAGGGATCGAGACGTGGCTGCACGATACGTTACAGCCATGCGGACAAGATGCCTGTCATCTTGACTGCTAGTGATACGAGCCCGTTGGGATCCAGTACGGCGTTCCGTATTACCCTCCTCAACCCACCGATTCCATATTCTGCTAACAGTCATTGGATCTCGAACAACGCGAGCAGCAGTGTCGCGATACGATGAACCGCAATCGCCATATGCTAGAATCAGACCCTTATCGAAATCGGAAACGTGATGGTACGGATTTCTCCTTCGTACACGAGGCGTCACAACATTTCACCAGGCAACGCCGGTCAACTGCTTTTTGCGTATGAGAAATCGGTTGGAAACTTTCCTCATGTCAGCACGTTGTAGGTGTCGCCACCGGCGCCAACCTTGTGTGAATGCTCTGAAAAACTAATCATTTGCATATCACAGCATCTTCTTCCTGTCGGTTAAATTTCGCGTCTGTAGCACGCCATCTTCGTGATGTAGCAATTTTAATGGCCAGTAGTGTACAAATGTTTCCAACCAAAGTGAACTGTCTTCAGTAGTTCGATATGTTGCACCGTCGTCATCGTTTGAAGTGAAGGAAAGGTTTTTATGTCTCGTTGAGTTGAAAAGCACTTCAGCTGAAACCATATTTACAGCAATTGATACTGAACTAAAGAAAAGAAAACTTCCTTACGACAGATTATTATCTTGTTCTTTCGCCGGTGCTGCTAATTTTAGTGGTTCTATCTCAGGAGTCCGCGCTCGGTTGTCAGAGAGGAAGGGCCATAAGCTGCCACACATTCACTGTAGAGTACATGTTTTGTAAATTGCTGCCACCAACTCTAGGAATAAACATCCCATTATAAAATGCACATTATTTGTTGTTAAAGACATTTACAAACTTTTTCATGGTTCTTCGAAACGAGAAAATGTTTTGCATTAAATTCACAGTGCTTTAGAGCAACCTGTTTTAAAAATACCCAAAGCTGTTGACATCCGATGGTTAAGTACTTATCGCACAGTTCATGCTATTTTCCTAACCTACAGTCATCGACTGTGCGGCTGGTCCCGGCGGAGGTTCGAGTCCTCCCTCGGGCGTGTGTGTGTGTGTGTGTGTGTGTGTGTGTGTGTGTGTGTGTGTGTGTCCTTAGGATAATTTAGGTTAAGTAGTGTGTAAGCTTAAGGACTGATTACCTTAGCAGTTAAGTCCCATAATATTTCACACACATTTCATTTTCCTAACCTACAAGTCCATTATAATGGCATGTGAACATATACACAAGGACGGCGCGGATTTAACAGGTTTTGCTGGAGGAATCTTGTTAGAAATGATGAGTTCCAATTTCTTTGTAGGTTTGGTGATTTCAGACGATACGTTAAATGCAGTCTCAAACTTATGTAAAGTTTTGCAGACAATCACTTAAAATTTCGCAAATCCCTCTACTTTATTTTATTTATTTGTCCATATAAATCTCTTTTTAAGTACATATATTGTACACAGGATATTGGACAGAAAACATTTTTTGGCTATTGGATTTTCAAATATCAAACATAAATTTTATAAATTTTTATGACAGATTGGATCTATACAGTTAATAATTACAAATGTTTGAAATACTGTATATTTATAACTTATTTCTACAATTAAAGATACAAATTACATTTTTTCTTGCATAAGATACTGTGAGACTGAATAGTAGCAGTTTTTCAGAAGGTAGGATGTCACAGACTTTTTAAAGCTTTGTAGTTCAGTAAGAGATTTTGTGTGCCTTGGTAATCTGTTGTAAAGTTTTGTTCCTGCATGATATACACCTTTTTGGCATAATGTGGTGTTACAATGATTGACGTGTATGTCGATGTCTGACCTGGTACTGTAATCATGGACACTTTTGTTTTGAGGAAAAAGGTTTTCTTTTCTCAGTATGTTTTTTTTGACATGCGTGACTATTTCCAGTATATAAATGCAGGGAAGGGGTAGGATCTTTAGATCTTTAAAGAAAGGTTTGCATGATTTTCTGCTGCTCACTTGTTTCATTATTCTTATAATTGCCTTTTGTTTCCTGAAAACTGTTATGGCCTGATGTACATTTCCCCAGAAAATGATACCGTACTTCAGTATTGAATGTACACGAGCAAAGTATACAGCCCTAACTGTTTCTGCACTAGTACTGTTGCAGAGAATTCTTACCACATAGCTCATTTTTGCTAGTTTTGAATTTAGGGCTGTGATATGAGTGTTCCATTTAAGATTTTCCTGGATATGAATCCCAAGAAATTTAGTTTCATTGACAGAACTAATGTTTTGGTTATCTATACATATTACAGGTTGTGCCGGATTTTTATTTTGATCAGTGTGGAAATTCATTAGCACAGTTTTTTGGGGATTAACTATTAGCCTGTTTCTGGTAAACCATTCAGACACTCCTTTTGTAATATCTTTTGCAGATGCAGTAAGATTTTCTCCATTATTCCCTTCAATCAATAGACTAGTGTCATCTGCAAACAGTACTGGTTCAGAATCCCTAACGTGTGATGGGAAATCATTAATGTAGACCAAAAAAAGAAAGGGACCTAAAATGGAGCCCTGTGTAACACCATGAGTTAGTCCACATGGTTCTGAAACGTGTACCTGGAGTTCATTTCCTTCTGTGTACTTAATTTCAGTTACCTGAGAACGATATTCCAAATATGATTTGATCCACTGATTTGGCACACCTCTTACACTATACCATTCGAGCTTCCTCAGGAGAATAGAATGATCAATCACATCAAAAGCTTTTGTTAGGTCCAAGTATAAACCTGAGATATTTCTGTGGTTGTCCACTGCATTTACGACATGGTTTATCAGATTGAAAGTGGCAGTTTCAATTGATCTCTGTGGTCTGAAGCCATGTTGACACCCAGAAATAATATTATTCTTGTCGAAGAATGTAATTAGTTTTGAAAGGAACACTTTCTCAATAATTTTCGAAAACCCTGACAATAGAGACACAGACCTATAGTTACCCATACATTGATGATCACCTTTTTTATATAGCGGTATTACTTTTGCCATTTTCAGTTGCTGAGGGAAGACACCACATGATAAGGATGAATTGCGTATGTCCAATAAAGGTGAAAGTATTTGTCTTGCTGTTATTTTTATAATATAATCTGGAATATCATCAGTACCAGTTGAGTACTTACTCTTCAGTGAATTAATGGTATTTAGGAGCTCTGTTGGGCTTATTGGACTGAGGAACATGGATATATTATTTATTTCAATAGATGAAAGTTCTTTCCATGTTGTATTAGGTGGATTTCCAAATTTTTCCTTCACTAATTTCCCAGCAACAGTTGCATAGTAAGAATTGAAACTATTTGCAACTTCCCTAGGGTCAGTGACATTCTTGCCATCATGTGATATCACAATATTTTTGTGAGTTGTCTTCTTCTCAGTAAGATCCTGCACAGCTTTCCACATGGACTTAGTTTTATTGGATGACTTCATAATATATTTGTCATTTTCCTTAATTTTTGCCTCCTTTATGATGTGTTTCAAAACTAGCTTGTATTTTTTGAAATAATTAATAAATTCTGGACTGCTGTTAGTTTTTGACTGCAAAAAAAGTTCCCGCTTCCTTTTACAAGATACTCTGATGCCTGGTGTAATCCAGTTTCTGAATCTATCTGTGCTCTTGGAAATAACTTTCCTTTGTGGAAAAGCTATGTCAAACCTATGCTTGAATATGTTCAAAAAATGTTCCATCTTTTCGTTAGTATTAGAGGTATCATATACTTCTCTCCAAGATTGTTCACTGATTAGGTACTGGAAACATTCAATATTTTTCCCACTATAAATCCTTTTATGGATAACATTTTCTATACTGGTTGAAGTGTGATTTACAGGTATGGTCAGTAATTGTGAAAGGTGGTCACTATAGCCGGTATCAAAGTTTTCTGATGTACACTTGTCCATGTTTACACATACCTGATCAAGGAGAGTGACACTAGTTTTAGTTACATGTGTTGGAGAGCTAACAGTAAGACAAAGATTGTAGGCTTTTATAATGTTTAAAAACGTTTCCCTGTGAGGGCTATGGCTCAGAAAGTCAATATTAAAATCACCACATAGTACCACTGTTTTCCCAGTTGTCTTAAGTTTGCCTAAAGCAAGGTCAAATTTTTTGAAAAAAACACTTATGTTGCTAACAGGAGATCTATACACACATAAAATAATAGTGTTTTCAGACATTAACTCTACAGCTGAGATTTCAAAGTCTCTTTCACAACCAAGTTTGCAAACAGATGTTATACTCTTATAATCTACATTTTCTTTTACATATATACAAGTTCCCCCATGTTTTGATTCCATTCTACAAAAGCAGTTTGCAAGGTTAAAATGTAATATTTTTAAGTACTGAAAATACTCATTTTGTAACCAATGCTCACAAAAACATAACACTGAAACATCTTTCCATTCACTATTGAGGAGTGTATTTATTTCATCAACTTTGTTTGTTAATGACTGTACATTCTGGTGTACAATCTTCAGTCTATATTTGCAATTTAATTCTGCATCACATTTATTTGTGATACAGTCTACTTCCCTAAAAAATGCCTTTCACCCTTTTTATAAGACATTGCATCTTTCTTTATGACCCATTTGTCCAAAGTACTTTGGACTGCTTCTATATTAGGCCTATTGTGAATCCAATTTGCTAGACGACAGATTTCTTCAACCAAAAATTGTTTCCCAATGTGATTTAAATGAAGGCCATGGCTGGTGTGCATGGACCTGTCTAACGTGCTTACATTTATTAAGTTCACGTACAGAAACTTTTTGCATACAGTATCTATCTCTTTGTTTACTCTTTCTATTAACTTATTTACGCATGACCAAGGAGGAAGGTCGTATCTGTGTGGTTGATTTACAACAGCTACATTTGTGTTGCCTAATTTGGGTAGCACACTTTCAAGAACGGTGATGAGTTCACTACCTTTATCTCTGGCAACATCATTCGCACCTGCAAAAATTACGACACAGTCTTTTGGGTTAAGGTTTTCACACGATTTTACCACTGTTTTTGTCACTTCTGCAATGCCTGCTCCTGGTTTGACAAAGGCTTGGACACTTGCGTTAGTTTGTGTATCTGCTACCTTTTCTGCTATCTGACGTCCATGATTATCGGCAAAAATCAATACTTTTTGTTCTTTTTTGCACACTTGAGGCCAGTCGACTGATTTTTTAATCACATTTCTTTGTTTAGGATGCGACATGCGCGAAAAATTTACAGTGCACGGCTGTTGTTGTTTGTAATTATTATCTGGACTCATATGTTCCTGATTGACGTTGTTTGTGGAATCACGTTTGTCATTATAACTATTTGATGCACTTACTTTATTATTTCCAAGTTTTGTACTGGTTTCCACAGTAGTTCTTCCTTTGATTACATCACTCGTAGCTGATTTACTTCCAGGTTCAGACCATGCTCTGTTTGTTAAGTTTTACAGCCAAGATGTTGCAGCTGTTTCTCCAATAAGGCTACAGTCCTTTTAAGTTCACTGATTTCACTGTTTTTTGCAGTTAAAACGAGACGAAACCCATCGCAATGTTTACATGTCGATGTCACTGAATTTGCATTTGCTACGGTTTTTTCACTAGATTTTGATCTTGTAATGATTTCGTTTGCGTTTTTTGCTTTAACTTCGCAGCAGTAACATTTTCCAGGTCGAACAACGATACTTTTTTTGCACTGAATACATAAAGACTCATTCTTTTTTACGTTTTTCGCGGAACTCGATTCTCGTGAACCTTTTTTCACCGCCATCTTGTTTCTGGAACTCTGGAAAATTTAAGACACATCGACTGTCTTTGCGACTGCGATGGACATAGTGCAGAAAATGAAACTCTTAATAAAATTAAAAGACTGCAGGAGGACACAACAGAAGTTAAAGGTGTGCTATTCACGAACGTAGAGGAGCAGATTCAAGCTATGAGAAGCTCAAGGAAATTTGTTAAATGTATGATTGATGAAATTGAGCAAGGGTTTGATGAGAAGGCAATAAAAGTGATAGAACTAAGTGCATATTTTGAAAGTTTTAAAAAATTTCTAGAGTTTAGTGATAACGATTGTAAAGAACTGTGATTTTGGGACGTCGACGCTGTTATTGCAAACCTGCATTCTTATAGGTACATTGTTATTAATAAGTACTGTGCAGTCCCGTTTCGACTTGCAGTGTGGAAAGGTCATTTAGTACAATGAACAGTGTGATGAGAAAATTAAGGTATAGGATTGGTCAGAAAACTCTCCAAGCTTGTGTGAAGATTTCAACTGAAGGGGACAATGTGCCAACAGAAAGTTTTATTGACGAGATTTTCTGTAAAAAAGCCTCGACGTATCAGTTTGAAGTTAATGTGAGTTTTTTTGCATTCAGTAAAATTATTTTGTTCTTTAATATAATTAACTTAGGCTTAGGCTAACAGCTCAGTACTTAACCTACATATTATTTAATTATATATTAGCTATTCATGAAAAATTTTAAATATTAACAGTGCTGCTACGTCTTTAGAACGCTATCACTTACATTTTAAGCCTATAACTTTGTCCTCTCCGTCCTCCCCCCCCCCCCCCCCGCCCCCGCAGCCGTCAAGCCATAGATCCCCCCCCAGGGGAAAGGGACTGCATTCATCACTGGCTCTAGAGGACAGGGAATGGCGGAAGGTGATTGCCTTTGCTAGATTAAATTAGTACTTGTTCCATAGATCATGAACACGACACTTTGTAATGATATGGAACGTGTCAGGTCAATAAAAGGTGTCTATACAAGATATTACATTAGACAAAATATTACATGAAACTCAATATTTTTAATTTTTATTTTTTTTGTGGGGCTTGGGAAATTACCCACTTACTATATCCAAAAATTCATCTAATGAGTAGGAGGAGTTGCCATTACGAAATTCTTTTAATTACCTTTTAAATGCTATATGGCTATCTGTCAGACTTTTGATGCTATTAGGTAAGTGACCAAAGACTTTTGTGGCAGCATGATTTACCCCCTTCTGAGCCAAAGTTAGATTTAACCTTGAGTAGTGAAGATCATCCTTTCTCCTTGTGTTGTAGCCATGTATACTATTAGTTTTGAATTCGTTCAGATTGTTAATAACAAATTTCATAAGTGAATATATATATTGTGAGGCTACAGTGAAGATTTCTAGCTCTTTAAATAAGTGTCTGCAGGATGATCTTGGATGAGCTCCAGCAATTATTCTGATTACACGTTTTTGTGGAGTGAACACTCTTTTACTCAATGATGAGGTACCCCAGAATGTGATGCCTTACGAAAGCAGAAAATGAAAATAGGCGTGGTAAGCTAATTAACTCAGATGTAGATCACCAAAATTTCCAGTGACCCTAATAGCATAAGTAGCTGAACTCAAACGTTTCAGCAGATCCTCAGTGTGTTTCTTCCAGTTCAACCCCTCATCAATGTATACACCTAGAAATTTTGAATATTCTACCTTAGCTACCGATTTCTGATCGAAGTCACTATTTATTAATGGGGTCATTCCATTAATGGGTGGAACTGTATATACTGTGTTTTGTCAAAGTTTAATGAGAGCCCATTTGCAGAGAACCACTTAATGATTTTCTGAAAAACATCATTTACAACTTCACCAGTTAATTCTTGTCTGTCAGGTGTGATAGCTATACTTTTATCATCGGCAAAAAGTGCCAGGCAATCATTTACACTACTTAATTTAAAAGAGAGAGGGTTGCTTTTAGCCCATATTTTAATCATTTTAAGTGAAATCTATAAAATAGTAAACATTTGTGATATTGATGAACTCCGATGTGCAGAAATTCCTGATATTCAAACACACTGTAAACTATGAGTGTATGTCGTAAAAGATTTGCTGCATCAACCATATCGTGCGCTTAATCAAAATCCTGTGTGTATGAGAGATGGCAAATGCACAAAAAATTTCGTAATTATTTTTATCAAATCACATGACAAATTATTGTGCAAGTATTCATGGCTAAAATAACTGAATTAATTGAGACATTGGTGAAAAAACATAGCCAATATCCATTGTACAGAGGGTGTCTTAGTGGTATTAGCATTAATGTTTGAGGACAATCACCTGACAGTCGTTATTTTGTACTGTACAATCCATACTTCCTAAATTTGATTGCCATTTGAATGCTGAAGTTTGCGCGACAGTTTAAAGTGTTAAATACATTTATAAATACACATTTAAAGGATATGGTTGTGCTGCTATAGAAGTAGAGGATGAAAGAACACGTGGTAATAAAGAAGTTCAGATTAATTAAGGACCCAAATTTGAGAAAGGCTATTAAGTTCGATCAACATAAGCAACAATTTTTTTTTAAAATAGTATCTTCATATTTGCATTAAATTAAACCGGTTTTTGTCACATGTTTAACAATATACTGACATGTCTTTGCACTATGTTTGGGTAAATGCTGAAGAAAAAATGTAAGAGGAGAGTATGCAATGGTGATAAAATGATTACATCCATGTATGTTATGTATCCAAAGAATGTAGAGTTCTCAGTTATACTGAAATTATTGACTTTTGTGCTCCTAAATCATTTGAAGATGTTAGTACTTTTAATGGACTTGTTTACAAAACAGTTGTAATGTCACGCACGTCAGATGTAGTTTGTTGTTATGAAGTATTATATGGTCTTCGTCATAAAGCCTTTGACACACTTTGCTATTGGCTGGCGCTTGTATTTGCACTATATTTTGTTGTTGTAAATGGCGCATTTCCTTTGCAACGCAAGTTTTATTTATTTACGTTTTTCCTCTTGTTTCTGTTTCATTGCTGCAATATTATTCTCCAGTAGCTGAAAACAGTAATATTCTTTCAATGAGTATCAGTTGTTACCAGTCAAATTTATAAAAACTCCAATGTTTTCCTGGTTTTCTCCCGGATGAAAAAATCCCCGGGATTGTGCGGGGTGTCCCAAAGCATATACACCATAAACAAGAGATTATACATATTTTTTAAAAAAGATGCGTTCCTGAAAGGAGGAAGTAGCAGTAGCTGGAACAGGGACATAAACAATATGTCTACTGTATTGCAGAGCGTGTAGCGAGCTAGATTCTGAAAAAAGATATCAGTTAGTAACAATGCGTTCACACGTACTATGTGAACAAGATTGCTTAATGTATGTTCATGCAAACATGTAAATTTTTCCTGTATTATTCCTGCTTACAACTTAACAGGGATTCCTGAATACCTCTGTTCCTTCACACTCCTCTTCCCACTCTATAAATAATTTCGAAGAATAGAAATTGCGTCAACTCGCTCGGTGTATTGAGATATTGCAACAAGCGTAGCCTCAGCCCTAGGAGCGATTACACTGACCAGGGCGCAATTTTGTGAATGAAATTACGGTGTGTTGGGACCATTGAGTATGCTGTAATGTTGCAATGACTGTTGCCTGGCATGACTCTCTAGAAGTCCTGAAATTGACCAGGTCAACATTTAGTGAACGAAATTATGCTCTCTTGGCACATTGTAAGTTGTATATGTGGGCAGCGTATCTTGGTGCCGATACAGCGCTTCCTGGAGGCATACAGCGAAAGCTTACATTCGTCTTGTAAAGCAAAAAAACTGTTTAATTCATTCCACACGTAATTGAAAATTGTTAATTAATTAAGTTTTTAGTCTTGTGAAAGTAAACACAATGTTCAGAATGTGCCCAAGTACCGAAGCTGCTTATGCAGTTTTTTGGACCTGCAGTTCACTTTTCAATAAAGTCCTCGAAAATATACCCTATAACTGTAAAGGTAGTTAAATTTATTTTCTTACCGAATTGCAACTAATTTTTTTATGACGAGAATGTTCTAGTTCTTATTACCTTCACTGACTAATTCTGTTAGTTTCTGGATGTAGAGGGCTGCGCAGATAAATTGGTGTAAATCTCGTGTTTATCACCGATGTTCGCAGCATCAAGGACACTGGTTTTCCTTCATTAATGTGGAGCTGAATTTTATCTTTAAGTAGCGGAGCTTTATATACTTCTCTCGAGAAGTTCATATCCAACTGCAGCAGTTTAGAAACAGCTATATATTTTTATATCCATTCTTTTCAGCAGACTGAATTTACCAATATTGTAATTATATTTCACATTTCCGGAGGAGGGGGTTATTTACTAATGTTCTGGACTGGAATGGATAATCAGAAACGTCTTACAGGTATTATGATATAAGCTACTTCGCTTAATAAGTCTATTATTAGAGTAAGATTTACAGAATATCACGTATTTTTTGACGTGTTTGGTATGTTTCGAAAATTGGACGAAGTGTTTATACAATCCACAGTCTCAGTAGTAGTAGTGACGTAGGAAGTTTTGTTAAAGATGTTTCGCATTACGGAAATGCCTATAAGAATCACTGTGTTGCAGGAATTCCAGATTTTTTGTATTCAGACCACTTTAGTACAACGGTCCGTGTTTGGAATAAAAACTGCCTCATTACCATTGTTGACTTGCTTTTAAAGGAAAGGCAAATGAAAATTGTTACTGCTAATTACAGTGAGTTAAAAAAGTAAAGCAAATTGTCAAAATATATTTTTATGGGGACAATCATGATAACATACGTCGGACTACTTGCAACAACTTGTTCAATTAGCAATATTGCCAGTCACCCCGAAATATTGCCGTTTATTTCAGCAACACTTACGAAACATCATTGCGGCCACATGTTGCTGTAAAATTTCGTCCATGTAAACACACCTCGAGACTGGGTGGGCGTTGGCTAGCAACGCAGAAAGCAGGGAGCGAGCTACGCCACTGCAGATATGCGAAAGCAGCAGAGCCATCTGTGCGTGCCAAGGCGTATTACATTGCGACTATGGGCGTGGAGGGCAGGAATGTCATTCAGGGACCTGAGAAAAGCTTTTAGATAAAAAAATAACTGCCTTTGTGAAAATACTAGTAGTTGGAATAGAAAAAGAGACAAACCTGTCTATTGTATGGCATCAAGTGTAGTGAGCTAGAGTCTGATAAACGTACTAGCTAGTAAGACTGCGCTCACATATTGTATGAACAAGCTTGTTAGATAAAGCAGACAAGAACAATTCGTGGGTATGCAAAATGTACGTGATTTTCCTCCTCCCTGCCTGCAGTTAATCTGCGGGTATTCCAACATAACCTTGCTCCTTCCCCCTCCCAATCCCACCCCTCACAATTAACAACCAAAGCAAAATGAATACAAGGGCCACAGAGTGGTCATTGGTCTTAATGATATGGATGCTGTGGGTTTAGAGCTTTCCCAGCGTGCTGATTGTTCCATAAATATACCGGAGAACTGCTGGATATTAGTAACGTCCTGTCACGATATTTCGGCGCATTAGTGGGGCAAGACTTCTCAGTAACAAATTCGTAAGATCGCTGAATGCATAAAGATATCGTACTAATAGGTCAAGAACGTATAAAATCGTACTTCAACCAATTTAGTTAATCAAAGAGCGTATTTTCTTCATTCTTTCGGTACGACCACATTTGTTCTACATTTGCTTATGTTACACGCTACTTACAAGGGAACCTCCCCACCGCACCCCCGTCAGATTTAGTTATAAGTTGGCACAGTAGATAGGCCTTGAAAAATTGAACACAGATCAATCGAGAAAACAGGAAGAAGGTATCTGGAACTATGAAAAAAATAAGCAAAGTATACAAACTGAGTAGTGTATGCACAAGATAGGCAACATCAAGGACAATATATCCTCAGGAGCGCCGTGGTCCCCTCGTTAGCGTGGACAGCTGCGGAACGAGAGGTCCTTGGTTCTAGTCTTCCCTTGAGTGGAAGGTTTAATTTCTTTATTTTTGCATAGTCATGATCTGTCCGTTCATTGACGTCTCTGTTCACTGTAGTAAGTTTAGTGTGTGTTTTGCGGTCACACCGCAAAACCGTGCCATTAGTAGACGAAAAGGACGTGCCTCTCCAATGTGAACCGAAAACATTTGATCGCAAGGTCATAGGTCAACCAATTCCTCCACAGGGAAACACGTCTGATATATTCTATACGACACTGGTGACGGCATGTGCATCACATGACAGGAATATGTTGTCAACACACCTATCTTGTACACTTGGCGAATGGGTAAGAAGATTCTCCTACCTTGCCCGATTTAGGTTTTCTTGTGGATGTGATAATCACTCCCAAAAAGCTGATAACATTGGACAGATGGGCGCACAGATAATAATTGAAAATAAAATATTGAACTTTTCAGTCGTGGGAAGACTTTAGCTAAGGACTTCTCATTGCACAGCTGCTCACGCTAACCACGGGACCACGTCTCTCCTAGGCTCAAAATCTCCTTGATGTTGCCTATCTTGCACATGGACTACTCAGTTTGTATATTTTGCTTATTTTTTTTATAGTTCTGCACTACTTCTTCCTGTTTTCTCCATTGATCGGTGTTCAGTTTGTCAAGGCCTATCCACTGTGCCAACTTACCACTAAATCTGAGGGGGGTGCGATGGGAAGGTTCCCTTGTTAGAAACAAACCAGTTCAAAATAAACGGGTGGTTATTGAAAGACGGGACGGGACGGGACATATGTACCGCATACGCCGGGATTTCCACTAAAACCACTCTGATTTCAAAGACCCAGGAAGAAAAAGCCACAGTAGGTATGACAATAAAAAGTGAACTACATTGTAGAGCATCTCAAAGAATTTATTTAACATCAATACACCTCTACATGTTAACCATTTGCAGCACGAAGAATATCGAGTCTACATTCAATTTCTCGCCAAGTTCTTTGTAAAATTTCCTCTGTTATTTTTGCAATCGCATTAGTGAATGTCGCAACGTAGGAATATCATCCACTTTCGTCGCATGCACGCAGTCCTTCACAAATCACCACACGAAGAAATCAAGAGGCGTGACGTTGGCTAGGCAATGGATCTGATCCAACGACTGGGAAATTTTCTATCCAGAAACATGCGAACAGCCATTGGCCAATGCGGCGGAGCTCCATCTTGAAATACGATGTTGGGTTGCAAGTCTTGTTCCTGAGGGTACACAAACTGCTCCAACATGTCCAGATACACTGACCCATTCACTGTTCGTTCCGCTAAGAAGAACGGTCCAACAATCCTGCCATGCATTAGCCAGCACCAGACGTTTAGTTTAGGGCTATCACGAACATGTTCAATGACAACGTGCGGATTTTGCGAACCCCAAATCTGAACATTATGCCTAATAACCCTTCCCAATAAATGTAAGGTTGCCTCACCTGAGAATAAAAATCTTTCCAGGGAGCTGACATCCATACCAATACGCAGAGGCAATTTGTTGTCGGCGTGGTTTGTCGTTCGTCATCAGATGTTGCAGAATTTGCACTCTGTAAGCACACAGACGAAGACGCTGGTGAACTACACGATGCAACGTTGATCGAGGTACATCAAGTTGCCTACATGCTTGACGAATTGACTTACGTGGGCTTCTGAGAAACGTTCGTCTGATGTACACCACTGTCTCTTCTGAAACACCATAACGTGCACCGCCATAATGTTTCAGAACACTTCCTGTTAGAAATTTCCTATACTATTCCTTGTTTTCAAATCAGGTGTATCACGTTCATACACTAAACGAGAATCTAATAATCGGCGATTTTGTTTCTGCAATCCACGCTACTGCTTGCACGTGCTGCTGTGGAGTCGCCATTTTCACTTCATACGACCATGCTGCACTTGGCGCTTCTGACGTGGGAATACAAATTATTTGAGATGCCCTACAGTGTGGTGCACTTTTCATTGTATCTACTGTGCTTTTCTCTCCTGGGTCCTTGGAATCAGGGAGGTTTGAGTGGGACACCCTGTATTTTGACTGGACAACGTCTGGTCAACCTACACTATGTCTTTCTCCTTACTGTCCAGATTTAGCTTCCTCGGATTTTCATTTATTTGGTCCCCTCAAGGAGGCATTACGGGGATAAAAATTCAGCATTAACAAGATGGTCAAAGTATCTGTGGGGAAAATGGCTCAGCAGTAAGACAAATAGTGCCTTGAATCAAGTGTCAATATTTTTAACACTCTGCAGTCTCCAATATCCTGCTCACAAACCATCAGAACCATTCTCAGACGGTCTGTATTATTCCGCAGTACTCAAAATTGGGAACCATTTGAAGACAAGGACTGAGTAAGACATGGCACAAACAAGTTAAGGGGACCACACAGAGGTTCATTTCGAAAAAAAAAACATCGATTTTCGATTTTCATCGTATTTCGATAGATTAAGATTTTATTTGAGTACTCCTAAAAGGATTTTGCTGAAAAAAGGATTTTGGTATGTACTCAGGCTTTATAGTGTTTTAAGGATTGTCCGTTCAAGTTCATCTAAGAACGTGGCATTTTATTTCCAAAGCGTAGTAAATCTTTGTTTCCTCACAGCAGGACGAACGCATTACAAGGCTGCAATTTTTATTTGCCCATCAAGTGAGCTATTGGTGGTAATGACACACCACCACCAGCATGTGGCCCACGAGAAAAAGGGGGGGGGGGAAGCGGAAGAGATCAATTTCTTCTTTTATTGGTATGTACTCTGGCTTTATAGCGTTTTAAAGATTGATCGTTCAAGTTCATATAAGAACGTAGCATTTTATTTCCGAAGTGTAGTAAAACTTTGTTTCCTTCTGCAGGGTGATCGCATTGCAAGGTTGAAATATTTATTTGCCCATCAAGTGGGCTTTTGGTGGAAATGACACACCACCAGCAGCATGATGTACACGAGAGGGGGGCGGGGGAAGTGGAAGAGGACTAGTTGTTATTCTATTGGTATGTACTTACCCTTTATAGTGTTTCACAGATTGTTCGTTCAAGTTCATATAAGAACGTAGCATTTTATTTCCAAAGTGTAGTAAATCTTTGTTTTCTCACAGCAGGGTGTTCGCATTACAAGTCTGCAATTTTTATTTGTCCATCAAATCATGTTGTGGAAAGGGGCTAAGATCCATTACTGTTATATATACAAGAACACACACAACTTTATTCCTCAAACCAATGCACAGTTTTCTCTTTAAAACAACAAAGATTAATTCACGGCTGAGTAACTTCTCCAGAATAAGTTTAAATGATTGCTTTTAAAACACCAGGATTTAAAGTAATGGTTGAAGGCCTTACTTAAGCAAAATTACAATATTTTCTCGGCTAAAGGCTAAGATAATATTTCAGATCAGCTAAGGAAACTCTTTGAAGGCTAAGCATTAACAAATCCCAGCTAAATGCCATATTAAGGAAAATTCAAATTAATTCTTTGGGAGGCCCAATAAAAAATTTTTCTATACATAATAAAAGAGAGGCTTTAAGGACAAGCTTTTACACAGTACAACAGAAAAACATCTTAAGAAAACGTGACATTTGACTCTCCATCCAAGATTTCGTGCTGCGTTCCTTGATACCCCATATGATCGTACTTTTGACAAGAAGCATAGATGCGGTACCAGGAGCGACTCTAGAAGTCGGTCAAGGTAGGGGCTAATGGTGGTGGTGGTGGTGGTGACTGGAATATCGCTTAACAAAAGGAGAGTTTGGGTTCTCTACTGACAAACTGGTAAAATTTAGTGTTGCTTAAAGTAGTTTTTGGTAACTGTTTTAGAGTTCAGGGTAAAAAAATGTGTTCATAAATAACAAGACACATATTTTAAGTTAAATGATATTTATTGGTTTTGATAGTAAGCTATTTTTCACACTTATTCTTTTGTTAAAATGTGTTTGAAATACATTGCAACCTATATAGCTACATAATTATTAAAGAAAATGATTGAATCTGTTGGAGCAATATATTTGCTGATTTCTGAAGTCATTTTATCCAGCGTGATATCATACACCATGGGGAGGGGGACTATAGCCTCCATAGCCCACCCCCTCCCCCGCTGCCACCGCCCCTGTGCGGTACTGAGCCAAATGCTTTTCGGAAACCAAGAAATACTGCATCTACCAGGTCGCCTTGATCCAAAGATTTCAGTATGTCATGTGAGAAAAGTGCGAGTTGTTTCACATGATCGATGTTTTCGAAACCCATGCTGGTTGCCATTGAGGTCATCATTCTGTTCGAGATACCTCATTATGTTTGAGCTCAGAATATGTTTTAAGATACTACAACAAATCGATGTCAAGGATATACGGTAGTTTTGTGGATCGCTTCAACAACTCTTCTTGTAGATGGGTGTGACCCGTGCCCTTTTCCAAGAACTGGGCACGGTTTTTTGTTCAGGTGATCTATAACATATTATAGTTAGCGTGGAGTCTGACAGGGTTTTCATTGGTGCTCGGAGATTTGTTCAATTTCAACTGTTTCTCAACATCACGGAGACTAATGCTTATTTCATTCATCGTTTCAGTGGTATGAGGATTAAATTAGAGCAATTATTCTGGGTTTTCCTCTGTAAAGGAACATTTGATATCGGAGTTAAGCATTTCAGCTTTTGATTTGTTACCCTCAATATCAGTTTCTGTGTCATTGGCTAGGGACTGGACACTAACTTTGGTGCCACTAACAGCCTTTAGATATGACTAGAACTACTTTGGATTTTGTGAAATGTCATTTCAATATTCTGCTATGGTATTCATTGAGTGAGATTCTCATAGAGAGAAATTGGAAATGTGTCATTCGACAATCTCAAAGAACCACTGAAAACATAACGAAAAACATGAAAAAAAGAAAGAAAAACGGGTCATTGCATCGGACTCTCTTGCGGAGGATCTGTGTGCAATTCTCAGTACTCTGCTTCCGCGAAATTTTTACTCGGTGAGACGACTGGAACGAGTTGCACCCACCCCTTGATACCAACTGAGGAACTACTTGAGTGAGTAGTAGCGGCTCCCATGTCTAAAAAAGTAGTCCACAACAGCCGTGAGAGCCGTGTAATGACCCCATGTTCCTCCATACCGCATCGTGGAGGAGGGGGGGGTCAACTAACCTCTCTCGTTGGCGTATTACGGAATCTGAATGACGTGACGTGGCCAGTGTCTGATACAGAAAAACCTCAAGAAGGGGGCGCTAAAGATATCTTCAGCTACCTTTACTTTTACCGTAATGAAAAATAATCAAGTCACATGCAAAGTTTAATTATCGAATAAACAGTCTATTCGCACTAAAAATCCAACGCTAGTAGACTTAGCACTAAAACACACGATCACACCCCGTGTATTTCGAATATCACTAAGCACAACACTGATTGAAGTCCATGGTAATAGCCAGTAATCGCAGTTGTTCACTTTTATCACTTCCAAGTTATCGCAACGACTGTAGCTTTTAGAAGTGGCAAAAAGTAACGTAACTGATAGAAAGAACCGGTTACTGAAAACTAACGGTTACTGCGATAACCGTTCCTCTGATACAGGCAGTAATTTCAATAACTGTTTAATGTCAACAGTGCCTCGCGCCATCTGTTGACCGAAGATCGTACTACGCTTTCCCGTCAACTCATCGGAGAACTGGGTAGGAACTAAGGAGAGGATAGACCATTTGGAAGGCGTTCTATAGGCCATGGGAATAACTGTGAGACTGCGCGCCATCTGTTAATAAGAATTGTGTACTATATCGTGCGCCTTCGTTACTTTTAGCACAAACAATTAAATAAGATTAATGTCCGAGCGGTGGCTGATAGGAGCTGTAGTACAGGCATTAACAAGTACGGTCGCTCCCTTAAGCCACCGCCTCATATGTCAATTTAGCTTGGACGGGTTGTATAAAGAGAGGTACCGTAAGGAATTCGAGCGACTATGGAAGTAACTGTCAGAGATAGGTATTTTCCTCTGGCAGTTATCGTTATTGGCTCACAGTTCTCGCTCCCTGGCAGTTATCGGACTACCATTACAAGTAACCTGGTAGTTGGTAACGGAATAACTGTGTGTCTGTGTTCCTGATACAGTGACTCCAGTCTTCGACCCCGGTGATATTACAGAGACGATAGTTACTGGAGCGAACAAATATTTACGTACTTCTTCGGAAATAGCCGCTGGCCGTCGCGAATGACAAATAACATGTCAGAACGTATAACACAATACAGTGGAATATAATAATTATTATCCTCATCATTTGTCAGGAGATTGTCAAAATATGTGAATATATCACAGTAACTGCTAATATTTACAGAATTGATACACTGTCAGAATAAAACACAGATACGCACTTTCAATAAATTTATCATACACAGAATACCCGATCTTGACTGTTGCAACCAAGTGCTGTCAAAACTGAAATATAGCAGAATTTTTACCTAAGTTGGTCTATCAGTCTCTGTTACGATATTCATCTACAGAGTAGAAGGACCGGTCAATGGAAGCGTCTGATTCCACCCGTCTGCTTCGACGTAAAGGTGTTGTGGTGTGTGAATTTCATTACGGCACGGTGTTTATGAGTTGGTTCTTGTGTGTGTCGATCTAGGTTGCAGTGCCGGAATTTGCTGGTGGTAATTATTATTTTTTTTTCTAGCTGTTATGTTTTGTGTATTTATGAAATATTGAATGTGATTTAATTTATGTAGGGATGATTGATCTGTGGACTTTTGGGATTGTGGTTTTATTTTTCGCAGTTGTAGGTGTTGGTTTTTTGGCATCAGTAGCTGTGGTGGACCTATATAGGTCACCGGAAATAACTGATTCCCATTTTCATAGTTGTATGTGCTGATGTTTTAGTATCGTCATCTGAGGTTGACCTATGTAGGTCAAGGGAAGTGTCCGATTCCAATTTTCGTACTTTTAGTTGTGGGTATTGGTGTTTTGGTATGGTCACCTATAGTTGACCTATATTGTTCAAGGGAAGTGTCCGATTCCTGCAGATTTTTGTTGGTGTAGCAGAATGCTGTATTTTTTCTTTTTCCTCTTCATTTTGTGTTTTGGGATCATAGTGTTTTTTTACTAGCTTGTCCTCCCTCTAAAACCCCCAACTTCCTGCAGTTGTCCTGTTGATTTGATTGTATTTTGGTGGGAAATGTTATTGTATTATTTATATGTATCTTCGTGTTTGTTGCCATGTGTACGTAGTAACGTCATAGACACACTTAAAATAGCTATTTCCAGCATATTGATGACGGGTGGAATCAGACACTTCTGTATCAAATAGTCTTTCAAACACACTGTAAACCGTGCTTTATCTGAAACCAAGTTTTTAATGGTTGCTGACTTGCTGGTAGTTTATTGAAAATGCATGTTCCTGAATATTGGACCCCTTTTGGACCAAGGTGAGCGATTTTAGGTCTTTATGTAGATTGCTGTTCCCATTTCTAGTACTGATATTATGTATTGAGCTATTGGTTGGAAATACTTGTAACAAATTTCATTAAGGAATAAATATACTAGGAAGCAGTGGTTAGAATACAAAGTTCCTTGAACAGGTTCCTACATGATGTTCTTGAATTGATATCACAAACGATTTTTATTACATGCGAAAAACTTTTGCTACGTTTGATAAGCTACCACAGAATATGCTCCCTTATGAAATAATAGAATAAAAAAATGTGGTATGCCCTTCCCAACTGAATTTATTATCGAGTTGTAGTCCCAGAAATGTAACACTATCAACCTTTTCGATCTGCGTGCCTTCATATGTTATAAACATGCTGTAGGTGGAGAAATCGAGCAGTTTCCAAATCTGACATAAAACTTGGATTAGCGTACTCACACTTTCCCCAATAGGACTAGCTTTTACAGCACAAGAGTAAATGAATCTGTCACATTACGCATATTTTTTGTTGTATTACAAGGCTGTACAATTTATTCTGTTATGTGAGCAGCACAAGAAATTAAGCTTCTAATTTAACCTACAGTACTAACTTTACATATTACTTCATACTTAAAAAGGCATGTTGTTAACATTTTACTTAAACAGTGCTTGGGCGAAGTTCCGCGTACTTTCTGTCCCAGGTGCGAAGATAATATTTCTAATAGCGACCGATAACCTACAAACATATAATCTGAAACACTAATAATCGTTCTAACATCAACTAAAATGTACCCGGAGTTAATAATCTGAGGTTATGACACGATTCATACGACATTCCTGCTATTTCACACTACTCGCAGTTATACTGATAACTAAACTGATGGATTCCAACTATGTCGTTATTTAACTGTCGGAGTTATCGGTATTCGCTAGCGAAAAATAGCTTGGCAGTTATTAATAACCGTTAACGATAACGGTTATCAAAGAATAACTGGAACTGTGATAACGGCTACTCCAGGATAACCGTTTGGCCCACCTCTAGTAGCTTTCAAACTGACTACCTGGCAGCGACACTTTATGTGGCTGTGATTGTTTAGAGAACATTCGCTGCCAGAATGTCCGCTTCCAGACTTTTATGTAGTGTGAACAGAAATACCTACTGTGAAACCGACAAGCCAATATGTACATTACGACGCTTTATATAAAGGCGAGTTTCCAATAATGACGTCATCCGGCAATTTACGTGTGTGGAACTCTTATTGTCGATTCCGTTCCTTTCTAGTGCATTCGATGTTTTTAATGCATTCCTATGTTACAATTCGTTTTTAGGAATCTTCTCGAAAGTCACGATTACCGGGGATAGACACATCAATAGTTTCCCATACCTAACTCGTATTACGAGTTAGGTATGGGAAACTATTGTTACATTTTTAGTAAAAATATTGTTAACGAGTCTCTATGAATCACTATTACTAATACTTCGAAATCAACTGGTAACTCTCACTCTTGAGAAATCTTCACACTTGCACTTGCTACAACTAGGACTTTTTACTTATTCATTCTTGTCTTAATATTTCTCCTGCTGAATGTAAACTACCTTCCTATTCGGCGAATAGTCCGTATTTACAACGCTACGTATCGAAAAGTTCTCTGTAGCAGAAAACAGTAGCATTTTCGCGACATATTTCGAACAACGTATGGAGGTCGCTTTAATGGCCGCGACTTTTCTCGTAGGTATGTGTTAGCTCTGCCAGACAGAAATGTATAATATACGTTGTCGCGAAAGCGCGTACTACGTAGGAAAGTACAGCTACTCGCTTCAGTCGAGTCGACTGGCGAAAGAAACGAACTAGAGGCGTGCTTGTGAGTGGCGGGGGCGGCGCGGGTGGCAATGTGTGCGACCCTGCAAGGGTGGGAGGGGGGAACAATCATATTTTACTCTTTGATGTGTGCTATGTAACATTGCTGAATAAATAGTCTCTAAAAATGTGTGTTCCTGGCAATATGGTGTATTGTGTATTTGATTAAAAGGTCAACTTTATAATCTCACAGAGGACTAATTAGAGTCAGTATCTAATAGGTTATGGGCCCAGGAGGGATTAGTGAACTTTGCATACCAAAGAAATAAACTGATAAATCAAGGTTACATAATTTTCGCGTGTGTTCAACGCGTTGCTATCGTATTTTCTTTTTGCAGAGAAACTTTCAAGATTTATTTATTTAATTATCTGAACGTATTGAAGAATGCTTTGGGTGGACAATCACTGTTTAATTTTGAAAAGTTGACCGGTATGACAAACTACAACGACTGGAAATTCACGATGGAAATGTGCCTGAAACATGAGGGACTAAGGGACACAATTGCTGGCACTGACGAAGATGAGAAGAATGTACAGAAAGCATTATCAAAATTGTTTTCTGTAAATTCAACTGTGTATCCAAATCTTCGTGGAGCAACGACTGCTAAAGAAGCGTGGCAAAATTTACAATCTGCATTTGAAGATAAGTTTGTCTAGTTATATTGGGCTGTTACAATGCTTGATGAATGTACGATTGGCTTCTGAGAAAAATATGGAGGCGTATTTATCGAAAATTATGTCACTTGCTCAACAAATTCGAAGCATTAGTAAGGAAATTTCGGGTGTCAAGATTACTAGTGATTTAGTAAATCAGCGATTAATTCAAGAATCGACGAAACGTCAGTTTGCATCCACAAATGAGACCACAGATTCGGCGCTGGTAGCTAGTAAGCAGGACAGTAAACACCAGAAGAGAAATATCCAACGTGATGTGCGAAATATCAAGCCTTTTAAGTGTTATAAATGTCAGAAACCTGGTCATAAGGGGAATGATTGTAGAGCAAAGAAGAAACCAAATAAATTTTCAAATTCTGCGAATGCAGTGAGTACTGAAAACGAAACTGTGTGAATGGCTTTAACTGCATATTCGCGTCATAGTGACGGCTGGTTTGTGGATTCCGGGTGTTCACGACACATGACGAATCAGAAAGCCTCGTTCATCACTTTCCAATCGCCCACAGCTGCTAAAGTGACAGTACCAGGTAACAGCAATCTTCAGGCTATTGGAGAGGGCGATGTTCATCTTCGAGTTACTTGTGACGACAAGAATAAACAGATAACTGCTAATGATGTTGCGTATGTTCCAAGCCTTGCTTACAACCTACTGTCGGTTAGTCAGATGACAAGACGTGGATTGTGTGTATTGTTTGACAATGTGCAGAGCGGTGTATACAATAAAAGTGATGTAATTGTTTCTGGAACACCAGTAGCAGCTGCAACTCAAACGAATGGTATGTATCGATTAGGTGAAGTGCATCATTACGAAAATGTTGTAGAAATTGACAGTTATGACTTGTGGCGTCGAAGATTGGGACATTTGAATCGTGTAAGCATGCATTTATTAAAAGAAAAAATGGCTGATGGACTGAACTGGTCGAACGTCAATTTAGATCCGTGTATTCCCTGCATAAAAGGAAAACAGTTTCGACAACCTTTTCCTAAAACTTCAGGTAGAAGAGCAAAAGATCTACTTGACATTGTGCATTCTGCTGTTTGTGGACCAATGAGCATGGCTTCGTGGGGAGGATCACGGTATCTTCTCACTTTTACGGATGATCTGTCAAGAAAATCTTTTGGTTACATGATAAAATCAACAGACTTCGAACAGACAACAGAAAAGAGTTCGTCAATCTGCGCATGAAGTTATTTTTACAGACGAATGGAATTAAACATGAAACCATGCACCTTACTGTAGTTTGTACAGATGTAGATGTACAATAAACCGAGCGTCAATTAAATTATTAATCTTCGTTGTCACAAATGTTTGACTGCTTTTTCTCTCCTCTCGCAGCAATTTCAGCTGTGCTTTTAAGCATACTGCAAAGTCGCGCATTTCGTTGTGGTACAAGAAACCAGTAAGACACCATAAAAGCGGCTCCCAGTTCTCGTTAGTACGCGAGTGCCCAGCTACGAGTTAACAGGTGCAGAACCGCATTTTGCCTGCTGACGTGTGCGCCGCAGCCTGTCGTAGGTTTCGGCAGAGGACTGCAGGTCGGTTGGGTGACATGGCGGTGTTTACAAATCCTAATGTCGAAGTTTCGCTAAGTCCCAACCAACCACAAACTTTGTCGCATGTCCTGTGCTGACGGGTTCACGTGCCCGGATAACAGGTTCTGTAGCAGGCAGTGTCGCCCGGGCATTCATGCGCGCGTTGTTACGAACTGTAAACTTGCTCCAACCCATATTTAGCAAGTCAGTTTTGGAAGTGCTGTGCGGTTGATATGTGAGAATGGTTTTAGAAAACATCGTAGCAGATCTTTTGAATCGTTTTCTCGGAGACTATGTCGAAAATTTGGACCAATCTCAGTTGCAAATTGGAATATTTGGAGGTGAGTATAGTGATATTGGGTGCGTCGTAGTTCTGTTGCGTACCGCTATACAATTCCCATAAGGTACGGTATGTATTTTCTTTTTGTGTGTTGTAATCCTCTACATGTTATTCAATACTTTGTTAGGTGATGTCGTCTTGCAAGATTTAATTTTAAAACCAAGTGCAGTCAGTGAGTTAAACTTGCCGGTGACAACTGTGTATGGGCATTTAGGTAAGTAACCTCTTTCAAGTTTTTAAGTGATATCAGTTCTGGCTGTGATTCATATTTTATAGAAGCAGCCTTCATTGGTTCGTACTACCAGCTTTTGCAAAGTTAACTTAAGTCTTTCCACATTCCTTCAGGTGGAATTTGTGGAAACAAGATATTCGTGAATGCTTAACTGAATGAATGACCAGTAAAGTTAGTAGTTCTGGAGGACTCCCCTCCCCCATCAACTCTACTATATATTGCATGCCGCCAAGTCCAGAAACGGAACTCAAGAAATCCAATATTTGAGAAAGTCGTCTTACACATTATAAAACTTATATTGAAATTATAATCGTAGTAGTACCAAATAAAATGTGAAATTGCTATCAAATAAGAGAACACAATCTAGTTTCAGATTAAGTGTAGTATAGCACCAATCAGAAGATTGTAGATTTTCTCTCCCCTTTGCTGAAAACAAGAGCCCTGTACTAGACATTCCTACAGTTTTTCGTTCTGAATGTGGGTCGACAGAAGCGTCCGATCCCGCGCGTCGGCTTTGACCCGTGACGTAAGGGTGTTGTGGTGTGTGACGTCACGACGGCGCGGAGATTGGTTTGCGCGTGTAGCATGTTTCTAGATGTCGTCGAGTCGTGTTGTGGTTTGTTGCGCCCTCTCGTGGTATGTTGAGTTTAACGATTTTGCGGTTTTCTGTGAAGGTTAATTTAGTGTTGTTCGCTGTACGTTGTGTGGTAATTTTAGTAAAATTGATCGGTTATTGTTCTTGTTCAGGAATGGATATGACGGATAAAATTAACAGTGCGCGTCTGAGGGAAATGACGGGGAACACTCCTTTGCAACTGATCAATTTTTTCAAGCCTTTCGGTTTAATTGTCGAGGTTGTGAAATGCTCTGTTTGTGGCGAAGAAATGAATTTGGCTAAAGTTCCGGCGTCTCGGACCAGGGACGGTTATATGTGGCGCTGTCGAAAAGACGACATTTGGCGCCCCACACGGCGCGGTTCCTGGTTCGAGAAGTCTAGGTTGGACATGAGCGAGATTGTAGTGGTGACTTCTTATTTCTGTTATAGATCCCCACAAAGTTTTTGCGCGCATGAGACTGGTGTGAGTGAGAGGAGTGAGCTTCATCGGTTTTCTTTTTGCCGTGAAGTGTTTTCAGAGTTTATTAAGTGCAGGGGTAAGTACAGGTGTGTGTGAGTGCTTCTGTGTGATTGTCGAGGCCAACCCAATTAGTAGCGCCGGAACTTTTTTGAGGTAACTTTTTTTTTTTTTTTTTTTTGGGTGTGTTGGGGTCGAGGGAAGTGTTTTATTGCAATGTGTGGATGTGAATGTTGGTATTGGTATCGGGAGATGTTCTTGAGCTACATAGGTCAAGGGAAGTGTTTGATCCTAATTTATGGGATCGGGAGCTGCTGTTGAGCTATATAGGTTAAGGGAAGTGTCCGATTCCAGACGATATTGTGTGTGTGTGTGTGTGTGTGTGTGTGTGTGTGTGTGGTTTTTTTTCGATGTATTTGCGTCTTCATAATGTGTACCTAACGACTTTATATGCGCCATTTTGGAATCGTGGTTTATGGTAGTTTCCGCCATATTTGTGACGTCATGGGTCAAAGCAGACGGCCGGGTTCGGACGCTTCCGTATTTCCGAAACTTCCATAGCAATGCAATACTAAATCAGCTCATAAAATTTTTACCCAAAATTGTAAGTCTACATGTTTTTGCTGCTTCCTCGGTTGTACTGTTTTTCATATTGGACAACTGTGTACCCAACATTTTCCAACCCATCTTTTTGTGTACTATAGCTTATCATTTTAGAAGGGACACTTTCTTTGATCTTCCTTCCCCACTATTATCTTAGAATTCCGAGAGAATAACTATGTGTGTACTAATATAGGGAGACTTTAAACGGAAAAAGTAACAGATCGGCTTCAGGCAACTGAAAGGAGTCCGGTTTACACAACTACAACCTATGTTTTGTTAACCAAATGAATTAACCAAACATCTGAAGGGATTGATCATAAACATTAAACTTGAATCTTACTATGTAAGAACACAAAAATAAGTTTAAGGATTTATCTGCCAATATCTTCGCAAAATAATGAAACATGTAATGCATTGCAGAATCTTTTCACATAGTAATTACATACATTAATTGCCAGCAGGAATGAATTTATATAAATGCGGCAAGAACAACATTTGAGCTGGACCGGCATTCGAAGTCCCCTGCATTCGAACTCGTGGTCTCCAGCATACTAGGCAGATGCGCTGACCACTACGTCGGCCTCGACAACTAATGAGCTAGGACCCTGCATCAGTGTGTGGTATAAGTTGAGAATTTGTGCCTAACAATAAGTGATCCAGGTTAGTCCATGTGGGTGTGATGGCCACTGTGTCCAGGTGGCATAGTGGTCAGCACATCTGCCTAGTAAGCTGGAGGCCTGGGTTCGCATCTGTCTGGCACAAGTTTTCAACTTGCTCCATTGATATAAATCAATGTCCATTGACAACTAACGTCTTTAATTCCTTTGTGTCTTGATTCATAGTGGTTGCAGGATCAAAATGTCTTTTGGACATCTGCAAAATCTTTGTTGCCAAAGCATGTAATGGTGAAAGTGGGCAACGTGTGCACTCCTTTAAATGGTGGTAGAAGCAGAAGTTACTATCAACATTGATTCCTCCAGAGTTCAGGAGAATACATATCTAGGATACCAAGGGTTCCACTAAAGCAGATGGGTGGGGGAGAGGAGGCATTTTTGATGACTTTATGCTCTTTAGAATCAGAGAGCATTAACATACGGTGTGAACATAAACATTAGCCTACACGACAGGTTGGCCTTTACCAGAATCTTAGAAATTCATGTTCATTGACCTCATCAACTAGCAACAAAATTATCACCATTCAACCTAACCTAGACCTCTAATTACATTGCATATTGGTCTGTCATCAGAAGCAAGATTTCAGGGGCAATCCAGTATCACACACTGACCAAATATCTTTGTCAAAATGTTAAATCAGTTGTCTGCGTCTTCCTAAATTCCTCTATATGATAGTAGTGTTTCTAATATGTCACTTTTTCATGCATCTACATTTATGAATTAATTTATTTGAATAGCCATCCATTCCAGTCATGTAACGGCATAAAACAGACTATAGGATGTTGTTTGTTTGTGGTGGTTGTTGTCCAGACTGGCACTATTCAGCTTATCCTTTGCAAGTCGTCTTCTCTGCATTACTACTGCTGCTGTATCCATTTGAGTCTGCTTAGTGTTGCTAAGAATTGGTCTCCTTGTACAACTGTTTAACCTCTACCCTTCCTTTCAGTACCAAACTTAATATTCCTTGACACCTCAGGGCATGTCCTTGACAATCTGACATGTCTTCTAGTTAAGTTGTGCCACAAAGCTTTTGTCTCCAGTTCAACACAATACTTCTTCATTAGTTACTGAGCCTACTTATCAAGCCTTCATAATTCTTTTCTAAACCACATTGAAAAAGCCTATTCTCCTATTGTCTTCCCTGCCAGTCATTTGTGTTTCAATTCCATATGAGGCTATACTCCAGAAAAATATTGAATGTTGACAATGAGTGTATATCTCTTAATGTCATTGTTGTATATCTGGATTCAGAAATAATGTGGAACAGTTATACAGAACACACATATGACAAGTTGTCATGTATTAATTATTGCCGAGTTCCTGTTACGCTTTTTCCCCCCCACTGTCATCAGAGTGGGATATGTCTGGAATATCCACAACTAAAATATCTTGCATCTCTTACTTTAAATAATTATGTACACTGATAGCCCCATCTCTCTTAATATACATACGTACATATCCAGCAGTCACAGACCCTGCAGACCATGTGTTGCTCCCACAAACTGCCCCCATTCCTTTGTTCTGTGCTCAGTTACTCCAGGTGTCTTCAGTCCCTAGGACTACTGGGTTATTCACCAGGCTGTCCATCCAGCACAGCCTTGGTTGTCTCACAGTGTGTCTGGTGTTTGTTTCCCTTCAAGTACCCTACATTGCCTGTCCACTGGATTCTTCTGCTCTTAACCTTCTGTAGGATTGTTGGTTGTTGCTTGAAGATTTGTCATTAATTATTCTCCAATCTCCTTTATCTAACATCCATGTCTTCCTCATTACTCTTATTTCAAATATTAGTAGTTTTTCCTTTGCCCATTTAGTCATGCTACAGGTTTCTGAACCGTACACAACTGCTGGGCATATCACTTTTACATATTCTCATCTTAGCATATGTTTATACTGATTTTGAGCTGTATGCCTCTCTGAGGGAATACATGCATTACATTCCCACTGCTAATCTTTCCTTGATGTTCATTTCTGTGCTGTTGTTGCTGGCAGACAGAGATCCCAAACCAGGACTCATCTGACCAGGCCACAGTTCTCCTGTTGCCTGGGTTTTGACTGATAGGCTCGCAAGCCCAGCAGAGACTTTGCAGGCACTGTGTTGCTATTAGCAAAGGCTCTCACATCAGTTGTCTGCTACCATTGCTAATAATTACCAATTCTGCTGCACTATTGTAATAGATATATTCATTATACATCCAAGATTGATTTCTGGAGTTATTTCATCCAGTTTGCTTGTCTGTTTGCACTGAGAACTCTATACAAATACTGCTGGTCTGTCATTAAGTGAAGGGCATCAGCCACTGCATTTTCTTTAGTGAGATGTAATGTCTGAAATTTGATATTCTCTGAAAACTCTTGACACTGTGTCTCAGAATGTTCAATTCCCATACTATTTCCTAAATGGAGTGTCCATGCATCAAGCTCCAACTACTATTCCACATTCAAACTCTGTTAATTCCCATTGTATAAACCTTTTCACATGAGTACAAATGATGGCTCTGCTAATGTACTACCTTGTGTACATGATACTACCACCATCTGTATATTTGTGTATAGCTACCCCATGACTTTTTCACCTCAGCATATACAGTTGCATTTTTTATGTAAAAAGTTACAGCCGTAAGGAGTCCATTTATAACCATAATACTCACTGAACATTAAAGATTGACATGCCTGCTACTTTACTTACAAAAACACAAGTGGCGGGCACAAACACATGGGAATAAAGCTTTTTAACATGTTACCTGTGCAGGCACATGCTGCATCTCCTTTAAAAATGATATCCAAAAATAGTCAGAAGAAAAGGTTTTTACCCTCTTAAAAATTTTGAAGTAGCTTAAAATAATACATTCAAGAGCAGGATAATACTGGGTGGCAAGTGGTGTGCTCCAAAGTTGAGTTTTGGAGGGACCAGTAGTGGAAAATGGAAATGATCGTATGTCACTGTAGGCCGGGAGGCCCCATTCAGCGAGTTCTGCTGCCATATTGCAAGTCCTTTTTAGTCGACACCACTTCGTCAAAGTGTAAGTCAATGACGATGAAAATGTTGATGGACACACAAAACCAAGTTCCCTGCCAGGAATCGAATCTGGGCCCCCTGTGTGGTAGGCGGTAATGCTACTGCGACAATACGAAGGGAGACAGGACCAGTAGTACCAATGTTGGATGTGATGGTCCAGAAAAACTCTTTTTGAACCAGGCTGTTGGGATAATTAAGTCCAGTTAAGGCTGAGATGAGAATGTTGTATTGCCGTAAAGAGTCTGCATCCACACAAATAAAATTGTCTCAAATTCCAAGCCTGTATGGGAGCAAACATTTGACACAAAGGATGCCAGCCGTCAAAATGTAAGTAATGTAGTTTGTTAGTAGGTTTAATGTGGACAGAAGTGTGTAAATTGTCTTCAGTGAGGATTAGATCAACATCAAGAAAAGTGAAATAGGACTCAGGGTAAGACTACGTGAAATTTAATTGGGAGAAGGTATTTAGGGAGTCCAAATATTTTAACAGGTCAGCTTCTCTCTGAGTCCATATGCCAATGACATCATCAATGTATCAAAAGCAAACCAGGGGCTGAAAGCTTATGGATTCCAGGAAAGCCACGCGCCCCCCCCCCCCCCCCCCCCACCCCCCGAGAACCCATGATTTCCCATAATCATACCCTGAAATGAGATCCATTCTCTCTGGGAATTTGCCCACGACACATAGAATAGCTTTTTGTTGCCCTCCCTATCTCCGCAACATTCTCGTCAGATGCTATGCTCCCGCACTCTTCTCCCTACCTTACGGCTCCTATCCATGTGACTGTCACCACTGCAAGACTTGCCCTATACACCCTCCTACAACCAGCTATTCCAGCCCTGTAACTGGCAAAACATGTAGCATCAAAGGGAGAGCCCCCTATGAAATGACACATGTCATATACCATCTGTTATGTAAACACTGTTTGGCCTTTTACGTCAGCATAAATACCACCCAACTGTTAATCAGCGTGAAAGGACATAAGCAGGCAGTATACCAGCAACATGCAATGTCCTGTAGCAGAGAATGCTCTACAAGACATTCATTACCTCGGTCACTGTTTCACCACAGGTCTCATCTGATTTTTATCCCAGACTCCAGTTTCTCAGAACTCCACAGGTGAGAAATGGTGCAACAACATGTCCCTTGTTCTCGCCAACTACCTGGTCTTAATTTATATTAACTCCTTCCATCTCAGCATTTCTTCACAGTACCTACTCCTTCTTTCACTCCATTTTAGTTTTGTACAACTCTCATTTTCTGCCATGTCTATTTTTCCCATCCCCATCCTACCCCTGTTACATACAATGACAGTTTTTACTCTTACACAGTGTTTCAGTAGTAATCTCTGTCTTGCATATTACCCTTTCTTCCACCTTTAAGCTCTCAGGCTTTCAAATCTCATCCACTGCAGTCCCCAACAGTCAATCTTCCCTTCACATGCCATCCCCTTAAGTCTCCCCTGACCAGGGGTTCTGGGAGACTTTTCTGAACAAGTACCCCTTTTCCTAAACCTCTCCAGTCTTTTTTCCTTCACCACTCTTCCTTCCCCTTCAACTCTTCGGCCAGGAGGAGGAGCCACTGGCTCCAAAAGTTCTATCCATTTATATTACATTGTCAATAATTGATTGTTTGGTCGTTATATTTGATTGTGTGTTGCACTAGTGTGTATAATGTGTTGCTTTTGTTATCTTTCCAGAATTTGCCCACAAATAGAGGTTTTAGATTCCCTAACACAGTGTTTACTTGCTGCAGTTGAGCCTGGTGAATGATAGTGTGCGCTGATGTTGAAATATTGGCGGCTATTGAGATCACCCTTCTGTAGTCCCATAAATTATTTGAACAACTTATTACTTTCTTCTTGAAGTCGGAGGCTATTCTGGGTATCTAATGTATTGTATATCAGGTGAATGGTTTTGTTATGTTTTTAAACCCAATACTTTGCATGTCTCATGTATCGTGGTTGCCAGGTGTACTTATTTTGTTATGGCCTGTTCCCCAAGCATCTCAATTTCTTCAGGACGCCACCTACTCTATGTACCTTCTTTCAACTTAGGCTTTTCAGTCCTATGTCAAATTATTCCTACAGTATACCAGATCTTGTCCCCTCATCTTCCCTGTCCTTGACATTGTTTTGTTGTTTCTTTCCTTTGTACAACCTTTTTGTATGTTCCTAACACCTATCACTCTTGCCCTGTTTGCTTGCCTCTGATAGTTCTCTTAATAGTCATACAGGTGCTTCTGTTTTCTGCAAAGGTCTGTTTACTTTCCTTAATAACAGCATTTATATTTCCCTTAGCCACATGGTCTTCTTCTGCTCTCTGGTCATTCCTGCTCATCATACTGCAGTTGTTGAGTCTCATTTTTCAGATATCTGTATTCCCTTTTGCCTTCTTGAGTTCCTGAGTTTATGTATTTTGTTCTTTGTATTTTAATTTCAGTATCTCAAAACGAGAATTCACTCTAGAAAACTTTAAAGTTATGTGAGTGAGGGGAACTTTATCCTCACAACAGAAAATAGACAGCCAAAGTAAAAAACAATATTTACCATAATAGTAAAAGCTGTGTAGTTGAGGAGAAACTGAAAACATGCATGGGTCATTTTGGGTGTAATTTTAGATATTGTCCCTGCCTTGCCTCCTCAGATTCTATTCATATTTGGTTTTGAGATGCCCACACCTGTTATAAGTAATCCCACAATTTCTTAGCTACTGATAGGCAATATACTATTTCCACATGGTCACAATGAGCCATGTTAGGTTTAAATTTTGTGACAAGGATGCAAAAGTTTTTATAATTCTCAGGTGTCTGTGGGTGCGTGTGTTTGTGTTTTTTTTTAATTATGCTGCATTCCTGGTACACTTTTTCAGCGAAGTGAACAATAAGAGGTTTTAAGGGTTTTGATGTAGTATTTTCCACACCAGAGACCCTCTAAGTTATTAAGAAATTTCGTTGTAATCAAAACTCAGGTAGAACTATTTCCTGTAGTATAACTTCCAGCATCACCAGAGACCTACAGTATAACATACTGAGATTTCAAAGTTGTGATGAGTGTATCTATTGTTCTGTTTATGCCAGCCAGCAGCTACGGCAATCTAGTAGCATGATGATGTCTCGTTGTGTGTGTCAATGTCACATTATCTTTTGTTTCTCCTAACCCATTGGACAGTTGGAATTGTACATGACCACAATGGGCCAGGAATATTTATTTATTTAGTATCCGTGTCATCATACAAACGATATTGGACTTGTCATACACAGAAATTAACAATATAGAATTTTTACCGTAAATTCAGACAAATTAAGAAACATGAAAGGATAGGTTTTGTTAACTCGATTCCTTCTGCATTTTTAAAACGCACAATTACATAATGCTCGTAATTATAAGTTGTGAAGTTGTAGCGCATTCTGGTGGGAGCTTGCGATTGTGTTCCAGTCTAGAGATCACGTGTTTTGGTTGTTGTGTGTGTGTTAATACAGCCTTCATTTGGAAAACGGAAAAATATAGTTGCAGTTTGAGCACTGGAACACAGCACATTAATGAAAGTATGTGTCACCAAACTGTCAAAGATACAGGCACGATAATCAAAGTTTTCAAAAAATTAACAGTTCTTCCAAACTTATTTGTGTGTTTCAGAGGAGAGAACATAATTAAAGAAGCTTGTAAATATAGGTTTCTCTTTAACCATCAAGGCCTTGCCGAAGATTACATTTCAAAGGTCATTTTCCCTGACTTGGAATGTTGAATGTCTTAAACCTCGCACGCCCAGAAATTATGGACCATTGGACATAGTGATGCCACACAATGTTCTTCTCCCCACATACAATATAAGAAGTCTCATCGATTTGATCTGTATCCATGTTTTGCATTTTAAAGAGAGGTGCAGAAGGGGTGAGGGAAGGAAAAGGGGTTTAGAGGATTACCTGCAGCCAGTGGCAGGCAGGGATGAAAGGGGAATAGTGTACACGGTTGCATGAAGATTCGGTTTTTTTTTCCTTTATTGTTTTCAATTCCTCATCAGGGTGGGCTGGCAGCAGCATATGCACTGATCTTCAGCCGAAAGACATAAAACAAACAATAGAAGAAAGTGAAAATTATACAAAGGAGAAAATACGGTGAACATAGATATAGAAAAGGGGGAATATCATGGGAGGCAATAGACAAAAAAAGGGGCGACTGTAAAATGGAGATGAAAAACTGTAAAAAAAGTAGCGCACAGAGAAAGCCACACACTGCAACAATTAAAAGAACACAAGGCACAGTGTGACTGGAGCATAAAAATTGACGGATGGCGTAGCACATAAACACTGACAGCGAACCTCAATGCAATACACAATTAAAATCATACCTCTTGAAGCATAGGAGAAACAGCACTAAACACAACACTGACGATGATCAAAACATAGGAAGGGAGGGAGGGAGATGAGCAGGGAGGGAGGGAGATGAGCGGGGGGGGGTGGGGTGGGGGGTTCGCTGAAGAGGCCCAGGTAGGGAGGGATGTGGGAAGGAAAGAGGCAAGTATGGAGTGCAGGGTCTCAGGGGAGAGGGGGGAAGGAGGAAAATCGGCTCTGGGAGAAGGAGGGAAGAGGAAAAAAGGCAGGCCCTGGGGAGGGGAGGCGGGGGGGAACAAGGCCAGGTTATAGTTGGAAGGAAGGGTAGATGTCATGGCAAAGTCAATCATCTGGGATGGGGAGGCACTGGAAATAGCCCTGATGAAGGAGATGGAGGGTGTGGAGGCGTAGAGAGGGAGGGATACAGCAATAGAGGCGCGGCAACGGGCGGGGGTGGAGAGTAAGGAGGAAACCAGAGGGTGGGGTGGATCAAGCCTGTGGGGACAATGTAAAGGATGCGGAGATGTTGGAGGAAAAGGAGGAGGTGGGGGAAGGGGATTGGTTCCTACAGGAGCCGTGTGGGGAAGGAAGGCGGATATAGAAGGCAAGGCAGAGCGCATGGCGTTCAAGGATTTGGAGGGCCTTGTAAAAGTGGGTGGGGGCGGAGATCCAGGCAATGCTGGCATAATAGAGGATAGGACGGATGAGGGATTTGTAAGTGTGGAGAATGGTAGAAGAATGCAATCCCCATGTCCGGCCAGACAGGAGTTTCAGAAGGTGGAGGCAGGAATGTGCTTTCTGCTGGATGGTCTCGAGATGAGGGGTCTAGGTGAGGTGTCGGTCGAGGGTGAGGCCAAAGTATCTCAGAGTGGGGGTGAGCTGGATGGGACGACCACAATGGGTGAGGTAGAAATCATGGAGACGAAAGGAGCGAGTGGTGCGCCCTGTGATGATTGCCTGGGTTTTGGACCTATTGAGACGGAGGAACCACTGGTTACACCAAGTGGTGAACTAGTTAAGGTGGGTTTGGAGGGTACGTTGGGACTGTTGAAGGGTAGGATAGAGATCCAGGAAGGCGGTGTCATCAGCATACTGGAGATGGTGAACTGGTGGGGGAGGCTTGGGCATATCAGCCGTATACAAGAGATAAAAGAGATGGGAGAGGACAGAGCCCTGGGGGACGCCAGCAGTGGGATAAATGATAAACTATTTGGTGTTGTGGAGGGTGATATAGGAAGAACGGTGCGAGAGGAAGGAAGCGACCAGACGGACAAAATTGATAGGCACGGCATAGGTTTGGAGTCTAAAGAGGAGACCGGGATGCCATACACGGTCATAGGCATTTTGGAGGTCAAGGGAAACAAAAATGGCAGAGCGACGGGAGTTGAGCTGGAGGGACAGAAGGTGAACGAGGTTAAGGAGTTGGTCTTCAGCAGAGGAGGGGGGTCGGAAGCCACACTGGGTAAGAGGGAATAGGTGGTGTTGAGTAAGGCGCTGATGGATACGGTGGGAGAGGATGGATTCTAAGACCTTACTGAAGACGGGGGTGAGGCAGATGGGACGATAGGAAGAGGCGGCAGAAGGCGGTTTGTTGCGTTTGAGGAATAAGAGGATGCGGGAGTCTTCCACAGGTCGTGGTAGAAGCCAGTAGAGAGGATGACGTTATGGAGATGAGCGAGGACAGGCAGGAAGGTATAAGGGCTTTCTCAGAGGTGACGCAGTCATGACCACGGGCCGTGTTGTGTTTGGACAGGAGGATAATTTTAATGTCTTGTGCTGTGATGGGAGTGTTTATGTCTGAGGAGGGCAACTGCCCCAAGTACTGGAGAATACGAGCAAGTGGAGCGACCAAGGTATCGGCATGTTCCATGACAGTGGGGAAAAGAGAATAATCAAAGTGTTGATGGAAGATTCGTTTTGTCATCCCTTTCTATATGCCAATCTTGTTCACAGAGCATGTGTGAACTCATTCTTCCCAATTGATGCCTTTGTCAGACTTCAGCTCACTATATGTTTTGTCATACGATAAACATTTTGTTTCTCTCTCTGTTCCAGCTACTACTACTTTCAGGAAGCCATCTTTTTTTAAAAATCTTTCAGCTTTTGTTGCCCTCGCTCACAATCGCAACGTAATAAGTGTACACGCGCACAGATGGCTCTGCTGCTTCGCATATCTGCAGTGGCGGAGTTCGCTCTATGCATTGCTAGCCAACGCCCAACACGCCCATAGGTGTGTTTACTCGTGCCATATTGTATGGCAACTTGTGCTCGCAGTAATGTTCCCATCAGTGTAGTTGCAGTCAATGGCAGTATTGCGGGATGACTGGACAGTATTGAATGACTTGTTGCAAATAATGCTACGTATTGCAGGGGTGCTGCCGGTTTTGTCCACATTGTGCATGGTCGGGTCATATCTTCTGCTGTCCTTGTCTGTAATTGCTTACCAATATTGAGTACCGTGCAATAATACAGACCATCTGAGACTGATGTTGACTGTTTGGTCGCAGTATATTGAAGGGGAGACTTGTCACTCGCTGTATTGCACAATGCACCGTGTATTCCACAATAAAAAGCAATTTCTGCCAAGACCAAGAGTTCATTCTCTCCGAACAACTTTCCGCAAAGAACTGAAAAATAGTAAAATGACGAAAGAAAAACAAGTGTGCTAGAGGATATGCATTAAAGCACAAAGCGGTACTTTGAGAAATCAAATTCCTTACTCTTTAGGAAACGCTGCGTATCTCGTTGTCCACAATAGTAGAGGAAACATTTTTAGTAACTTACGTTAATAATATATCCATATATGTATGTGTTATACATGCTTTAAGCTATAACTACACAGATCATACATTTTTTAACTAGCGCTAATTAAACGTCTAACTACCTTGCAGTACTAATCGAGTAAATATTTTGTGTTACTGTTGTCGCATGCAAACACACGTGTAAAATAACTTCTCGCATTGCCTTTCTGATTTCAGAAATGGAAACTCAGCCCCAGTTCATTCGGTAAATACAAACATCGTTTGTGGCATTTTAGTAATAAGTTTGCATGCGCCATAGTGAATCTAACGGTGCGAAACCACAGTGCTGAAGGGGGCCTTGCTCCAAGATTGCATTTCGGGGTCATTCTCCCTGACTTGTAATTTTGAATGTCTCAAATCTCGCTAGCCCTGAAAATTAGAGACATAACGATGCCATAACGTGCTTCTCCCCACATACCAAATATTAGGCTTCTAATGTGTGTGATTTATTCAAAATTCATCAAAATCGAAATTGATGAAATAAAAAAAAATTATTCGAAGAATCTGATATAGAATGCCTTATTTTCCACACAGCCGGCCGAAGTGGCCGTGCGGTTAAAGGCGCTGCAGTCTGGCACCGCAAGGCCGCTACGGTCGCAGGTTCGAATCCTGCCTCGGGCATGGATGTTTGTGACGTCCTTAGTTAGGTTTAACTAGTTCTAAGTTCTAGGCGACTAATGACCTCAGCAGTTGAGTCCCATAGTGCTCAGAGCCATTTGAACCATTTTTCCACATGTTTAAATATATCATTTTTACAACCTTTATAAGTTTACAGATCGTACCATAGAAACGTACTGACATCTGTGTTATCATAGTTGTCCCCATAAAAAATATGCTTTGACAAGGAAACTGTTTACGTCACTACTACTGAGACTGTGGATTATATACAGTTCGTCCAATTTACGAAACATTTCCAACACTTGTAAAAAGTACGTAAACACTGGTATTTTGTAGATCTTGCTTCAATAAGACTCATTAAGCTAACTAGCTTACATCACAAAATCTGTCTGCTGTTTCTGGTTCTCTATTCCAGTCCAGAACATTAGCAAATATTCCTCCACCTCCAGGGCTGTGAAATATAATTGCAACAGTGTTTATGTTATTGGTAAATCCAGTCTGGTCAAATGAATGTATGTAGAAACACATAGCTATCGTAAGCTGCTGCAGTTGGATATGAACTTCTCGGGAGAAGTAGATAAAGCTCCGCTACTCGAAGACAAAATTCAGTTCCAGGTTAATGAAAAAGAAGTAAAAAACGGTGTCCATGATGTTGGTGCGAACATTAGCGATAAACACGAGATTTACACAAATCTGCATATCCCTCTACACCCAGAAACGAACAGGACTAGTCAGTGAACATAATAAAGAGCTGCAACGCTTTCTTCATGATAAATTGCTTGTCGTTTGGGAACAATATAAGCTTAACTACATTTTTAAATGTGGGGTATATTTTCAAGGGCCTTTTATTTTCATATTTCATGGTGCCAACACACCTTAATTTTGTCCACGGAATTGCGCTCTGATTACGTTGATCACTCCTGATGCAGCACGCCACGCTACGCGTATTGAAAATCTCTACACAATCATAGTTATCAAATATACAATAGTCCTATACAATATTAGTAGCGGCAGAATTTAGGTTGTCGCCTTGTACATCGCTGTCTTGTTCACACAGTACATGTGAGCGCATTCTTACCAATTGATACTTTTAGCTGGCTTGACCTCATTACACGTTTTTTCATACGATAGACATTCTGTTTCTCTCTGTTCCAGCTAGTGCTGCTTTCAGGAAGCCATCTTTTCTTTTGAAATCTATAAGTTTTTGTTGCTCTCGCTTACAAACGCAACGTAATACGTCTTTGCGCGCACAGATGGCTCTGCTGCTTCGCATATCTGCAGTGGCGTAGCTCGCTCTAAGCATTTGGCGTTGCTGCAGCCATGCTCTTGCCAATAGATTGTACGTGGCACATAAACACAGTTGGTAGGAAAATGCCCCTTAGATGCTCAAAAACTTTTTTTCAGCAAAATCCTTTTCAGAGTACTCAAATAAAATCTTAATCTATCGAAATACGATGAAGATCGAAAATCGATTTTTTTTTTTCGAAATAAACCACTGTGTGGTCCCCTTAACTTGTTTGTGCCATGTCTTCCTCAGTCCTTGTCTTCAAATGGTTCCCGATTTTGAGTACTGCGGAATAATACAGACCGTCTGAGAATGGTTCTGATGGTTTGTGAGCAGGATATTGGAGACTGCAGAGCATTAAATGTATTGATGCTTGATTCAAGGCACTATTTATCTTACTGCTGGGCCATTTTCCCCACAGATACTTTGACCATCTTGTTGTTGCTGAATTTTTATCCCCGTAATGCCTCCTTGAGGGGACCAAATAAATGAAAATCCGAGGAAGCTAAATTTGGACAGTAAGGAGAAAGACATAGTGTAGGTTGACAAGACGTTGTCCAGTCAAAATACATGGTGTCCCACTCAAACCTCCCTGATTCCAAGGACCCAGGAGAGAAAAGCACAGTAGATACAATGAAAAGTGCACCACACTGTAGAGCATCTCAAATAATTTGTATTCCCACGTCAGAAGCGCCAAGTGCAGCATGGTCGTATGAAGTGAAAATGGCGACTCCACAGCAGCACGTGCAAGCAGTAGCGTGGATTGCAGAAACAAAATCGCCGATTATTAGATTCTCGTTTAGTGTATGAACGTGATACACCTGATTTGAAAACAAGGAATAGTATAGGAAATTTCTAACAGGAAGTGTTCTGAAACATTATGGCGGTGCACGTTATGGTGTTTCAGAAGAGACAGTGGTGTACATCAGACGAACGTTTCTCAGAAGCCTTTTTATTGTCATACCTACTGTGGCTTTTTCTTCCTGGGTCTTTGAAATCAGAGTGGTTTTAGTGGAAATCCCGGCGTATGCGGTACATATGTCCCGTCCCGTCCCGTCTTTCAATAACCACCCGTTTATTTTGAACTGGTTTGTTTCTAACAAGGGAACCTTCCCATCGCACCCCCCTCAGATTTAGTGGTAAGTTGGCACAGTGGATAGGCCTTGACAAACTGAACACCGATCAATGGAGAAAACAGGAAGAAGTAGTGCAGAACTATAAAAAAAATCAGCAAAATATACAAACTGAGTAGTCCATGTGCAAGATAGGCAACATCAAGGAGATTTTGAGCCTAGGAGAGACGTGGTCCCGTGGTTAGCGTGAGCAGCTGTGGAATGAGAAGTCCTTAGCTAAAGTCTTCCCACGACTGAAAAGTTCAATATTTTATTTTCAATTATTATCTGTGCGCCCATCTGTCCAATGTTATCAGCTTTTTGGGAGTGATTATCACATCCACAAGAAAACCTAAATCGGGCAAGGTAGGAGAATCTTCTTACCCATTCGCCAAGTGTACAAGATAGGTGTGTTGACAACATATTCCTGTCATGTGATGCACATGCCGTCACCAGTGTCGTATAGAATATATCAGACGTGTTTCCCTGTGGAGGAATTGGTTGACCTATGACCTTGCGATCAAATGTTTTCGGTTCACATTGGAGAGGCACGTCCTTTTCGTCTACTAATGGCACGGTTTTGCGGTGTGACCGCAAAACACACACTAAACTTACTACAGTGAACAGAGACGTCAATGAACGGACAGATCATGACTATGCAAAAATAAAGAAATTAAACCTTCCACTCAAGGGAAGACTAGAACCAAGGACCTCTCGTTCCGCAGCTGTCCACGCTAACGAGGGGACCACGGCGCTCCTGAGGATATATTGTCCTTGATGTTGCCTATCTTGTGCATACACTACTCAGTTTGTATACTTTGCTTATTTTTTTCATAGTTCCAGATACCTTCTTCCTGTTTTCTCGATTGATCTGTGTTCAATTTTTCAAGGCCTATCTACTGTGCCAACTTATAACTAAATCTGACGGGGGTGCGGTGGGGAGGTTCCCTTGTAAGTAGCGTGTAACATAAGCAAATGTAGAACAAATGTGGTCGTACCGAAAGAATGAAGAAAATACGCTCTTTGATTAACTAAATTGGTTGAAGTACGATTTTATACGTTCTTGACCTATTAGTACGATATCTTTATGCATTCAGCGATCTTACGAATTTGTTACTGAGAAGTCTTGCCCCACTAATGCGCCGAAATATCGTGACAGGACGTTACTAATATCCAGCAGTTCTCCGGTATATTTATGGAACAATCAGCACGCTGGGAAAGCTCTAAACCCACAGCATCCATATCATTAAGACCAATGACCACTCTGTGGCCCTTGTATTCATTTTGCTTTGGTTGTTAATTGTGAGGGGTGGGATTGGGAGGGGGAAGGAGCAAGGTTATGTTGGAATACCCGCAGATTAACTGCAGGCAGGGAGGAGGAAAATCACGTACATTTTGCATACCCATTGCATACCCATTTGCATACCCATTGCCTAGCCAACGTCACGCCTCTTGATTTCTTCGTGTGGTGATTTGTGAAGGACTGCGTGCATGCGACGAAAGTGGATGATATTCCTACGTTGCGACATTCACTAATGCGATTGCAAAAATAACAGAGGAAATTTTACAAAGAACTTGGCGAGAAATTGAATGTAGACTCGATATTCTTCGTGCTGCAAATGGTTAACATGTAGAGGTGTATTGATGTTAAATAAATTCTTTGAGATGCTCTACAATGTAGTTCACTTTTTATTGTCATACCTACTGTGGCTTTTTCTTCCTGGGTCTTTGAAATCAGAGTGGTTTTAGTGGAAATCCCGGCGTATGCGGTACATATGTCCCGTCCCGTCCCGTCTTTCAATAACCACCCGTTTATTTTGAACTGGTTTGTTTCTAACAAGGGAACCTTCCCATCGCACCCCCCTCAGATTTTGTTATAAGTTGGCACAGTGGGTAGGCCTTGAAAAACTGAACACCGATCAATGGAGAAAACAGGAAGAAGTAGTGCAGAACTATGAAAAAAATAAGCAAAATATACAAACTGAGTAGTCCATGTGCAAGATAGGCAACATCAAAGAGATTTTGAGCTTAGGAGCGCCGTGGTCCCGTGGTTAGCGTGAGCAGCTGTGGAATGAGAAGTCCTTAGTTAAAGTCTTCCCACGACTGAAAAGTTATAATTTTATTTTCAGACAATTATTATCTGTCCGCCCGTCTGTTTAATGTTATCAGCTTTTTGGGAGTGATTATCACATCCACAAGAAAACCTAAATCGGGCAAGGTAGGAGAATCTTCTTACCCATTCGCCAAGTGTACAAGATAGGTGTGTCGACAACATATTCCTGTCATGTGACGCACATGCTGTCACCAGTGTGGTATAGAATATATCAGACGTGTTTCCCTGTGGAGGAATCGGTTGACCTATGACCTTGCTATCAAATGTTTTTGGTTCACATTGGAGAGGCACGTCCTTTTCGTCTACTAATGGCACGGTTTTGCGGTGCGGCCGCAAAACACAGACACTAAACTTACTACAGTGAACAGAGACGTCAATGAACGAACGGACAGATCATGACTTTGCAAATATAAAGAAATTAAACCTTCCACTCAAGGGAAGACTAGAACCTCGGACCTCTCGTTCCGCAGCTGTCCACACTAACGACGGGACCACGGCGCTCCTGAGGATATATTGTCCTTGATGTTGCCTATCTTGTGCATACACTACTCAGTTTGTATACTTTGCTTATTTTTTTCATAGTTCCAGATAGCTTCTTCCTGTTTTGTCGATTGATCTGTGTTCAATTTTTCAAGGCCTATCTACTGTGCCAACTTATAACTAAGCCTGGGGGGGGGGGGGGGGGGGGGTGAGGTGGGAGGGTCCCTTGTAAGTAGCGTGTAACATAAGCAAATGTAGAAGAAATGTGGTCGTACCCAAAGAATGAACAAATTACGGTCTTTGATTAACTAAATTGCTTAAGTACGATTTTATACGTTCTTCATCTATTAGTGCGATATTTTTATGCAGAAAGCGATCTCACTGACGAACTTGATACTATGAAGTTCTGCCCCACTAATGCGCCGAAATATCCAGCAGTTCTCCAGAATATTTATGGAACGATCACCACGCCGGTAAAAGCTCTAAACCCACAGCATCCATATCATTCAGATTAAATATCACTACATGGCCCTTGTATCTATTTTGGTTTAGTTGTTTATTATGAGGGGTGGGAATGGGAGGGGGAAGGAGCAAGGTTATATTGGAATACCCGCAGATTACTGCAGGCAGGGAGGAGGAAATTCACGTACATTTTGCATAACCCCTGAATGTTCTTGTCTGCTTTATTTAATAAGCTTGTTCATACAATATGTGAGCGTAGTCTTACTAGCTAGTACGTTTATCAGACTCTAGCTCACTACACTTTATGCCATACGATAGACAGGTTTGTCACTTTTTCTATTCCAACAACTAGTACTTTCACAACGGCAGTAATTTCTTTTATCTAAAAGCTTTTCTCAGGTCCCTGAATGACATTCGTGCCCTCCACGCTCATAGTCGCAATGTAATACGTCTTGGCACGCATAGATGGCTCTGCTGCTTTCGCATATTTGCAGTGGCGTAGCTCGCTCCGTGCTGTCTGCGTTGCTAGCCAACGCCCACCCCGTCTCGGGGTGTGTTTACACGGGCGAAATTTTACAGCAACGTATGGCCGCAATAATGTTTCGTAAGTGTTGCTGCAATAATCGGCAATATTTCGGGGTGACTGGCAATATTGCTAATTGAACAAGTTGTTGCAAGTAGTCCGACGTATGTTATCATGATTGTCCCCATAAAAATATATTTTGTCAATTTGCTTTACTTTTTTAACTCACTGTCATTAGCCGTAACAATTTTCATTTGCCTTTCCGTTAAAAGCAAGTTAACAATGGTAAGTAGGCAGTTTTTATTCCAAACACGGACCGTTGTACTAAAGTTGTCTGAATATCAATAATCTGGAATTCCTGCAACACAGTGATTCTTATAGGCATTTCCGTAATGCGAAACATCTTTAACAAAACTTCCTACGTCACTACTACTACTGAGACTGTGGATTGTATAAACACTTCGTCCAATTTTCGAAACATACCAAACACGTCAAAAAATACGTGATATTCTGTAAATCTTACTCTAATAATAGACTTATTAAGCGAAGTAGCTTATATCATAATACCTGTCAGCTGTTTCTGATTATCCATTCCAGTCCAGAACATTAGTAAATATCCCCCTCCTCCGGAAATGTGAAATATAATTACAATATTGGTAAATTCAGTCTGCTGAAAAGAATGGATATAAAAATATATAGCTGTTTGTAAACTGTTGCAGTTGGATATGAACTTCTCGAGACAAGTATATAAAGCTCCGCTACTTAAAGATAAAATTCAGCTCCACATTAACGAAGGAAAACCAGCGTATTCGATCGTGCAAACATCGGTGATAAACACGAGATTTAACCCAATTTATCTTCATAGCCCTCTACATGCAGAAGCTAATAGAATTAGTCAGTGAAGGTAATAAGAACTAGAACATTCTCGTCATACAAAAATTTGTTGTAATTCGGTAAGAATATAAACTTAACTACTTTTACAGTTATAGGGTATATTTTCGAGGACTTTATTGTAAAGTGAACTGCAGGTCCAAAACACTGCATAAGCAGCTTCAGTACTTGGGCATATTCTGAACATTGTGTTTACTTTCACAAGATTAAAAACTTAATTAATTAACAATTTTCAATTACGTGTGGAATGAATTAAACAGTTTTTTGCCCTACAAGACGAATGTAAGCTTTCGCTGTATGCCTCCAGGAAGCGCTATATCGGCACCAAGATACGCTGCCCACATACACAACTTACAATGTGCCAAGAGAGTATAATTTCGTTCACTAAATGTTGACCTGGTCAATTTCAGGACTTCTAGAGTCATGCCAGGCAACAGTCATTGCAACATTACAGCATACTCAATGGTGCCAACCCACCGTAATTTCATTCACAAAATTGCGCTCTGGTCAGTGTAATCGCTCCTAGTGCACAGGCTACGCTCGTTGCAATATCTCAATACACTGAGCGAGTTGACGCAATTTCTGTTCTTTGAAATTATTTATAGAGTGGGAAGAGGAGCGTGAAGGAACAGAGGTATTCAGGAATCCCTGTTAAGTTGTAAGCAGGAATAATACAGGAAAAATTTACGTGTTTGCATGAACATACATTAGGCGATCTTGTTCACACAGTACGAATGAACGCATTATTACTAACTGATATCTTTTTTCAGAATCTAGCTCGCTACACGCTCTGCAATACAGTAGACATTTTGTTTATGTCCCTGTTCCAGCTACTGCTACTTCCTACTTTCAGGAACGCATCTTTTTGTTCAAACAAAAAATATATATATATCTTTTGTTTATGGAGTATACGCCCTGGGACACCCGGCAAAATCCCGGGAATTTTTTCACCCGGGAGAAAACCGGGAAAACAATGGAATTTTTGTAACTTTGACTGGTAACAACTGGTACTCTTAAAAAAAAATATTGCTATTTTCAGCTATTGGAGAATAATACTGCAGAAATGAAACAGAAACAAGAGGTAAAACGTAAATAAATAAAACTTGCGTTGCAAAGGAAATGCGCCATTTACAACAACAAAATATACTGCACATACAAACGCCAGCCAACAACAAAATGTGTCAAAGGCTTTATAACGAAGACCATGTAATACTTCATAACAACGAACTACATCCGACGTGCGTGATGTTACAACTGTATTGTAAACAAGTGCATTTAGGAGCACAAAAGTGAATAATTTCAGTATAACTGAGAAATCTACATCCTTTGGATACATAACATACATGCATGTAATCATTTTATCACCACCCCATACCCTCCTCTTACATATTTTCTTCAGCATTTACCCAAACATAGTGCAAAGACATGTCATTATATTGTTAAACATGTGACAAAAATCAGTTTCATTTAATGCAAATATGAAGATGCATTTTTTAAGAAAATGTTGATTAAATTGATCCAACTTAATGGCCTTTCTCAAATTTGGGTACTTAATCTGAACTTCTCTATTACCATGTGTTCTTTCATCCCCTACTTCTGTAGCTGCACTACCATATTCTTTATATATGTATTTATAAATGTATTTAACACTTTAAAGTGTCATGCAAACTTCAACATTCAAATGGCAATCAAATTTAGGAAGTATGGATTGTACGGTACAAAAGAACGTTGTCAAGTGATTGTCCTCAAACATTAATGCTAATACCACTAAGACACCCTGTGTACAGTGGATATTGGATATATCTTGTCACCAATGGCTCAATTAATTCAATTATTTTAGCCTTGAATACTTGCACAATAATTTTTCATGTGATTTGATAAAAATATTTAGGAAATTTTTTGTGCAATTGCCATCTCTCATACACACAGAATTTTGATTAAGTGCACCATATGGTTGAAGCAGCAAATCTTTTGCAACATACACACATTGTTTACAGTGTGTTTGAATATCACGTATTTCTGCACATAGGACGTCATCAATATCAGAAATGTTTACTGAATTATAGATTTCATTTAAAATGATTAAAATATGGGCAAGAAGCAACACTGTCTTTTAAATTAAATAGTGTAAATGGTTGCCTAAGCTTTGCCAAAAATGTGTTTTGTCGTCAATGTCTCAGTTAATTCCTTTATTTTAGCCTTGAATACTTACACAATAATTTCTGAATGGAAATTAGCAGGTTTATGCTGATAAATTTCCAGTCAACTAGGATTGCAAGTCATTGTAAAAAATGATGTTTTCCCAAAATGATGAACAATGGACATGACATCCAAGTAGTTCTGATACAGATTTCTTGGAGAACCATTAAATGAAGGAGGCAAAATATCTCATCTTACAATATTTGCAGTATCAATCAGGTTTAGTAGTAAACAATAATGTAAGTTGATATAAATTTCTGACCTTAGGACAGACTTATTTTTCTTACAAAATAGCCTCCTACCTTAAATATGTACATACATTACAAAAAGGCCCTGCAGAAATAATTTTTGTTAATGATGTAAAAGGCTGCAATCATCTTTAATTGAAAGGCAATAGCATGAATATTGCAACACAGTCATTTTATTTCTAGGTAGCGGATGTATTTGATGTGTTATGGAACAAATTAGCATGCCATTCAGTGTCTCCATTAGAAAATAATTGATCTAGTGAGGAATCTAAAACCGAGTGTTTTGGACTGCACCAGTGTTTTTTTTAAACACACTCCATTTGCTTCAAATAGTTCCAGCAGTCACATCTGTTTGAATTGTCTCATTGTAAAGCTGGATGTCTAATTTTTTAGTAAATACAGTAACCATACAAATTTCTCTAGTTTCATTCTCCACTCTGTCACAAAAAGTGATTGGTGTGTTATTATTCAACAGGAATTTTAGTATTACATTGTTATCAGTATAGCATGACTGATGATTCTTCATTCAGTCTATAGGAAAGAGCAGCATCGATGTCATAAAAATATAATTGTGTATAAGATGGTGAATGATCATACATAGAAGTCATTGGAACTGACCTATGATAAAAAAATATCATGAATATTTAAGAGATATAATCCCTATAAAGCTCTGTGTGAAGTTTTGGCTTCAGAAATGATCATAGCAAATCCTGCATAATGCTGCAAATACTGAATTATGGACATAATTCTTTGATTTCTCTTAAGTTCTTGGATCATTTGACGTGCATCCTTGATAAAGTGCATAGAAAAATGCCTTCTAGGCATAGCCTAAAACAAATATAGTTTGTGTGTAGCAGTGAAGTCAGAAGTCATAGTTATTTAATTTTAAGCAATTAAAAATTGCAAATTTCATTCAGACTATCTGGTAACAGCAGCAAATGACCACAAAATTACTCTTACAGAAAAGTGAAATGATGATGCCAATGTACAATGTTATTTAGTCTTCATTATTGTCATATTTTGATTTCCAATGCTAGCATCATTAACCTAGCAGTGATCACATTGTAGCTGCCTGGTATGCCTGTGTTACTATAACTGAACCACACGAACATGAAGGTCCCTAGCATGCAATTTCACAAGACAACGTTACTTTTGTATGTCATTTTTACTATAGTACCTGATGGGTACACAGGGGGCAGCACTTCAACTATCGCTGTTCACATATTGGAGATTTTAATGTGTGATAGAGAAGGTGTCATTATGATTATGAAACCATCTATTTCACAAAGGCTACTTAGTTGTTTTTTTTTCCACATTTATGGATAAGTACCTTTAGAGTTCTTTAGGATTCTTTGACCACCTTGTATAATTACTATTAAAAATTGATACTTCAGTTCCTGTGTGCACGTATTAACATTATGATACTGTGATACAAACTCGCTCATGAGAACTTACAGGGTACTTTCCCTTGATGGAGAACCAATAAATTTGGCTAGAAGAAAGGTTTCACAATACAAGTACAGGAAAAAATATGAAAATTGTTAATTTGTAGTTATATCATACGATAAAAAATTCTTTTGCTTTTGGTTGTTTGATTTCAGACTTGAAATTAAAACATTCATGAAAGTCTTGGAATCCATGGAAGCAATATCTTGCCACTATCAATCTTGAAAACAAGCAAAAATCGTTGAGATCCTCTATTCCGAGAATGGATTGACTGTCTGTATACATAATTTTGTACGGAACCCTCAGTGTGTAGGTCCTAAGCGCACAATTTATTATTCCATAAGCAGGCAATACACAAGACTTACATATCCTCTACCACGATCAGACGTAGAAAGATAAGTGAGAGCATAAATGACAAGTGGAGCTAAAACATAATCTTGACGAACAAAATAATTTAGTGAATCATTATTTCTCACACATTTGGTTATGATTAAAAAATAATGGTACAATGTTTTTTGTTTGTGGTTTTAGGGCGCAAAACTTCTATGGTCATTAGCGCCCAGCCCGTGACGTAGAAAACAGGAAAAACAGGAAAAAAACGAAATCTAAAATCAGCAGCAATGGGAACAAAGTCATAAAATTTGAGAAACTAAAGGCAGAAGGAATGCTTAAAAATCCACTATAGAAAGGGGGTGGTTGTCCCCCAAAAAAAAAAATGGCTTCAAATGACTGACGTCATTTCACTGTCACTAATAAACTGTAGAACGCGGTCAGCTGAGCGCGTGTCATCTGCTAAAATCGATGATAGATCAGGCGATAGCTGTAGACGGGAGCGTAACGGATTAAAATAGGGGCATTCAATTAAAAAGTGTCTGACCGTCCACGGCTGAGAGCAGTGGGGACAGAATGGGGGAGGATCACCGCTTAAAAGATGTCGATGACTAAAAAGACAGTGCCCTATCCGGAGTCTAGCCAAAATTACCTCCTCCCGACGACGCGTTCGGGAGGAAGAGGTCCATGCGCAAGGAAGGGCTTTCACTTCCCGCAATTTATTATGGGGAAGTGTTGACCAATGCGCATGCCATAAATGAGCAACTTGGCGACATAAACCGCTCCGTAGATCGGTAAACGGAAGAGACTGAATAGCTGGCCGAGGAAGAGAGACTGCAGCCTTGGCCGCTATATCGGCCGCCTCATTTCCACAGATACCAGCGTGTCCCGGGAGCCAGAGGAACGCCACTGAGACGCCCCCCAGGTGGAGCAAGCGTAGACAGTCCTGAATCCGGTGGACCAGAGGGTGCACAGGGTAAAGAGCTTGGAGACTTAGGAGAGAGCTGAGAGAATCTGAGCAGATTACGTACTGTATCCGCTGATGGCGGCGGATGTAGTGGACAGCCTGGAGAATACCGTAAAGCTCCGCAGTATAAACCGAACACTGGTCGGGAAGCCGAAAGTGATTTGGGGTGTCGCCAAAAATATAGGCACTCCCTACACCTAACGATGTTTTCGAGCCATCGGTGTAAATAAATGTGGCTTCCGTCATTTGTGCACATAGAGCAGCAAATGCCCGACGGTAAACAAGTGTAGGGGTACCATCCTTGGGAAATTGACATAGGTCTCTGAGCAAGTCGATCCGGGGACGGAGCCAAGGCGGTGCTGTACCCCAGGTTGTCAAGAAGGTTTTAGGAAAGCGGAAGGAAAGAGAATGGAGCAGTTGACGGAAGCGGACTCCCGGGGGTAGTAGAGAGGAGGAGCGGCCTGCATACCCGACATCAAAGGAGGCGTCGAAAAAAAGGTCATGGGCTGGATTAGCAGGCATGGAAGACAGATGGCTAGCATAACGACTCAGAAGGACTGCCCGCCGATTGGATAGCGGAGGTTCAGCAGTCTCAGCATAAAGGCTTTCCACGGGGCTGGTGTAAAAAGCTCCAGACACTAAACGTAATCCACGGTGGTGGATAGAGTCGAGACGCCGAAGAATAGACGGCCGAGCAGAGGAGTAGACTATGCTTCCATAATCCAATTTCGAGCGCACTAAGGCGCGATAGAGGCGGAGAAGGACCACTCGGTCCGCTCCCCAAGAGGTGCCATTCAGGACACGGAGGGTGTTAAGGGAACGCAGACAGCGAGCCGAAAGATAGGAAACGTGGGAGGACCAGCACAGTTTTCTGTCAAACATAAGACCTAAGAATTTAGCGACGTCGGAATACGGAAGGTTGACAGGACCTAGATGTAAGGAGGGCGGAAGAAACTCCTTACGTCGCCAAAAATTAACACAAACGGTCTTACTGGGTGAGAAACGGAAGCCGGTTTCGATGCTCCACGAGTGGAGGCGATCGAGACATCCTTGAAGACGTCTTTCAAGAAGGCTGGTCCGTTGAGAGCTGTAGTAGATCGCAAAATCGTCCACAAAGAGGGAGCCCGAGACATCAGGAAGGAGACAATCCATAATTGGATTAATGGCGATGGCAAACAGTACAACACTCAGCACGGAGCCCTGGGGTACCCCGTTTTCTTGGGAGAAAGTACGGGAGAGAGTAGTGTTCACCCGCACCCTAAATGTGCGCTCTGCCATAATTTCGCGAAGAAAAAGGGGCAGCCGGCCTCGAAAGCCCCAAGAGAACAGTGTGCAGAGGATGCCTGTCCTCCAACAGGTATCGTATGCTCTCTCCAGATCAAAAAATATTGCTACCGTTTGGCGTTTCCGGAGGAAATTGTTCATGATATAAGTGGAGAGAGCAACAAGATGGTCAACGGCAGAACGATGTTGTCGGAATCCGCATTGGGCTGGTGTTAAAAGACTGCGGGATTCCAGCCACCAAGCTAAACGGTAATTCACCATACGCTCCAAAACCTTACAGACACTACTCGTGAGAGAAATTGGGCGATAGCTAGAGGGGAGATGTTTGTCCTTTCCAGGTTTCGGAACGGGGACGACAATAGCTTCCCGCCATCGCCTGGGAAAGGTACTGTCGGTCCAAATTCGATTATAAAGGCGAAGGAGGTAACGCAGGCTATGGGGTGATAAATGCAGCAACATTTGGACATGGATACCATCCGGTCCTGGGGCGGAGGAGCGAGAAGAAGAGAGTGTATGTTGGAGTTCGCGCATGGAGAAAACAGTATTGTAGCTTTCGCGATTTTGAGAGGAGAAAGCAAGATGTCGCACTTCCGCTGCACGTTTCTTCGGGAGAAACGCTGGCGGGTAATTTGAAGAGCTCGAAATCTCAGCAAAGTGCTGACCCAATGAGTTAGAAATTGCGACGGGGTCCACTAAGGTATCATGCGCGACAGTGAGCCCAGAGACTGGGGAGAAACTAGGCGCGCCTGAGAACCGTCGAAGCCGACTCCAAACTGCCGAGGAGGGAGTGAAGGTGTTAAATGAGCTAATAAAGAATTGCCAGCTTGCCTTCTTGCTATCGCGGATCACGCGACGGCATCGCGCACGGAGCTGCTTATATCGGATACAGTTGGCCAAAGTTGGATGGTGACGGAAAATGCGAAGAGCACGTCGCCGCTCACGTATTGCGTCACGGCATGCCTCGTTCCACCAAGGAACTGGGGGGCGCCGGGGCAATTCGGAGGTGCGTGGTATTGAACGTTCCGCAGCTGTGAGAATAACGTCGGTAAAATGTGTGACCTCATCGTCGACGCTGGGAAAGCGACGGTCATCGAATGTCGCTAGAGACGAAAAAAGTGTCCAATCGGCTTGGGCAAACTTCCAGCGTCGCGAGCGCATATATGGCAGTTGAGGCTGCAGTCGAAGAACACATGGAAAGTGGTGACTCGAGTGTGTATCATCAAGGGCGAACCATTCGAAGCGCCGAGCTAGCGGAACAGTACCGACCGCAAGGTCCAAATGAGATAAATTTGCCGTGGAGGCAGACAAAAATGTGGGGACCCCAGTGTTGAGGCAGACTAGATCCGCTTGGTGGAAGACATCTAGCAATAGTGAGCCACGTGGACAAGGATGTGGAGATCCCCAAAGCGGGTGGTGGGCATTGAAGTCCCCAACCAGCAAATAGGGGGGTGGAAGCTGATCAAGAAGATGAAGGAGATCAGCTCGTGCCAGTGGTGTAGACGATGGAATGTATACCGTACATAGAGAGAACGTGTATCCAGAAAGGGAAAGACGGACGGCGACAGCTTGGAAGGAACTGTTTAAGGGGATTGGGTGATAATGGAGAGTATCATGGAGCAGTATCATGAGGCCTCCATGGGCTGGAGTGCCTTCAACAGAGGGGAGGTCATACCGGACGGACTGAAAATGAGGGAGAACAAAGCGGTCATGGGGACGCAGCTTTGTTTCCTGAAGACAGAAGATGACCGGCGAGTAGGATCGTAAGAGGATCGACAATTCATCCCGATTGGCGCGAATGCCGCGGATATTCCAGTGGATAATGGACATAGGGTGAACAGAAAATGGAGAAACGTGACCAAGGGTGCTGTCAACTCAACGACTGCTCAGAGCTTGCGACCGACAGCATGGAATGGCATTCAGTCGAAGTCAGAAGATCCTGATCCATAGGTTGGTCAGGAGCAGCTCCTGCCACCAACGATCGGCCAGTTGACCGGCCACCAGCAGTGCGCCTCGGCGACACAGAAGATGGCCGAGGGCGATTTCCGCCTGGTGGTGCTGTAGTTGGGACACGCCTTGGCGGAGAAGGAGAGGAACTGTGTTTCTTCGTAGCCTTCTTGGAGGTATGATGTTTAGATGAAGGAGGAACCGATGGTTGTGAAGTTGCAGTACGTAAAAACTCTTCACGAGAATGCTCTTTTTTCGAAGACTTGGCGTCTGACTTTTGGGCTCGAGATTTAGCAGAACCCGACGAAGGGTGAGCCATAGAGTGGGCAGGCGAAAGTGGTGAGGTTGAACGGGCGATCTTTGCGCTGGCCGATCTGACGACCGTGGTACTAAATGTGAGGTCGCAAGTCTGCGTGGCCGCCTCCTTTGTTGGCCGAGGAGAAGCAAGGACAGTGCTGTATTTTCCTTTCTGAGGCACGGTGGGCTGTCGACTGGCGAGTAACTTTCGAGCAGCAAAGGTCGACACCTTTTCCTTCACTCTTATTTCCTGGATGAGCTTTTCATCCTTAAAAACGGGGCAATCTCGAGAGGAAGCAGCGTGGTCACCCATACAGTTGATGCAGTGAGGGGATGGAGGTGGACAAGCACCCTCATGGGCATCCTTGCCACACGTAACACATTTGGCCGGATTGGAACAGGACTGGCTGGTGTGATTGAACCGCTGACATCGATAGCAACGCGTAGGGTTTGGGACATAAGGGCGAACGGAAATTATCTCATAGCCTGCTTTGATTTTTGATGGGAGTTGAACTTTGTCAAATGTCAAGAAGACAGTGCGGGTTGGAATGATGTTAGAGTCAACCCTTTTCGTAACCCGATGAACAGCGGTGACGCCCTGGTCAGACAGGTAGTGCTGAATTTCTTCGTCAGACAATCCATCGAAGGAGCGTGTATAAACGACTCCACGCGAGGAATTTAAGGTACGGTGCAGTTCCACCCGGACAGGGAAGGTGTGGAGCAGAGAAGTACGCAGCAATTTTTGAGCCTGGAGGGCACTGTGTGTTTCTAACAACAGGGTACCATTCCGTAATCTGGAACAAGACTTTACAGGACCCGCAATTGCGTCGACACCTTTCTGAATAATGAAAGGGTTGACCGTGGAAAAGTCGTGACCTTCGTCAGACCGAGAAACAACAAGGAACTGTGGCAACGATGGAAGAACCGTCTGTGGCTGAGACTCAGTGAACTTACGTTTGTGAGCAGACATAGTGGAAGGTGAGGAAACCATTGCGGAAGAATCCCCCATGATTACCGGCGTCTCCGATGGCGCGCTCCTCCCTTGTGGGGGCCCTCACCGAGGGCACACCTGCCTTAGGTGATTGTTCACACCTCAGGTCACACCTCCCGACAAACGGACAGAGGGACCAATCGGCACTTTCGGAAGGTATCAGCTCGGGTAATCACCCCTCCCTGGGCCTGGCCGTTACCAGGGGGTACGTACGTGTCCTACCTGTCTACCCGGGGCGGGGAATTACGCGTTACCCCGTCACCGGCTACGCAAGGAAGTGCGTGGGTCGGCCTTGAGACACGCACAGGGAGGAAGAAAGAGACAGGGAAAGGAAAGAAGAGAGGTCTCAAACGCCGCAGCGGAGAAAAGGGTAAAGAGAAGAGGTAAAGAGAAGAGGTAAGGAAAAGAGAAGGACGAAGAAAGATGAAGACATACAAGCAAGGAAGGCGAAGAGTGCGGTACATTTACAAGCGTCCGTCTCCGGACGTAGGCACAAACCATACTCCCCAGAGGGGGAGAAGGGGAAGGAAAGAGCCAGAGGTGAGGGGGGGGGGCGAAGACGGGGGATGGGGAAGGATACGGAAAGGGAAGGTATGCAGCCCAGAAAGGAAGGAAGGCCACATTAGCTCGGGGTCCCGTGCTCGCTACACACGTATCCACAAAAGAGTTGTGGATCCCCTGGGGGGAATGGTACAATGTGTTGCGATGCCTGTTGGTTGAAGTAAGAGCAGGTAAGAGATCATGGCTTGAAGCGAAGGCCTCACCTGAAGTCATTTCTGCAGCTGCAGGAGATGGACGGAAACGTCAAATTAACGTCACTTTCCGAGTTGTATTCAATCCAGAATGACGTGTTATTAAGGTAGTTGAGCGTTCCAGCAATTACACTTTAATAATTTCCATATGAGTATTCCGATAGCCAAAAGAACCCGTTATTGTGAGACCATCGGGAACTGCATTAATATCGAACTGCAAGAAGCTGAGACAGTACGTCAACTATTCTCTTCGCTTGGTGACCTATTACTTTTATTTAGGATTCTCTCTGTCCAAGGCGTAATGCAATTGGAACTTCCCATTTATGAGGCGCTTGCCGTTATTCTTGACAAACATCAGCAACTTGTAATCCCTGCGAGTTACAACTTTGTGTTGATAATGGTACAGGTCATCAGTAGTAGTAGTAGTAGTAGTAGTTGTTGTTGTTGTTGTCAAACTGCTTACAGTGACGTTATTGGTGGCGCACATAATTTAGCGCTGACTACCTACTTAAGTGAAGATAGTGTGGTGGCGTCGTCGCTTCTCGTTATTTGGTATCAGCTTGAGTAATCCGATTTAACGAGCATAGTACTCCATCCGCGAGCTTTTATTAATACAGTGTGACTACAGAGATCATCGTGTGGGTATTACATTAATTCTGCAGTGAATTGCTTAACAAATATTACCCTCAGCTATGCAGCTGGAATGACTCATTACACAGCTACTCTACGATGGTTAAGTGATCAGTTCGCTGCAGTCGTGCTTCTACTGTTCGTAAATACTTGTATACTGACCTTTCGTTATTTGACTAAATATGCGCTACAATCTGATTCTCAAATATATGACATGGGTTAGCGTCGTCACAAAGCAATGTCTAAGGGTTGGATGCCGGTGATGTCCCGTTACATTGATGGCAAGGCAGATGTTCGCAAATCATCTCTGTTGTCTCAAAACACAATTGCATCTTAAATATCGAAGGACGAATGTCCACACTGTCACAGCGCGTTGAAATACAGCAACGAAGGCAGATGAAAATTTGTGACCGACCGGGCTTCGAACCTGGACCTCCTCCTTATTAGATAGATGCGCTGACGACTGCACTATTTTTTAAAAGAAGTTTGGGAAGACTTTCAGCACCAGGTAGGCGGAGGCAAAGAGGGCAGGGGTCGAAGATCCGAGGCCTGGCCACAATGCCTCCCCAATACCTGTCTACTGAGTAACTGCGTTATTCCCGTACATTCCATGTTTGTTGCCATGTGCGCCTTAAATTGTAGAAAAAAATTGAAGTAGTAATTAAGGTAAAATAAATTACAGATTGCCACCTGCAATGGCGTGCGTTCTTTGTAGAACATAACTTATAACAGTCAAAAGGGTGACGGATAAATACATAACAAACATTCATTCAGAAACATATTCTCAATTTGTGTTATTATGCACTGGATGCATATGAGGTCTGTAAAGAAGCCATATATTTTTCAACGAATGAAAGAAATTTCGGAGCCGGAGGGGTTTTGCCAAATTAGAACACTTCTGACTTTAGAACCAACGTAGAAGAAGATTCCAGGAATAAAAAAAGCGAAAGAATAGTATTCTGCTTCTAATCAACAAAACTGTCCACATCTTTGTGGCCCACATAAAGCAATAGACAAAAAATTTTGAAACCATTCCATATATTTGTTTTTCTTCTTCAGCTTAAAACAATCTTCTGCAATATAAAATATGTACTCTTCTAAGTTCGAAGCTTTTTTTGTTAACACGTAAAATACAAATTGTCCCAGAAGCCACGAAAAACTTATTCTTTGCGGACGGGTAACATTTACAGTCGGGTTGTAAAGCTTCAGTTATCGGTATACGACTTTCTGCGGTTCTGTTGATAGTGCTTATTTCTTCCTATTACAGTTCCAAATTCTGATTTTATTTTCACAAAAGAACACGTGCGCTTCAGTTTCTACAAGCCGACGTTTGTCGCAGTATGGAGATGGTCTCAATTTGATTTTCCATAATCGTTCCGCTGTGGATGTGGTTTCGTTTACAACGTCGTACCATACTGCACTGACTCTAGTTGGTAGAATTTTATTGTGGATATTTTTCCAGACGTTCATCCAGTTTTTAGTAGGTTAATTTACCTGAATTGGGATGTGAAGACCATGTCTGGTAATATAATCATAGGCGGTTCTAGTGTTGGTTTGTGCTGGTAGAAGTCTTATACAGCTGCAATCGACATAGTACTTTCGGACGTAATGTAGGCTGGCATCTAAATGTGCAATATCAACAGGAGCGTTCCTATCCCCAGTATCTAACGAGAAGAATAGAAGTTTCGTGATGCCTGTCCTAGTGGCATGTATTACTATGAAAGCACGAGTTAGAAACAGTGTGTCACATCTAGATTTAACGTCTTTAATTCCAAGTCCTCCGTTTTGCCTCTGCAAAGTCGCTGTGTGGAAGGATACTTTGAAGATATTTTGTTTCCACGTATACCAAAACGCTGCACCTAGTATTTTATGTGTAGTGACCTGCAGTATCGGTAAGACTGCTGCGACATCATATATTTTGCTAAATATGTATGTATTTATAAACTAAACTTTCTGCAGTCAGTCTAACGAACGCATGTCACGGTCCTTCAACAAGGCTCCGATGACATTAAGTATCCACTCCCAATTGTTCGTAGCCATGAGCTTGGGATTCGCCCTTAGCTACAATCCGAGTTGGAGTCTCTCTTCAGTTATATCTAACCAGTGCACACCTTTTGTGCTATTCTAAGAACCGAGATGCAGTATTTTGGATTTAAAATTTTGTAAATTTGTGGTAAGATCTTATGGGACCAAGCTGCTTAGGTCATCGGTCCCTAAGCTTACTCACTGCGTAATCTAATTTAAACTATGGACAACACACACACCCATGCCAGAGGGAGGAGTCGAACCTCCGATGGTGGGCACTATCGGGACACAGCAGCCAACCTCTCTGCAGCACCTATCTACACACGATCCTCGTCAGACGCGAATTCCCATCTTTGCCGCATACCACATGCGCGGTACCTTCGCCCCCCCCCCTCCCCCGCCATCTCATACATTATTCGACTCCCTAGTGGCCACTCTGTATTCCCGCGAGGGTTCGGACGATGACGTGCGTCTAGCACTGAAAACTTTCAATGACCTGTAGAGACCTGAATAATTATTCAGGATGTTTCAGGAGGAGTAGTAAATATTGTAGGAGGGAATAGTATATAAAAATTGCAGAAAAAATGCCATATAACATGTGTCCAATTTTTATTGACTACATATAGCTGGGTTCAATGCATTTTCGTTTCGTATGTTGGTCCTTACAGGACCCAGTTATCTACACTTCCTTCAAAATGAGCTTCCACCGTTAACGGAAGAGGTTCCTTTGGCTACAAGAATGCGAATGTTCCTGCAGCATGACGGGGCTCCTGCACATTCTAGTCGTCAGGTGACAAAGTATCCAAGCCTAACATTTCCCGGAAGATGGATCACTAGATATGGGCATTTTTCTTGGCCACCAAGGTCCCCGGACCTTATCTCTTTGAATTTTTGCCAACAGGAATGGTTAAAGGTGAAGTCTACAAAGAAAAGTAAACCCAAGAGCCGATTTGATCGTTCGGATTGTGAATAGTGCGGTCCTCATAAAAGAACGCAAAGACGTCCTCATAAGAGCTACACATGGTGTTGTCAAGGAAAGCCAAATGTGCATTGAAGTTGGTGGGGGAAATTTTGAATGTCCTCATTTGCCTTTCCTTGGAGTTTGTTAGGGTTAAGTACTAACAGCTGTATCTCTGTACTCAATAGAAAGTGGACACATTTATTTGGAATTTTTTTATGCATTTCGTCTGTACTACCACCTGCTAAAATATCTACTGTTCCTCCTGAAACACCCTGAATATGGATATATGTGTGTGGTGTCTTATCTTTCGGACATGTCCGAAAGAAAAGACACTATGACTCAGGGTTTGAACCTGGTCAGGCACAAATTTTCATATTATGCCGTTGTTCTATTTTAACGCCAATGACACACACACACACACACACACACACACACACACACACACACACACACATTTTTATCTTAAGTGCTATTCGGAAAATGTTTGGCAACAGTGATAGTGCCGGACTGGAGCTGCATCAACCTACTCATTTCATTTCATTAGATATAGTTGTAATTTTCTGAACAATTCCTCTGTAATAAGTGACAGCGACAGTGTCTCTCATCGTTTACTTTGTCAGAAACCTGCTTCTTTCTGCCCTAGCCTATACTGCAGCAATGAGTGATTGCTCACATTCTTGATACCTCACTGGACGTGCTACTGCAACTGTAGCCGAAGATTCAAATCCCACTGGAAAAGTATGTTTCAAGTCAGATGGTTTTGGTCCTCCCCTACTGTCATTGAAAACGATCACAACGAAATTAAGTATAGGAGTTCTATGAAACCTTCAAGCTCATACTGCAGTGCTGTGCTGATGAAAAAAGTAGTTTATCACAATTATCAGTTGACAGATGGAATTTGTCAGGTTCCACTAATTATCACTGCATTATTAATTGTTGGTTCACAGGCGCTTTTCTGCCGCTTATTGTAACTGTTTTTTGAATGTTAGAGCTGTAAGAATAGAATCATCAAATTTTTGCCATATGGAATGTTCGAGTTCACCTTAAGTCTTCACGTTTCGAGCAAAGGCAGAATATCCGTCAGAAAAGATGACAACAAAAAGCCAGGCCATGCCTGTCTTCTGGCGGATGTGCCAATGGCAGTGATCTCAATAACAATATTGTACAGCAAAGATACGTTGCCAACTCAACCACTGGAAAATCTCCCAAAATTGTGATCGCGTCTGGTGAATACGCTTTCAAAGTTTCGGTCCGATTAAGACAGTAAATCAAAAATAATTGTTGCAGTTATTAATTTATGACATTTAGTTTGCACTCATTGCATCGATGTGTTACAAGTAAGTACACTCTAGCGCCTAAACCTAGTTACAGAAATGCGAATAAGACTCATTGACATATAATGAGGATATTGCCGCGCTTGCCACCCGCAACTCTGAGACGAAGCTATAGTCACTTCCGAGGTCACTCATAGAACACATCAGCAGGTATCTTTCCTGGCTGTATAACAAACTTGGCAACAGTGCAGAATAAGTTTGGCAACTCTGTGACCGACGAGTTAATTCCTTGTTGGCACAGAACTATCCTGCTAATATCACTTGACATTATCGTGTCATTTCAATTGAATAATGTGATCTTCTCTTGAAATGTGACACAAAGATATCAGTTAATGATTTTGAGTCAAGGGAAGTCGTTCCACACGGGAAATACAACTACTCTCGTCTCTTATGTTGCGATTTACCTGCCGTAGCAAACTGGGCTAACACGTAAGTCAGAGATATCTCATGTGGTCGCTAGCTCCTAGGTAACGTGCCTGTCTGTTAGGTGTACACTGCCTTTGTACGTCTTTCGAGACTTGCTGAAAGCCAATTTTTTAATTCTTTTGTAGCAGACCTACAAGCAAGTAGATACAAATTCAATAACTGAATCGTAAGACAACGCTCGAGCAGAATTATGTGAAGTGTTGTGGCAGTTGGCAGTCACTGCTGAACACAGACATGTGCAAATATCCTCACTGCTCTAGGGGAACTCGTCTTTGTTGCATTTCTCCCATACTGTAATTGCACAATAACATAAGGCTTATTCTGCTGAAGAACTTGATGCCCACAAATCTTTAAATAAGAATCTCCGAGCGGTAGTAATGCATGAAAGGAAACATACTGTTAGACAAAAGAATGGACATGTATCGGCTTTTTGCTTCTCCGATAGCGCCTACGATTAGAATCTGGTGTCATATTATGCTTCAGACCCCTAAACTGTTTATTTTTTACTTCATAATAAAACAAAACCTATAATATGAAATGAGGAAATGACTTACATGCTCCTCAGGAACTTCAGTTTTTCGAGTTCATTTTCTCACTTCATATTATAACAAGGGCGTCGATATGAGAACAGAAAATGAAATATACGCTTCCAAGACATAATATTTCTTTATGTGCTACTACTGCGTGCATGGAATCTCTGCAGTTAATTTTTGCGTCTTAGATAAAGTTTGGTATCATCTCACATTACTTTGTGAGAATGTTCCTATATTTTTGGGATTCAAATCACTGATAAATACTCTGATAATACCCATAGCAATTCCTCCATGGCACTTGTGAGTCGAGTCTCACGTTTGTTACTGTAAGAACATAGAGATTGTGATGTCTGTTCATTGCAGTCAGAGCCAAGGTGATTTCTTTCTGTTTATGGCGAAGTGGCTGCTGCAGTGTCCGCGCTCAGCCAACGGAAACAAATCGCGGCGGCATTGGGCACTGCTAGTCGCTGCACTTCTGAGCCGCGACAACAAGAGTGCACTGTCTCTCCTAACGATATTATGGAGTTAATACATCTTACTTACTTAACGTAATATGCAGGACGTGAGTCGGGTAAAAATTCAGTTTTTAACGTACCATCGCATTAAAATACTTTAGAGTCATATTTGCTGCAATATTTATTGTTGGTTGTCTCTCTAATGTTAATAGTATTGATTCAGATGCCAGCCTGGTGTCCGAGCGGTTCTAGGCGCTTCAGTCCGGAACCGCGCGGCTGCTACGGTCGCAGGTTCGAATCCTGCCTCGGGCATGGATGTTTGTGATGTCCGTAGGTTTAAGTAGTTCTAAGTTCTAGGGGGCTGATGACCTCAGAAGTTAAGTCTCATAGTGCTCAGAGCCATTTGAACCAATTTTTTGATTCAGATTGGGCGTGAACACGCGCGCACACGCGCACACATGCGCACTCCAGTCAATTCCTCAGTTGGCGTTGAGTGGATGAGATTTTTCAATTACCATGCATTGCAAGAATTGTAAGGAGGAGATTGAAAGTAAGTGGACTTGTATTCTAAAGAGCTTCGACAAAGCAAAGCTTGACCGATTATCTGATAATTGCCCACATGGATTTTGTAGATGAGTACACTTTTAGTAACCAAGCCACTCACCATCATTACATATGATTTCTCGAAGCCGTAGGGGCATTGACTTCATTAAGTCATCTATAGTGTAGCGTCATGGTTTACTTCCCACCATACGTTTTCTATGTTAGTCCAAAGATCGCTTGCATATGTAGGTCCACATGGCAGTGACCTTGTTACCTCTGCCCACATGTTTTCTACCTGGTCGATGTTCGGTGATCGTGTAACAAACGGCAACAGATTTATTCTCTCTTGGCCCTGAAACCAATCTTGCACAGCTCTGTTATGATCTATGTGGCTCTGCTCCTGTAAGTAAATAGTCATCTCGTTACTTCATATATTTATATTCAAATAACGTATGTGTAATTAGCACATTGTATTAGTATTTTCCATAGCGTTTAAGAATTCAGGCCCTGTCATAGATAAGTGATACAGATTCAACAGTCCGATTAAGAATGTGGTTTACCCAGTTTATCGTGTGATGAGAGTCGTAGTTGGATATCCACATTAAGACTGACTGGCTGAATCCGATTAGAACGATCTTGTACCGAAATGAAATTACAGAAATCGGATAATTTGAACGTCTGTATTGCAACAATACTGGGCACGTAATTCCTTTGATGGAGTAACATTTAGCAACTGTCTAAGGAAACGTGAGAAATATGCCTACTAGCAGCAATGTAACGTATTTATAATCCACATTTATGTGACGGAAATACTGAATCGAACAATACACATCTACTTCAGTAGTGGGAAGACACACCATATCGGACTTGCTGATGATGATGATGATGATGATGATGACGAGGGTATCAAATACTTGGGGTGACAAAATAATAACACAATTCTGAACGGCTACTCAATCCGTTGAACACACAATCCAGACATGTCTCGGTGAAAATCACCAGTACTCTGGTCACCGTCTGTTAGCTCAATGAGGGCGGCTGAAAATATTGTCTTCCTAAGGATTCAGCACCCTCTGGTCCTGTCTGGTCCTGGTATCACCCAGGCCATACCAATGAAACAGAAACAAACATGAACTGTGCAAGCAACGTCAACTTTACCCCAGGTGGTACGCAACCCGCCGGTCGGAAAGCGGCAGCTGGATTTTCGGATTCTGGGGCGTCCAGCCTAGCACGGCAGAGAATACCTCAGATCTCTGGTAAATTTCCCTACAAGCAGAAAACATGCATTTGCAAACTAAATATCGGTACATTGATCCAAACACGAAAACTACATAATCAAACATAAGAAACCGACCGACAAAAAATTCTCATGCTAGCTCTTCCAGAACCACGACTAACTGACAATGAAACCTTGCATTACGGGAACCATCGCATCTTCAAGAGCAAAACACAACAAAAGGTAGCAAAATGCGCACCAATCTTCGGCATGGCGTTTCTCGAACACAGATCGATTATCAACTCTGTCAAAGAAATCACACCCGTCAACAATCGACTTATGACTATGCTCATTCAGAGCCCCAATAAAAAATATACATTCATCAATGCACATGCCCCGACCAACATCGAAAATAAGAAAAACACCTAAAATGTCAAAAAATTTTGTAACACACTCGAAAAAACTATGAGCAAAATTCACCAAGAGACGTGAAAATACTAATGGGAGACTAGCTCTCTACTTGCGACAGAAGAAACCTAAAGAAAAATCATTTGTACAAATTCAACACACCGAAACACTTACACCAACAGCACACGTCTGACTGACATTTGGCAGCAATTAAACCTCAAAATGATGTCACCCACTGCAGGAAAAAACCAGTTCTCAGGTAACATGCTTGGCTACCAGCTGCAAGCTGCTTTCGTTCGCCTTTCGAGACTCGCTGAAAGCCATATTTTTAATTCAATAAGGATCATTTGGTCATTTATGCTCATTCTCTATGCATTTTCACTCAGAATCACTAAAATGTTCGCCTCCTGTATAACAGTCCTCTAGAATCAATACACCTGACCACTTCTTCCACAATATCAATGTGTCAGGCAACCATAAGTTTATACTTACTCAATTCTCAGTGACAAACTTTGGTGTAGCATATTAAAATTCCCAACACTACTTTATGACTCACTATGAATTTTTCAACTGTTCTGGTAGATGTAAATACCAAAAATCTACTTCCATACAGACTGCAATTTTAACATTAGGTTTTAACCTAAACACTATCTCTCAAGTTTTCCTTTTGATAGTTCAGCTAAAGTTCAGTTCTGAGAGTGTGCAGCTGCAGAAATGACTTCAGGTGAGGCCTTCCCTTCAAGCCATGATCTCTTACCTGCTCTTGCTTCAACCAACAGGCATCGCAACACATTGTACCATTATTTTTTAATCATAACCAAATGTGTGAGAAATAATGATTCACTAAATTATTTTGTTTGTTAAGATTATGTTTTAGCTCCACTTGTCATTTATGCTCTCACTTATCTTTCTAAGTCTGATCGTGGTAGAAGACATGTAAGTCTTAAGTATAGTCTGCTTATGGAATAATAAATCATGCGCTTAGGACCTACACACTGAGGGTTCCGTACAAACTTAATTATGTACACAGACAGTCAATCCATTCTCGGAATAGAGGATCTCAACGATTTTTGCTTGTTTTCAAGATTGATAGTGGCAAGATATTGCTTCCATGGATTCCAAGACTTTCATGAATGTTTTAATTTCAAGTCTGAAATCAAACAACCAAAAGCAAAAGAATTTTTTTATCGTATGATATAACTACAAATTAACAATTTTCTTATTTTTTTCTTTACTAGTATTATGAAACCTTTCTTCTTGCCGAATTTATTGATTGTATGTCAAGGGAAAGTACCATGTAAGTTCTCATGAGCGAGATTGTATCACAGTATCATAATGTTATACGTGCACACAGGAACTGAAGCATCAATTTTTAATATTAATTATACAAAGTGGTCAATGATTCCTAAATAACTCTAAAGGTACTTTTCCATAAATGTGCAAAAAAGAACTAAAAGAACCATATGTGAAGTAGTCTTTATGAAATAGATGGTTTCATAATCATAAAGACACCTTCTCTATCACACATTAAAATCTCCAATATGTTAACAGCGATAGTTTAAGTGCTGCCCACTGTGTACCCATCAGATACTATAGTAAAAATGACACACAAAAGTTACAATGTCTTGTGAAATAGCATTCTAGGGACCTTCATGTTCGTGTGGTTCAGTTATAGTAACACAGGTATACCAGGCAGCTACAATGCGATCACTGCTAGGTTAATGATGGAAATCAGAATATCACAGTAATGAAGACTAAATAACATTGTATATTGGCATCATTATTTCACTTACTTTTCTGTAAGAGTAATTTTGTGGTCATTTGCTGATGTTACCTGATAGTCTGAATGAAATTTGCAAATTTTAATTACTTAAAATTAAATAGCTATGACTTCCGACTTCACTGCTACACACAAACTATATTTGTTTTAGGCTATGACTAGAAGGCATTTTTCTATGCACTTTATCAAGGATGCATGTCAAGTGATCCAAGAACTTAAGAGAAATCAAAGAATTATTTCCATAATTCAGTATTTGCAGCATGATGCAGGATTTGCTATGATCATTTCTGAAGCCAAAACTTCACACAGAGCTTTATAGGGATTATATCTCTTAAATATTCATGATATTTTTTATCATAGGTCAGTTCCAATGACTTCTATGTATGATGATTCACCATCTTATACACAATTATATTTTTATGACATCGATGCTGCTCTTTCCTATAGACTGAATGAAGAATCATCAGTCATGCTATACTGATAACAATGTAATACTAAAATTCCTGTTGAATAATAACACACCAATCACTTTTTGTCAAAGAGTGGAGAATGAAAATAGAGAAATCTGTATGGTTACTGTATTTACTAAAAAAATAGACATCTAGCTTTACAACGAGACAATTCAAACAGATGTGACTGCTGGAACTATTTGAAGGAAATGCAGTGTCTTTAAAAAAAAAACACCGGTGCAGTACAAAACACTCAGCTTTATATTCCTCACTAGATCAATTATCTTCTAATGGAGACACTGAATGGCATGCTAATTTGTTCCATAACACATCAAATACATCCGCTACCTAGAAATAAAATGACTGTGTTGCAATATACATGCTATTGCCTTTCAATTAAAGATGATTGCAGCCTTTTACATCATTCACAAAAATTATTTCTGCAGAGCATTTTTGTAGTGTATGTACATATTTAAGGTAGGAGGCTATTTTGTAAGAAAAATCAGTCTGTCCTAAGGTCAGAAATTTATATCAACTTACATTATTGTTTACTACTAAACCTGATTGATACTGCAAATATTGCAAGAAGAGATATTTTGCCTCCTCCATTTAATGGTTCTCCAAGAAATCTGTATCAGAAGTACTTGGATGTCATGTCCATTGTTCAACATTTTGGGAAAACATTTTTTACAATGACTTGCAATCCTAGTTGACTGGAAATTTATCAGCATAAACCTGCTAATTTCCATTCAGAAATTATTGTGTAAGTATTCAAGGCTAAAATAATTGAATTAATTTAGACATTGGTGACAAAATATATCCAATATCCATTGTACAGAGGGTGTCTTAGCGGTATTAGCATTAATGTTTGAGGACAATCACTTGACAATCGTTATTTTGTACCGTACAATCCATACTTCCTAAATTTGATTGCCATTTGAATGTTGAAGTTTGCATGACACTTTAAAGTGTTAAATACATTTATAAATACATATATAAAGAATATGGTAGTGCAGCTACAGAAGTAGGGGATGAAAGAACACATGGTAATAGAGAAGTTCAGATTAAGTACCCAAATTTGAGAAAGGCCATTAAGTTGGATCAATTTAAGCAACATTTTCTTAAAAAATGCATCTTCATATTTGCATTAAATGAAACTGATCTTTGTCACATGTTTAACAATATACTGACATGTCTTTGCACTATGTTTGGGTAAATGCTGACGAAAAAATGTAAGAGGAGGGTATGGGGTGGTGATAAAATGATTACATGCATGTATGTTATGTATTCAAAGAATGTAGATTTCTCAGTTATACTGAAATTATTCACTTTTGTGCTCCTAAATCATTTGAAGATGTTAGAACTTTTAATGCAATGGTTTACAATACAGTTGTAACATCATGCACGTCAGATGTAGTTTGTTGTTATGAAGTATTACATGGTCTTCGTTATAAAGCCTTTGACACATTTTGTTGTTGGCTGGCGTTTGTATGTGCAGTATATTTTGTTGTTGTAAATGGTGCATTTCCTTTCCAACGTAAGTTTTATTTATTTACGTTTTACCTCTTGTTTCTGTTTCATTGGTGCAGTATTATTCTCCAGTAGCTGAAAACAGTAATATTCTTTTAAAGAGTATCAGTTGTTACCAGTCAAAGTTATAAAAATCCCATTGTTTTCCTAGTTTTCTCCCGGATGAGAAAATTTCCAGGATATTGCCGGGTGTCCCAGGGCGTATACACCATAAACGAAAGATTATATATTTAAAAAATGCGTTTCTGAATGTAGGAAGCAGCAGTAGCTGGAACAGAGACATAAACAAAATGTCTGTTGTACGGCAGAGCGTGTAGCGAGCTACATTCTGGAAAAAGATATCAGTTAGTAATAATGCGTTCATTCGTACTGTGTGAACAAGATCGCCTAATGTATGTTCATGCAAACACGTCAATTTTTCCTGTATTATTCCTGCTTACAACTTAACAGGGATTCCTGAATACCTCTGTTACTTCACGCTCCTCTTACCACTCTATAAATAATTTCAAAGAACAGAAATTGCGTCAACTCGCTCAGTGTATTGCGATAATGCAACGATCGTAGCCTCACCCCTACGGGCGATAACACTGACCAGAGCGCAATTTTGTGAATGAAATTACGGTGGGTTGGCACCATTGAGTATGCTGTAATGTTGCAATGACTGTTGCCTGGCATGACTCTAGAAGTCCTGAAATTGACCAGGTCAACATTTAGTGAACGAAATTATGCTCTCTTGGCACATCGTAAGTTGTGTATGTGGGCAGCGTATCTTGGTGCCGATATAGCGCTTCCTGGAGGCATACAGCGAAAGCTTACATTCGTCTTGTAGGACAAAATAACTGTTTAATTCATTCCACACATAACTGAAAATTGATAATTATTTAAGTTTTTAATCTTGTGTAGGTAAACACAATCTTCATAATGTGCCCAAGTACCTAAGCTGCTTATGCAGTTTTTTGGACCTACAGTTCACTTTACAATAAAGTCCTCGAAAGTATACCCTTTAACTGTAAACGTAGTTAAGTTTATAGTCTTACCGAATTACATCTAATTTTTTTATGACGAGAATGTTCTAGTTCTTATTACCTTCACTGACTAATTCTGTTAGTTTCTGGATGTAGAGAGCTGCGCAGATAAATTGGTGTAAATCTCGTGTTTATCACCGATGTTCGCAGCATCAAGGACACTGGTTTTCCTTCATTAATGTGGAGCTGAATTTTATCTTTTAGTAGCGTTGCTTCATATACTTGTCTCGAGAAGTTCATATCCAACTGCAACAGTTTACAAACAGCTATATATTTTAATACCCATTCTTTTCAGCAGACTGAATTTACCAATAGTACAAAGACTATTGACATATTTCACATTTCCAAAGGAGGGGGATATTTACTAATGTTCTGGACTGGAATGGATTATCAGAAACAGCTGGCAGGTATTATGATATAAGTTACTTCGCTTAATAAGTCTATTATTAGAGAAAGATCTACAGAATATCACGTATTTTTTGACGTGTTTGGTATGTTTCGAAAATTGGACGAGGTGTTAACACAATCCACAGTCTCAGTAGTAGTAGTGACGTAGAAAGTTTTGTTAAAGATGTTTCGCATGACGGAAATGCTTCTAAAAATCACTGTGTTGCAGTAATTCCAGATTATTGATATTCAGACCACTTTAGTATAATGGTCCGTGGTTGGAATAAAAACTGCTGATTACCATTAGTGATTTGCTTTTAAAGGAAAGGCAAATGAAAATTGTTACTGCTAATTACAGTGAGGTAAAAAAGTAGAGCAAACTGTCAAAACATATTTTTATGGGGAATATCATGATAACATACGTCGGACTACTTGCAACAACTTGTTCAATTAGCGATATTGCCAGTCACCCCGAAATATTGCCGTTTATTGCAGCAACTCTTGCGGCCATACGTTGCTGAAAAATTTCGTCCGTTTAAAAACACCTCAGGACGGGGTGGGCGTTGGCTAGCAACGCAGAAAGCACGGAGCGAGCTACGCCACTGCAGATATGCGAAAGCAGCAGAGCCATCTGTGCGTGCCAAGGCGTATTACATTGCGACTATGGGCGTGGAGTGCACTAATGTCATTCACGGACCTGAGAAAAGCTTTTAGATAAAAAAATAACTGCCTTTGTGAAAGTACTAGTAGTTGGAATAGAAAAAGAGACAAACCTGTCTATCGTATGACATCAAGTGTAGTGAGCTAGAATCTGATAAATGTACTAGCTAGTAAGACTGCGCTCACATATTGTATGAACAAGCTTATTAAATAAAGCAGATAAGAACAATTAGTACGCGATTTTCCTCCTCCCTGCCTGCAGTTGGCTGCGGGTGATCCAATATAACCTTGCTGCTTCTCCCTCCAATTCCCACCCCTCATTATAAACAACTAAAGCAAAATAAATACAAGGGCCATGTAGTGGTATTTGATCTTAAAGATATGGATGCAGTGAGATCGCTTTCTGCATAAAGATATCGCACTAATGGATGAAGAACGTATAAAATCGTACTTAACCAATTTAGTCAATCAAAGAGCGTATTTTGTTCATTCTTTGGGTACGACCACATTTCTTCTACATTTGCTTATGTTACACGCTACTTACAAGGGAAGCTCCCCACCGCACCCCCCTCAGATTTAGTTACAAGTTGGCACAGTAGATAGGCCTTGAAAAATTGAACACAGATCAATCGATAAAACAAGAAGAAGCTATCTGGAACTATGAAAAAAATAAGCAAAGTATACAAACTGAGTAGTGTATGCACAAGATAGGCAACATCAAGGACAATATATCCTCAGGAGCGCCGTGGTCCCCTCGTTAGCGTGGACAGCTGCGGAACGAGAGGTCCTTGGTTCTAGTCTTCCCTTGAGTGGAAGGTTTAATTTCTTTATTTTTGCATAGTCATGATCTGTCCGTTCATTGACGTCTCTGTTCACTGTAGTAAGTTTAGTGTGTGTTTTGCGGTCACACCGCAAAACCGTGCCATTAGTAGACGAAAAGGACGTGCCTCTCCAATGTGAACCGAAAACATTTGATCGCAAGGTCATAGGTCAACCAATTCCTCCACAGGGAAACACGTCTGATATATTCTATACGACACTGGTGACGGCATGTGCATCACATGACAGGAATATGTTGTCAACACACCTATCTTGTACACTTGGCGAATGGGTAAGAAGATTCTCCTACCTTGCCCGATTTAGGTTTTCTTGTGGATGTGATAATCACTCCCAAAAAGCTGATAACATTGGAAAGACGGGCGGACAGATAATTGTCAGCTGCTCACACTAACCACGGGACCACGGCGCTCCTAAGCTCAAAATCTCTTTGATGTTGCCTATCTTGCACATGGACTGCTCAGTTTGTGTATTTTGCTTATTTTTTTCATAGTTCTGCACTACTTCTTCCTGTTTTCTCGATTGATCGGTGTTCAGTTTTTCAAGGCCTACCCACTGTGCGAACTTATAACTAAATCTGAGGGGGGTGCGATGGGAAGGTTCCCTTGTTAGAAACAAACCAGTTCAAAATAAACGGGTGGTTATTGAAAGACGGGACGTGACATATGTACCGCATGCGCCGGGATTTCCACTAAAACCACTCTGATTTCAAAGACCCAGGAAGAAAAAGCCACAGTAGGTATGACAATAAAAAGTGAACTACATTGTAGAGCATCTCAAAGAATTTATTTAACATCAATACACCTCTACATGTTAACCATTTGCAGCACAAAGAATATCGAGTCTACATTCAATTTCTCGCCAAGTTCTTTGTAAAAATTCCTCTGTTAATTTTGCAATTGCATTAGTGAACGTCGCAACGTAGGAATATCGTCCACTTTCGTCACATGCACGCAGTCCTTCACAAATCACCACACGAAGAAATCAAGAGGCGTGACGTTGGCTAGGCAATGGATCTGATCCAACGACTGGGAAATTTTCTATCCAGAAACATGCGAACAGCCATTGGCCAATGCGGCGGAGCTCCATCTTGAAATACGATGTTGGGTTGCAAGTCTTGTTCCTGAGGGTACACAAACTGCACCAACATGTCCAGATACACTGACCCATTCACTGTTCGTTCCGCTAAGAAGAACGGTCCAACAATCCTGCCATGCACTAGCCAGCACCAGACGTTTAGTTTAGGGCTATCACGAACATGTTCAATGACAACATGCGGATTTTGCGAACCCCAAATCTGAACATAATGCCTAATAACCCTTCCCAATAAATGTAAGGTTGTCTCACCTGAGAATAAAAATCTTTCCAGGAAGCTGACATCCATACCAATACGCAGCAGCAATTTGTTGTCGGCGTGGTTTGTCGTTCGTCGTCAGATGTTGCAGAATTTGCACTCTGTAAGCACACAGACGAAGACGCTGGTGAACTACACGATGCAACGTTGATCGAGGTACATCAAGTTGCCTTCATGCTTGACGAATTGACTTACGTGGGCTTCTGAGAAACGTTCATCTGATGTACACCACTGTCTCTTCTGAAACTCCATAACGTGCACCGCCAGAATGTTTCAGAACACTTCCTGTTAGAAATTTCCTATACTATTCCTTGTTTTCAAATCAGGTGTATCACGTTCATACACTAAACGAGAATCTAATAATCGGCGATTTTGTTTCTGCAATCCACGCTACTGCTTGCACGTGCTGCTGTGGAGTCGCCATTTTCACTTCATACAACCATGCTGCACTTGGCACTTGTGACGTGGGAATATAAATTTTTTGAGATGCTCTACAATGTGGTGCATTTTTCATTGTATCTACTGTGCTTTTCTCTCCTGGGTCCTTGGAATCAGGGAGGTTTGAGTGGGACACCCTGTATTTTGACTGGACAACGTCTTGTCAACCTACACTATGTCTTTCTCCTTACTGTCGAGATTTAGCTTCCTCGGATTTTCATTTATTTGGTCCCCTCAAGGAGGCATTACGGGGATAAAAATTCAGCAACAACAAGATGGTCAAAGTATCTGTGGGGAAAATGGCTCAGCAGTAAGACACATAGTGCCTTGAATCAAGCGTCAATATTTTTAACGCTCTGCAGTCTCCAATATCCTGCTCACAAACCATCAGAACCATTCTCAGACGGTCTGTATTATTCCGCAGTACTCAAAATTGGGAACCATTTGAAGACAAGGACTGAGGAAGACATGGCACAAACAAGTTAAGGGGACCACACAGTGCTTCATTTCGAAAAAAAAATATCGATTTTCGATTTTCATCGTATTTCGATAGATTAAGATTTTATTTGAGTACTCTGAAAAGGATTTTGCTGAAAAAAAGTTTTGGAGCATTTAAAGGGCATTTTCCTACCAACTGCGTTTATGTGCCACGTACAATCTATTGGCAAGAGCATGGCTGCAGGGAGAACATTTTGTACAGTGATGAACTTACATCAACCACCAAATAAATTAAAAAAACTGACTGCACCACCATTCTCTTCCTCCTGCTGTTATTACAGCAATTAAACCTATTTTCAGAGACTTGGCTCATCCTGACGTAATGAAATGTCTGCATGGGCAGACACACAACCCAAATGAATGTTTCAACAGCATAATTTGGAACAGCCTTCCTAAAACTGTATTTGTAGGCATGCATAGAGTGAAACTAGGAGTTCATGATGCTATTATTACATTCAACTATGGTGATATTGGAAAGTGTTGGGTACTGAAAAAGCTGGGAATTAATGCTGGTGAAAATATGATCACTGGGCTGCAACACTGCGATAAAATGAGAATAGCCAATGCAGACAGGGCTGCACATTTCCGTAAAATATGGCCCTTGTAAACGCACCTTGAGACCTGTGTTGGGATGACAAGCGACACCAAATGCTTAGAGCGAGCTGCGCCACTGCAGATATGCGAAGCAGCAGAGCCATCTGTGCGTGCAAAGACGTATTACGTTGCGATTGTAAGCGAGTGCAACGAAAACTTATAGATTTCAAAAGAAAAGATGGCTTCCTGAAAGGAGCACTAGCTGGAACAGAGAGAAACAGAATGTCTATCGTATGGAAAAACGTGTAGTGAGGTCAAGCCAGCTAAAAGTATCAATTGGTAAGAATGCGCTCACATGTACTGTGTGAACAAGACAGCGATGTACAAGGCAACAACCTAAATTCTGCCGCTACTAATATTGTATAGGACTATTATATATTTGGTTCGTTGGTTTGGGGGATTAAAGGGACCAGACTGCTACGGTCAACGGTCCCTTTGTCCAAATACAAAGAACACCCACAGAGAATAAAAACGAGGAACAGAAGAGACCACAGACGATACAGAACAAGAGAAACTGAGACAAAGACAAGACAAAACGAACTAAAACCACACAGAGTTTGACGGTGGTTGGCCGACCAGAGAAATAAAAAAGGAAAAGCCAACCACTTAGAAACACATTAAAAAAAATCAGTTTAAAATCTTAGGCCAAAGGCCAGAATTAACACAAAACAATAAAATAAAACAGAAACACTCAGATTAAATGATAAAATCCCCCTGCCCGAATAAAACGTAAAACTAAGTCAGCCATAGTGGAGTCGTCTGTTAAAAGGGCAGGGAGTGTAGCAGGCAGCGCAAATATCTGCCTGACCACAGCTAAAAGGGGGCAGGCCATTAAAATGTGGGCCACTGTCAAAGCCGCCCCACAGCGACATAGAGGAGGGTCCTCCCGGCGCAGTAAATAACTGTGTGTCAGCCGGGAGTGGCCAATGCGGAGCCGGCAAAGAACTACTGAGTCCCTGCGAGTGGCTCGCAGGGATGACCGCCACACAGCCGTCGTCTCCTTGACAGCACGGAGTTTATTGCGCATTGGCAGTTCGCGCCATTCATCGTCCCATAGCGCCAAGATATTGCGGCGGAAGACTGCCCGCAAATCAGTCTCTGGGAGGCCAACGTCCAGAGATGGCTTACTGGTGGCCTCTTTCGCCAGGCAGTCGACATGTTCGTTAGCCAGGATACCGACATGACCGGGGGTCCACACAAAGACCACAGAGCGTCCGCAACGGGCGAGAGTATGCAGAGACTCCTGGATAGCCATCACCAGACGAGAACGGGGGAAACACTGGTCGAGAGCTCGTAAACCGCTCAGGGAATCGCTACAGATAACGAAGGACTCACCTGAGCAGGAGCGGATATACTCTAGGGCACGAAAGATGGCGACCAGTTCAGCAGTGTAAACGCTGCAGCCATCTGGCAAGGAACGTTGTTCGGAATGGTCCCCTAGAGTGAGCGCATATCCGACACGACCAGCAACCATCGAACCATCAGTGTAAACAACACCAGAGCCCTGATACGTAGCCAGGATGGAATAAAAGGGGCGGCGGAAGGCCTCTGGAGGGACTGAGTCCTTCGGGCACTGTGCCAAGTCGAGCCGAAGGCAAGGGCGACGAACACACCATGGGGGTGTATGCAAAGTAGCCCGGAAAGGAGGTGGAACAGTGAAAACCTGAAGCCCAGAGAGAAGCTCTTTGACGCGGACCGCTATTGTACAACCAGACCGGGGCCGACGTTCTGGCAGATGGACGACCGATCGCGGGAACAGGAGACGATAGTTTGGATGCCCGGGCAAGCTTAAAACATGGGCAGCATAAGCGGCCAGCAAACGTTGGCGTCGGAACAGCAGTGGAGGTACACCTGCCTCCATTAGTACGCTGTCCACAGGGCTGGTGCGGAAAGCACCAGTGGCAAGGCGTATCCCCCTGTGGAGAATTGGGTCCAGCACCCGTAACGCAGATGGGGATGCTGAGCCATAAGCCAGGCTCCCATAATCCAGATGGGTCTGGATTAACGCCTGGTAGAGCCGCAACAGGGTAGAGCGGTCGGCACCCCAGCGGGTGTGGCTCAAGCATCTCAGAGCGTTTAGATGCCGCCAACACGTCTGTTTAAGCTGCCGGATATGAGGCAGCCAAGTCAACCGGGCATCGAAAACCACCCCCAAAAACCTGTGGGTCTCCACCACAGCAAGGAGTTCGTCGGCTAGATAAAGCCGCGGCTCAGGATGGACTGTTCGGCGCCGGCAGAAATGCATAACGCGGGTCTTGGCTGCCGAAAACTGAAACCCATGCTCTACAGCCCAAGACTGCGCCTTACGGATAGCGCCCTGTAGCTGACGTTCAACAGCTGCAATGCCAGTAGAGCTGTAGTAAAGGCAGAAGTCGTCAGCATACAGGGAAGCGGAGACAGAATTTCCCACGGCCGCAGCAAGCCCATTAATGGCTGTTAAAAACAGACAGACACTTAAAACAGAGCCCTGTGGCACACCGTTCTCCTGGACGTGGGAGGAACTATACGAGGCCGCGACTTGCACGCGGAAGGTACGACACGACAGAAAATTGCGGATAAAAATCGGCAGAGGACCCCGAAGACCCCATCCATGAAGCGTAGATAGAATGTGATGACACCATGTCGTATCGTACGCCTTCCGCATGTCGAAAAAGACAGCGACCAGGTGCTGACGGCGGGCAAAAGCAGTACGGATGGCCGACTCCAGGCTCACCAGATTGTCGGTGGCGGAGCGGCTTCTACAGAACCCACCCTGAGACGGAGCCAGAAGGCCCCGAGACTCCAGTACCCAATGCAAGCGCCGGCTCACCATCCGTTCAAGCAACTTGCAAAGTACGTTGGTGAGGCTAATGGGACGGTAGCTGTCCACCTCCAGAGGGGTCTTTCCAGGTTTCAAAACGGGGATGACAATGCCTTCCCACCATTGCGACGGAAACTCCCCCTCGACCCAAAGACTGTTGTAAAGATCGAGAAGGCGCCGCTGGCAGTCCACTGAAAGGTGTTTCAGCATCTGACAGTGGATGCCATCTGGCCCAGGAGCGGTATCAGGGCAAGCAGCTAGGGCACTGCGAAATTCCCACTCACTGAATGGAGCATTGTAAGGTTCCGGGTGGTTGGTGCGAAACGAAAGGCTCCGACGTTCCAGCCGCTCTTTAATGGAGCGGAAGGCCTGGGGGTAATTCGCAGAAGCGGAACTCATAGCAAAATGCTCTGCTAAGCGATTTGCAATGACGTCGGAGTCAGTACAAACGGCTTCATTCAGTGAGAGCGCAGGGACGCTGGCAGGGGTCCGATACCCGTAGACGCGTCGAATCTTGGCCCAGACCTGCGAGGGAGTGACATGGAGGCCAATGGTGGACACATACCGCTCCCAGCACTCCTTCTTGCCTTGGCGGATAAGGAGGCGGGCCCGCGCACGCAGCCGTTTGAAGGCGATAAGGTGGGCTAAGGAGGGATGTCACTTGTGCGCTGGAGCGCCCGCCGGCGATCTTTAATCGCTTCAGCGATCGCAGGCGACCACCAAGGCACAGCCTTCCGCCGAGGGGACCCAGAAGAACGGGGAATGGCAGATTCGGCGGCAGTAACGATGCCGGTGGTGACCGATTGAACCACCGCATCAATGTCATCAGTAGAGAGAGGCTCAAAAGCGGCAGTGGAGGAGAACAAATCCCAGTCAGCCTTATTCATAGCCCATCTGCTAGGGCGCCCAGAAGAGTGACGCAGTGGTAGTGACAAAAAGAGCAGAAAGTGGTCACTACCACACAGGTCGTCATGCACACTCCATTGGACAGACGGTAAGAGGCTATGGCTACAGATGGAAAGGTCAATGGCGGAGTAGGTGCCACGCGCCACACTGAAGTGTGTGAAGGCACCATCATTTAACAGCGAGAGATCGAGCTGCGACAATAAATGCTCAACGATGGCGCCTCGACCTGTGGCCACTGACCCACCCCACAGAGGGTTATGGGCGTTGAAGTCGCCCAATAGCAAGAAAGGTGGCGGCAATTGGGCGACCAGTGCAGCCAGAACATGCTGCGAGACATCACCATCCGGTGGAATGTAAAGACTGCAGACGGTAACAGCCTGTGGCGTCCACACGCGTACAGCGACAGCCTCTAAAGGCGTCTGGAGAGGGACAGACTCGCTGTGCAGAGTGTGAAGGACATATATGCAGACGCCACCCTTTCATAAGCTGCTCGGTTCTTATAATAACCCCAATAGCCATGGAGGGCGGGGGTTCGCATCGCTGGAAATCAAGTTTCCTGGAGAGCAATGCAGAAGAAAGGGCGAAGGCTGATAAGTTGGCGGAGCTCAGCTAAATGGTGGAAGAAACCGCTGCAGTTCCACTGGAGGATGGTAGTGTCCATGGCGGACAAAGGCGTGACGGGACTGGGAAGGCAGATTACGCCACTGGGTCACCTGCTGCCTCCGATTGAGCACCCGTGCTAGCGCTATCCATGGCGTCTGAGGGACCGGCGAGATCGAGGTCCTCAGCGGACGCCAGAATCTCCACCTCGTCCTCAGACGCAGATCTGGAAGGTGGTGGTGGGGTGGCTGCCACCGCGAGTTCCTTGGGCTTAGCGCTCTTCTTCTTTGATTTCTCACGCTGCTCCTTGGGTTTAACTGGCTGGGAGGGCTTCACCGATTCTGTCTCCGGAACTGAGGAGGATCGTGAAGCCCGTCGACCAGCTGATTGTGGGCACTTACGCCACTGTCAGTCGTCAGCCTTCCCACTGGTGGAAACCTGGGAAGGGAGGGACCCGAGGGACCCCTTGCGAGCGTGAGAAGCCGAAGAAGTTGGACACTTCTCTGGCTTAGAAGCAGGGACGGATGGCCCTGATGGGGGGGATGGTGTTGCCCCTGAGGTAGGTGGTGCAGGAGCAACCCGGTGGGTAGAGCCCCCCACTGGCAAGAGGGCAGGAGGAGTTGTACCACTCAGCGATCCGGCCGGAAGTCGCGAAACTGATGGGGCGAGCACAGGTGTTGTAGCGGTGGCGTAGGATGATGTCATTCTCACGGGATGTAATCGGTCGTATTTCCGTTTGGCTTCAGTATAAGTCAGTCGGTCCAGGGTCTTGTATTCCATGATTTTGCGTTCTTTCTGGAAGATTCTGCAGTCTGGCGAGTAAGGTGAATGGTGCTCCCCGCAGTTGACACAGATGGGAGGCGGGGCACATGGAGTATCGGGATGAGACGGGCGTCCGCAATCTCGACATGTGAGGCTGGAAGTGCAGCGGGAAGACATATGGCCGAACTTCCAGCACTTGAACCACCGCATCGGGGGAGGAATATAGGGCCTGACGTCACATCGGTAAACCATCACCTTGACCTTTTCTGGTAACGTATCACCATCGAAGGCCAAGATGAAGGCACCGGTAGCTAGCTATCTGATTTTCCTTCGGACCCCGATGAACACGCCGGACGAAATGTACACCTCTGCGCTCTAAGTTGGCGCGCAGCTCGTCATCAGACTGCAAAAGAAGGTCCTTATGGTAAATAACTCCCTGGACCATATTTAAACTCTTATGCGGTGTGATCGTAACAGCAACATCCCCCAACTTGTCACAAGCAAGTAACCGTCTTGACTGGGCAGAGGATGCCGTTTGGATCAGTACCGATCCAGAGCGCATTTTTGACAAGCCCTCCACCTCCCCAAACTTGTCCTCTAAATGCTCGACGAAGAACTGAGGCTTTGTGGATAGAAAAGACTCCCCATCAGCTCTCGTGCAGACTAAGAATCGGGGCGAATAACTGTTACCTCCATCCTGAGACTTACGCTCCTCCCACGGCGTGGCCAGAGAGGGGAACGTTTTCGGATTGTACTTTTCAGCATTAAATTGAGTCCGAGAACGCTTAGAGACTGCTGGCGGCTGGCCGCCAGCGAGAGATGATGTACCACGCTTCATTGCGGGTCATCCGCCCTGATGCCACCTACTCCGACCAAGGGCCCTCCCCACAGGCGCCACCCAGCGGCAGCAATAGCCACCTGGCAGGATGGCCATTGCCGGGAGTCCTGATGCCCCAAGGAGATGGGCATCTACTCCTTGGCATACGTGAGGAGTTAACGGCGCAGGCATCAGTAGAGCGATCCCTGTGTTGTCAGGGGGCTACAACCAAGAGGGTACATGGCGGCCCCACCACAACGGGCTGGCTACCGTGCTGGATCTTAGGTGCAAAACTGTCCGAGGTCGTCGTCGCAGTTAAAAGAAACACTGCAGATTGCAGCGTTGGAATCGCACCCAGGGACGTATCCTTGCCCAAGAGATGGAAAACGAGCGGGACCCCAGTGCAACGACGAAAAAGCCGGCTAAAGGTCTCAACGCACGACGGATACAGTGCACCATGTAAGGCGCCCTTCCCCAATTGGCTCGCTCTTCCGAATAATTTAGAAAGATGGAGGTCAACCCGAGAGGGGACCATCACATAAGGCCGAAACATTTGAGACTCCTTTTAGTCGCCTCTTACGACAGGCAGGAATACCGCGGGCCTATTCTTATCCCCGAACCCGCAGGGGGAATTATATATTTGATGACTATGATTCTGTAGAGATTTTGCAATATGCATAGCGTGGCGTGCTGCATCAGGAGTGATTAAGGTAATCAGAGCGCAAATCCGTGGACAAAATTAAGGTGTGGTGGCGCCATGAAATATGAAAATAAAAAGCTCTTGAAAATATACCCCACATTTAAAAATGTAGTTAAGCTTATATTCTTCCCAAACGACAAGCAATTTATCATGAAGAAAGTGTTTCAGCTCTTTATTATGTTCACTGACTAGTCCTATTCGTTTCTGGGTGTAGAGGGATATGCAGATTTGGGTAAATCTCATGTGTATCGCTAATGTTCGCACCAACATCATGGACACTGTTTTTTTTCTTCTTTTTCATTAACTTGGAACTGAATTTTGTCTTCGAGTAGCGGAGCTTTATATACTTCTCCCGAGAAGTTAATATCCAACTTCAGCACCTTACGATAGCTATGTGTTTCTACATACATTCATTTGAACAGACTGGATTTACCAATAACATAAACGCTGTTGCAATTATATTTCACAGCCCTGGAGGTGGAGGAATATTTGCTGATGTTCTGGACTGGAATAGAGAACCAGAAACAGCAGACAGATTTTGTGATGTAAGCTAGTTAGCTTAATGAGTCTTATTGAAGCAAGATCTACAAAATACCAGTGTTTACGTACTTTTTACAAGTGTTGGAAATGTTTCGTAAATTGGACGAACTGTATATAATCCACAGTCTCAGTAGTAGTGACGTAAACAGTTTCCTTGTCAAAGCATATTTTTTATGGGGACAACTATGATAACACAGATGTCAGTACGTTTCTCTGGTACGATCTGTAAACTTAGAAAGGTTGTAAAAATGATATATTTAAACATATGGAAAATGAGGCATTCTATATCAGATTCTTCGAATAATTTTTTATTTCATCAATTTCGATTTTGATGAACTTTGAATAAGTCACACGCATTAGAAGCCTAATATTTGGTATGTGGGGAGAAGCACGTTATGGCATCGTTATGTCTATAATTTTCAGTGCTAGCGAGGTTCGAGACATTCAAAATTACAAGTCAGGGAGAATGACCCCGAAATGCAATCTTGGAGCAAGGCCCCATTCAGCAATGTGGTTTTACACCGTTAGATTCACTTTGACGCATGCAAACTTATTACTAAAATGCCACAAACGACGTTTTTATTTACCGAATAAACTGAAGCTGAGTTTCCATTTCTGAAATCAGAAAGGCAATGCGAGAACTTATTTTACACGTGTGTTTGCATGCGACAACAGTAACACAAAATATTTACTCGATTAGTACTGCAAGGTAGTTTGATGTTTAATTAGCTCTTGTTAAAAAATGTATGATCTGTGTAGTTATAGCTTAAAGCATGTATAACACATACATATATGGATACAGTATTAACGTAAGTTTCTAAAAATAATTTCTCTACTATTGTGGACAACGAGGTACGCAGCGTTTCCTAAAGAGTAAGGAATTTGATTTCTCCAAGTACCGCTTTGTGCTTTGATGCTTATCCACTAGCGCACTCCTTTTTATTTCGTCATTTTACTATTTTTCAGTTCTTTGCGGAAAGTTGTTCGGAGAGAATGAACTCTTGGTCTTGGCAGGAACTGCCTTTTATTGCGGAATACTGCCCTTACACGGTTCAATGTGCAGTACAGCGAGTGACAAGCGTCTCCTTCAATATACTGCGCCCAGTCAGTCAACATCAATCTCAGACGGTCTGTATTATTGCACGGTACTCGATATTGGTAAGAAATTACAGACAAGGAGAGCGGAACATATGACCCAACCATGCACAATGTGGACAAAACCGGCAGCACCCCTGCAATACGTAGCATTATTTGCAACAAGTCATTCAATACTGTCCAGTCATCCCGCAATACTGCCATTGACTGCAACTACACTGATGGGAACATTATTGCAAACACAAGTTGCCATACAATACGGCACGAGTAAACACACCTATGGGCGTGTTGGGCGTTGGCTAGCAATGCATAGAGCGAACTCCGCCACTACAGATATGCGAAGCAGCAGAGCCATCTGTGCGCGTGTACACTTATTACGTTGCGATTGTGAGCAAGGGCAACAAAAGCTGAAAGATTTTTAAAAAAAGATGGCTTCCTGAAAGTAGTAGTAGCTGGAACAGAGAGAGAAACAAAATGTTTATCGTATGACAAAACATATAGTGAGCTGAAGTCTGACAAAGGCATCAATTGGGAAGAATGAGTTCACACATACTCTGTGAACAAGATTGGCACATAGAAAGGGATGACAAAACGAATCTTCCATCAACACTTTGATTATTCTCTTTTCCCCACTGTCATGGAACATGCCGATACCTTGGTCGCTCCACTTGCTCGTATTCTCCAGTACTTGGGGCAGTTGCCCTCCGACAAACACTCCCATCACAGCACAAGACATTAAAATTATCCTCCGGTCCAAACGCAACACGGCCCGTGGTCACGACTGCGTCACCTTTGAGAAAGCCCTTATACCTTCCTGCCTGTCCTCGCCCATCTCTATAACGTCATCCTCTCTACTGGCTTCTACCACAACCTGTGGAAGACCTCCCGCATCCTCTTATTCCTCAAACGCAACAAACCGCCTTCTGCCGCCTCTTCCTATCGTCCCATCTGCCTCACCTCCGTCTTCAGTAAGGTCTTAGAATCCATCCTCTCCCACCGTATCCATCAGCGCCTTACTCAACACCACCTATTCCCTCTTACCCAGTGTGGCTTCCGACCCCCCTCCTCTGCTGAAGACCAACTCCTTAACCTCGTTCACCTTCTGTCCCTCCAGCTCAACTCCCGTCGCTCTGCCATTTTTGTTTCCCTTGACCTCCAAAATGCCTATGACCGTGTATGGCATCCCGGTCTCCTCTTTAGACTCCAAACCTATGCCGTGCCTATCAATTTTGTCCGTCTGGTCGCTTCCTTCCTCTCGCACCGTCCTTCCTATATCACCCTCCACAACACCAAATACTTTATCATTTATCCCACTGCTGGCGTCCCCCAGGGCTCTGTCCTCTCCCATCTCTTTTATCTCTTGTATACGGCTGATATGCCCAAGCCTCCCCCACCAGTTCACCATCTCCAGTATGCTGATGACACCGCCTTCCTGGATCTCTATCCTACACTTCAACAGTCCCAACGTACCCTCCAAACCCACCTTAACTAGTTCACCACTTGGTGTAACCAGTGGTTCCTCCGTCTCAATAGCTCCAAAACCCAGGCAATCATCACAGGGCGCACCACTCGCTCCTTTCGTCTCCATGATTTCTACCTCACCCATTGTGGTCGTCCCATCCAGCTCACCCCCACCCTGAGATACCTTGGCCTCACCCTCGACCGACACCTCACCTAGACCCCTCATCTCCAGACCATCCAGCAGAAAGCACATTCCCGCCTCCACCTTCTGAAACTCCTGTCTGGCCAGACATGGGGATTGCATTCTTCTACCATCCTCCACACTTACAAATCCCTCATCCGTCCTATCCTCTGTTATGCCAGCATTGCCTGGTCTCTGCCCCCACCCGCTTTTACAAGGCCGTCCAAATCCTTGAACGGCATGTGCTCCACCTTGCCTTCCGTATCCGCCTTCCTCCCCCACACGGCTCCTGTAGGAACCGATCCCCTTCCCCCACCTCCTCCTTTTCCTCCAAGATCTCCGCATCCTTTACATTGTCCCCACAGGCTTGATCCACCCCACCCTCTGGTTTCCTCCTTACTCTCCACCTCCCACCCATTGTCGCGCCTCTATTGCTGTATCCCTCCCTCTCTACACCTCCACACCCTCCATCTCCTTCATCAGGGCAATTTCCAGTGCCTCCCCCTTCCAGATGATGGACTTTGCCATGACGTCTACCCTTCCTTCCAGCTGTAACCTGGCCTTGTTTCCCTCTCCCCAGGGTCCCCCTTTCCTCTCCCCTCCTCCTCCCAGAGCGGATTTTCCTCCTCCCCCCCTGAGACCCTGCACCCCATACCTGCCTCTTTCCTTCCCACATCCTTCCCTCCCTGGCACTCTCCAGCGTGCCCCCCGCCCATCTCCCCCCCTCCCTCCCTTCTTCCGGTCTCCCTCATCTCCTAGCGCCTGGCAGATCCTATGTTTCGATCGTCGTCAGTGTGCCACGTCAGTGTTGTGTTTAGTGCTGTTTCTCCTATGCTTCAAGAGGTGTGATTTTAATTGTGAATTGCATTGAGGTTCGCTGTCAGTGTTTATGTGCTACGCCATCCGTCAATAATTTTTATGCTCCAGTCACACTGTGCCTTGCGTTGTTCTAATTGCCGCAGTGTGTGGCTTTCTCTGTGCGCTACTTTTTACAGTTTTTTTATCTCCATTTTACAGTCGCCCCTTTTTTGTCTATTGCCTCCCATGATATTCCCCCTTTTCTATATCTATGTTCACCGTATTCTCTCCTTTGTATATTTTTCAGTGTCTTCTATTGTTTGTTTTACGTCTTTCGGCTGAAGATCAGTGCATATGCTGCTGCCAGCCAACCCTGAAGGGGAATTGAAAACAATAAAGGAAAAAAAACCGAATCTTCATGCAACCGTGTACACTATTCCCCTTTCATCCCTGCCTGCCACTGGCTGCAGGTAATCCTCTAAACCCCTTTTCCTTCCCTCACCCATTCTGCACCCCTCTTTAAAATGCAAAACATGGATACAGATCAAATCGATGAGACTTCATGTATTGTATGTGGGGAGAAGAACGTTGTGTGGCATCACTATGTCCAATGGTCCATAATTTCTGGGCGTGCGAGGTTTAAGACATTCAACATTCCAAGTCAGGGAAAATGACCTTTGAAATGTAATCTTCGGCAAGGCCTTGATGGTTAAAGAGAAACCTGTATTTACAAGCTTCTTTAATTATGTTCTCTCCTCTGAAACACACAAATAAGTTTGGAAGAACTGTTAATGTTTTGAAAATTTTGATTATCGTGCCTTTATCTTTGACAGTTTGGCGACATATACTTTCATTACTGTGCTGTGTTCCAGTGCTCAAACTGCAACTATATTTTTCCGTTTTCCAAATGAAGGCTGTATTAACACACACACAACAACCAAAACACGTGATCTCTAGACTGGAACACTATCGCAAGCTCCCACCAGAATGCGCTACAACTTCACAACTTATAATTACGAGCATTATGTAATTGTGCGTTTTAAAAATGCAGAAGGAATCGAGTTAACAAAACCTATCCTTTCATGTTTCTTAATTTGTCTGAATTTACGGTAAGAATTCTATATTGTTAATTTCTATGTATGACAAGTCCAATATCGTTTGTATGATGACATGGATACTAAATAAATAAATATTCCTGGCCCGTTGTGGTCATGTACAATTCAAACTGTCCAACGGGTTAGGAGAAACAAGAGATAATGTGACATTGACACACACAACGAGACATCGTCATGCTACTAGATTGCCATAGCTGCTGGCTGGCATAAACAGATACACTCATCACAACTTTGAAATCTCAGTATATTATACTGTAGGTCTCTGGTGATGCTGGAAGTTATACTACAGGAAATAGTTCTACCTGAGTTTTGATTACAACGAAATTTCTTAATAACTTAGAGGGTCTCTGGTGTGGCAAATACTACATCAAAACCCTTAAAACCTCTTATTGTTCACTTTCCTGAAAAAGTGTACCAGGAATGCAGCATAATTAAAAAAAAAACACAAACACACGCACCCACAGACACCTGAGAATTATAAAAACTTTTGCATCCTTGTCACAAAATTTAAACCTAACATGGCTCATTGTGACCATGTGGAAAAAGTATATTGCCTATCAGTAGCTAAGAAATTGTGGGATTACTTATAACAGGTGTGGGCATCTCAAAACCAAATATGAATAGAATCTGAGGAGGCAAGGCAGAGACAATATCTAAAATTACACCCAAAATGACCCATGCATGTTTTCAGTTTCTCCTCAACTACACAGCTTTTACTATTATGGTGAATATTGTTTTTTACTTTGGCTGTCTATTTTCTGTTGTGATGATAAAGTTCCCCTCACTCACATAACTTTAAAGTTTTCTAGAGTGAATTCTCGTTTTGAGATACTGAAATTAAAATACAAAGAACAAAATACATAAACTCAGGAACTCAAGAAAGCAAAAGGGAATACAGATATCTGAAAAATGAGACTCAACAACTGCAGTATGATGAGCAGGAATGACCAGAGAGCAGAAGAAGACCATGTGGCTAAGGGAAATATAAATGCTGTTATTAAGGAAAGTAAACAGACCTTTGCAGAAAACAGAAGCACCTGAATGACTATTAAGAGAACTATCAGAGGCAAGCAAACAGGGCAAGAGTGATAGGTGTTAGGAACATACAAAAAGGTTGTACAAAGGAAAGAAACAACAAAACAATGTCAAGGACAGGGAAGATGAGGGGACAAGATCTGGTATACTGTAGGAATAATTTGACATAGGACTGAAAAGCTTAAGTTGAAACAAGGTACATAGAGTAGGTGGCGTCCTGAAGAAATTGAGATGCTTGGGGAACAGGCCATAACAAAATAAGTACACCTGGCAACCACGATACATGAGACATGCAAAGTATTGGGTTTAAAAACATAACAAAACCATTCACCTGATATACAATACATTAGATACCCAGAATAGCCTCCGACTTCAAGAAGAAAGTAATAAGTTGTTCAAATAATTTATGGGACTACAGAAGGGTGATCTCAATAGCCGCCAATATTTCAACATAAGCGCACACTATCATTCACCAGGCTCAACTGCAGCAAGTAAACACTGTGTTAGGGAATTTAAAACTTCTATTTGTGGGCAAATTCTGGAAAGATAACAAAAGCAACACATTAACACACTAGGGCATCACACAATCAAATATAACGACCAAACAATCTATTGACAATGTAATGTCAATGGATAGGCAAAAAAAATTCACGTGCACTTGCAAAGGCTTAACTTTCAGAGCCAGTGGCTCCTCCTTCTGGCAGAAGAGTTGAAGGGGAAGGAAGAGTGGTGAAGGAAAAAAGACTGGAGAGGTTTAGGAAAAGGGGTACTTGTTCAGAAAAGTCTCCCAGAACCCCTGGTCAGGGGAGACTGAAGGGGATGGCATGTGAAGGGAAGATTGACTGTTGGGGACTGCAGTGGATGAGATTTGAAAGCCTGAGAGCTTAAAGGTGGAAGACAGGGTAATATGCAAGACAGAGATTACTACTGAAGCACTGTGTATGAGTTAATAAGAGTAAAAACTGTCATTGTATGTAACAGGGGTAGGATGGGGATGGGAAAAATAGACATGGCAGAAAATGAGAGTTGTACAAAACTAAAATTGAGTGAAAGAAGGAGTAGGTACTGTGAAGAAATGTTGAGATGGAAGCAGTTAACATAAATTAAGACCAGGTAGTTGGCGAGAACAAGGGACATGTTGTTGCACCATTTCTCACCTGTGGAGTTCTGAGAAAACGGAGTCTGGGATAAAAATCAGATGACACCTGTGGTGAAACGGTCGCCGAGGTAATGACTGCCTTGTAGAGCATTCTCTACTACAGGACATTGCATGTTGCTGGCATACTCTGTCTGCTTATGTCCTTTCACGCTGATTAACAGTTGGGTGGTATTTATGCTGACATAAAAGGCCAAACAGTGTTTACATAACAGATGGTATATGACGTGTCATTTCATAGGTGGCTCTCCCTTTGATGCTACATGTTTTGCCAGTTACAGGGCTGGAATAGCTGGTTGTAGGAGGGTGTATAGGGCAAGTCTTGCAGTGGTGACAGTCACATGGATAGGAGCCGTAGGGTAGGCAGAAGAGTGCGGAAGGAGCATAGCGTCTGACGGGAATGTTGCGGAGATAGGGAGGGCAACAAAAAGCTATTCTATGTGTGGTGGGCAAATTCCCAGAGAGAATGGATCTCATTTCAGGGTATGATTATGGGAAATCATGGGTTCTGGGGGGGTGGGGGGGCGTGGCTTTCCTGGAATCCATAAGCTTTCAGCCCCTGGTTTGCTTTTGATACATTGATGATGTCATTGGCATATGGACTCAGAGTCATAGTCCTACCCTGAGTCCTATTTCACTTTTCTTGATGTTGATCTAATCCTCACTGAAGACAATTTACACACTTCTGTCCACATTAAACCTACTAACAAACTACATTACTTACATTTTGACGGCTGGCATCCTTTGTGTCAAATGTTTGCTCCCATACAGGCTTGGAATTTGAGACAATTGTATTTGTGTGGATGCAGACTCTTTACGGCAATACAACATTCTCATCTCAGCCTTAACTGGACTTAATTATCCCAACAGCCTGGTTCAAAAACAGTTTTTCTGGACCATCACATCCAATCTTGGTACTACTGGTCCTGTCTGCCTTCGTATTGTCGCAGTAGCATTACCGCCTACCACACAGGGGCCCCAGATTAGATTCCTGGCAGGGAACTTGGTTTTGTGTGTCCATCAACATTTTCATCGTCATTGACTTACACTTTGACGAAGTGGTGTCGACTAAAAAGGACTTGCAATATGGCAGCAGAACTCGCTGAATGGGGCCTCCCGGCCTACAGTGACATACGATCATTTCCATTTTCCACTACTGGTCCCTCCAAAACTCAACTTTGGAGCACACCACTTGCCACCCAGTATTATCCTGCTCTTTAATGTATTATTTTAAGCTACTTCAAAACTTTTAAGAGGGTAAAATCCTTTTCTTCTGACTATTTTTGGATATCATTTTTAAAGGAGATGCAGCATGTGCCTGCACAGGTAACATGTTAAAAAGCTTTATTCCCCATGTGTTTGTGCCCGCCACTTGTGTTTTTTGTAAGTAAAGTAGCAAGCATGTCAATCTTTAATGTTCAGTGAGTATTATGGTTATAAATGGACTCCTTAAGGCTGTAACTTAAAATTTTTTACATAAAAAATGCAACTGTATATGCTGAGGTGATAAAGCCATGGGGTAGCTACACACAAATATACAGATGGTGGTAGTATCATGTATTCAAGGTAGTACATTAACAGAGTCATCATTTGTACTCATGTGAAAAGGTTTATACAATGGGAATTAACAGAGTTTGAATGTGGAATAGTAGTTGGAGCTTGATGCATGGACACTCCATTTAGGAAATAGTATGGGAATTGAACATTCTGAGACACACAGTGTCAAGAGTTTTCGGAGAATATCAAATTTCAGGCATTACATCTCACTAAAGAAAATGCAGTGGCTGATGCCCTTCACTTAATGACAGACCAGCAGTATTTGTATAGAGTTCTCAGTGCAAACAGACAAGCAAACTGGATGAAATAACTCCAGAAATCAATCTTGGATGTATAATGAATATATCTATTACAATAGTGCAGCAGAATTGGTAATTATTAGCAATGGTAGCAGACAACTGATGTGAGAGCCTTTGCTAATAGCAACACAGTGCCCGCAAAGTCTCTGCTGGGCTTGCGAGCCTATCAGTCAAAACCCAGGCAACAGGAGAACTGTGGCCTGGTCAGATGAGTCCTGGTTTGGGATCTCTGTCTGCCAGCAACAACAGCACAGAAATGAACATCAAGAAAAGATTAGCAGTGGGAATGTAATGCATGTATTCCCTCAGAGAGGCATTCAGCTCAAAATCAGTATAGACATATGCTAAGATGAGAATATGTAAAAGTGATATGCCCAGCAGTTGTGTACGGTTCAGAAACCTGTAGCACGACTAAATGGGCAAAGGAAAAACTACTAATATTTGAAATAAGAGTAATGAGGAAGACATGGATGTTAGATAAAGGAGATTGGAGAATAATTAATGACAAATCTTCAAGCAACAACCAACAATCCTACAGAAGGTTAAGAGCAGAAGAATCCAGTGGGCAGGCAATGTAGGGTAGTTGAAGGGAAACAAACACCAGACACACTGTGAGACAACCAAGGCTGTGCTGGATGGACAGCCTGGTGAATAACCCAGTAGTCCTAGGGACTGAAGACACCTGGAGGAACTGAGCACAGAACAAAGGAATGGATGCAGTTTGTGGGAGGAACTCTACTATCATATAGAGGAATTTAGTAAGACACAGACATCTGATTTAACATATTGAAGACATTTGCTCAGTGTTATACTGGACTGGCTCTGAAATCTTGCTTGGGGTGACAGGCTGATACACAATGTAATTCAAGGTCTAGGTTAGGTTGAATGGTGATAATTTTGTTGCTAGTTGATGAGGTCAATGAACATGAATTTCTAAGATTCCGGTAAAAGCCAACCTGTCGTGTAGGCTAATGTTTATGTTCACACCGTATGTTAATGCTCTCTGATTCTAAAGAGCATAAAGTCATCAAAAATGCCTCCTCTCCCCCACCCATCTGCTTAAGTGGAACCCTTGGTCTCCTAGATATGTATTCTCCTGCACTCTGGAGGAATCAATGTTGATAATAACTTGTGTTCTACCACCATTTAAAGGAGTGCACACGTTGCCCGCTTTCACCATTACATGCTTTGGCAACAAAGATTTTGCAGATGTCCAAAAGACATTTTGATCCTGCAACCACTATGAATCAAGACACAAAGGAATTAAAGACGTTAGTTGTCAATGGACATTGATTTATATCAATGGAGCAAGTTGAAAAATTGTGCCAGACAGATTCGAACCCAGGCCTCCAGCTTACTAGGCAGATGTGCTGACCTCTATGCCACCTGGACACAGTGGCCATCACACCCACATGGACTAACCTGGATCACTTATTGTTAGGCACAAATTCTCAACTTATACCACACACTGATGCAGGGTCCTAGCTCATTAGTTGTCGAGGCCGACGTAGTGGTCAGCGCATCTGCCTAGTATGCTGGAGACCACGAGTTTGAATGCGGGGGACTTTGAATGCTGGTCCAGCTCAAATGTTGTTCTTGCCTCATTTATATAAATTTATTCCTGCTGGCAATTAATGTATGTAATTACTATGTGAAAAGATTTTCCATTGCATTACATTTTTCATTATTTTGCGAAGATATTGGCAGATAAACCCTTCAACTTATTTTTGTGTTCTTACATAGTAAGATTCAAGTTAATGTTTATGATCAATCCCTTTAGATGTTTGGTTAATTTATTTGGTTAACAAAACATAGGTTGTAGTTGTGTAAACTGGACTTCTTTCAGTTGCCTGAAGCAGATCTGTTACTTTTTCCGTTTAAAGTCTCCCTATATTAGTACACACGGTTATTCTAAGATAATAGTGGGGAAGGAAGATCAAAGAAAGTGGTCCTTCTAAAATGGTAAGCTATAGTACACAAAAAGATGGGTTGGAAAATGTTGGGTACACAGTTGTCCAGTATGAAAAACAGTACAACCGAGAAAGCAGCAAAAACATGTAGACTTACAATTTTGGGTAAAAATTTGATGAGCTGATTTAGTATTGCCTTGCTATGGAGGTTTCGGAAATACGGAAGCGTCCGATCCCGGCCGTCTGCTTTGACCCATGACGTCACAAATATGGTGGAAACTACCATAAACCACGATTCCAAAATGGCGCATATAAAGTCGTTAGGTACACATTATGAAGACGCAAACACATCGAAAAAAAAAAAAAAAAACCCACACACACACACACACACACACACACACACACACACACACACACACACACACACAAAATATCGTCTGGAATCGGACACTTCCCTTAACCTATATAGCTCAACAGCAGCTCCCGATCCCATAAATTAGAATCAAACACTTCCCTTGACCTAAGTAGCTCAAGAACATCTCCCGATACCAATACCAACATTCACATCCACACATTGCAATAAAACACTTCCCTCGACCCCAACACACCCGAAACAAAAAAATAAAAACTTACCTCAAACTAGGTTGGCCTCCACAATCACACACAAGCTCACACACACACACACACCTGAACTTACCCCTGTACTTTATTAACTCTGAAAACACTTCACGCCAAAAAGAAAAGAAAACCAATGAAGCACACTCCTCTCACTCACACCAGTCTCATGCGCGCAAAAACTTTGTGGGGATCTATAACAGAAATAATAAGTCACCACTACAATCTCGCTCATGTCCAACCTAGACTTCTCGAACCAGGAACCGCGCCGTGTGGGGCGCCAAATGTCTCTTCGACAGCGCCACATATAACCGTCCCTGGTCCGAGACGCCGGAACTTTAGCCAAATTCATTTCTTCGCCACAAACGGAGCATTTCACAACCTCGGCAATTAAACCGAAAAGCTTGAAAAACTTAATCAGTTGCAAAGGAGTGTTCCCCATCATTTCCCTCAGACGCGTACTGTTAATTTTATCCGTCATATACATTCCTGAACAAGAACAACAACCGATTAATTTTACTAAAATTACCACACAACGTACAGCGAACAACACTAAATTAACCTTCACAGAAAACCGCAAAATCGTTAACCTGAACATACCACGAGAGGGCACAACAAACCACAACACGACTCGACGACATCTAGAAACATGCTACACGCACAAACCAAACTCCGCGCCGTCGTGACGTCACACACCACAACACCCTTACGTCACGGGTCAAAGCCGACGCGCGGGATCGGACGCTTCTGTCGACCCGCAGGTCAAGAGAAGTGTTTGATCCTAATTTATTCAGAAAGAAAGCCTGTAGGAATGTCTACCACATGGCTCTTGTTTTCAGCAAAGGAGACAGAAATTCTATAATCTTCTGATTGGTGCTATACTACACTTAACCTGAAACTAGATTGTGTACTCTTATTTGATAGTAATTTCACATTTTATTTGGTACTACTATGATTATTTTTTGGAGGCTCCAATTTTAGCATTTATTTTCAGAACTCACGTTTTTTAAAAATAATTTTGATTATTTTTTTTAAGCGTAAAATATAAATGGTGATATAAAGTAAGTATCCTGTACCTTTAAAAGTTGATTTTTACTACTTTATTTTTTAAATAAAAAAATTGCGGGTCTGGTTTTCGGCACTTTCCCCTCTGTACCGTATATATAGCACACCCACAAGAAAGTGACACAGGTCGAAAAACGCTATTTTTTAGTTTGTCACCGAAATATACGTGTGGAGTGCCCAACATACACGAAAAATAATGGAATTTACTGCCAACAAAGTTTACTTTAAACTTAAAGAAAACTTATATAAATTCAATATAAGTTTTATAATGTGCAAGACGACTTTCTCAAATATTGGATTTCTTGAGTTCTGTTACTGCACTTGGCGGCATGCAATATATAGTAGAGTTGATGGGGGAGGGGAGTCCTCCAGAACTACTAACTTTACTGGTCATTCATTCAGTTAAGCATTCACGAATATCTTGTTTCCACAAATTCCACCTGAAGCAATGTGGAAAGACTTAAGTTAACTTTACAAAAGCTGGTAGTAGGAACGAATGAAGGCTGCTTCTATAAAATATGAAACACAACCAGAACTAATATTACTTAAAAACTTGAAAGAGGTAACTTACCTAAATGCCCATACTCAGTTTTCACCGGCAAATTTAACTCATTGACTGCACTTTGTTTTAAAATTAAATCTTGCATGACGGTGTCACCTGATAAAATATTGAATAACATGTAGGGGATTACAACACATAAAAAGAAAATACATACCGTACCTTATGGAAATTGTATAGCGGTACGCAACAGAACTACGATTCACCCAATATTGCTATGCTCACCTCCAAATATTCCAATTTTAACTGAGATTGGTCTAAATTTTCGACATAGTCTCCGAGAAAACGATTCAAAAGATCTGCTACGATGTTTTCTAAAACCATTCTCACATATCAACCACACAGCACTTTCAAAACTGACTTGCTAAATATGGGTTGGAGCAAGTTTACAGTTCATAACAACGCGCGCACGAACGCCCGGGCGACACTGCCTGCTACAGAACCTGTTATCAGGGCACGCGAACTCGTCAACACAGGACATGCGACAAAGTTTGTGGTTGGTTGGGACTTAGCGAAACTTCGACATTAGGATTTGTAAACACCACGATGTTGCCCAACCGACCTGCAGTCCTCTGCCGAAACCTACGACAGGCTGCGGCTCACACGTCAGCAGGCAAAATGCGGTTCTGCACCTGGTAACTCGTAGCTGGGCACTCGCGTACTAACGAGAACTTGGAGCCGCTTTTATGGTGTCTCACTGGTTTCTTGTACCACAACGAAATACGCAACTTTGCAGTATGCTGTTGTTGATTTTAACATATAACGAAAAGATTTTCTTGACAGATCATCCGTAAAAGTGAGAAGATATCGTGGTCCTTCCCACGAAGCCATGCACATTGCTCCACAAACAGCAGAATGCACAATGTCAAGTAGATCTTTTGCTCTTCTATCTGATGTTTTAGGAAAAGGTTGTCGAAACTGTTTACCTTTTATGCAGGGAATACACGGATCTAAATTGACGTTCGACCAGTTCAGTCCATCAGCCGTTTTTTCTTTTAATAAATGCATGCTTACACGATTCAAATGTCCCAATCTTCGACGCCACAATTCATAACTGTCAATTTCTACAACATTTTCGTAATGATGCACTTCACCTAATCGATACATACCATTCATTTGAGTTGCAGCTGCTACTGGTACTTGCCGTTGGGGACAGCTCGGCTCGAAATGAGACCAACCAATAGAATTTCAAGGTGGCTAGAGCCAATAGGATTGCTTCGCTTTGGATGAACCTGGCGTGAACAACTTTATCTTTGGTGTTTACATGTCATCTTCAATAACATGGACTGCATACGCGCCAATCTTTTGAGATAGTTATTGGTTTTCTCATTTATAGCTGAAATTTGGCATTAATTTTAACAATAAATAGTCTTGTCATGTTGCCTTTTCACATGTAGATGTACAGTTAACGTAGTTACTGCGAAATTCCTTATGTTAGTACGATAGTTACCGTTTTTACATGCGGCCAAGTGAAACGTGTTGACAACTCTTTTTACGAGCAACAAAATTACGCATCAACAGTAAATACCTGTTTTCCTTGCACTGACAGTCTTTTAGTGGTACGATTACTTAGGAGAGGAAGACAAAATACCTGTTTGGCAACAGCTTTTTGACGATTTTTCAACTATACTAGTGAAATGTTTCGTTACTTTTTTATAAGAAGTGCAATGGTGTATTTTGTCACTGCTGTTATTTTTGTGAAAAAAGGGAGGTAAACATAACGTGGTTCATATTGTCAATGTTGTTGTGGTCTTCAGTCCTGAGATTGGTTTGATGCAGCTCTCCACGCTAATCTATCCTGTGCAAGCTCCTTCATCTCCCAGTACCTACTGCAACCTACATCCTTCTGAATCTGCTTAGTGTATTCATCTCTTGGTCTCCCTCTACGATTTTTACCCTCCAATGCTAAATTTGTGATCCCTTGATGCCTCAGGACATGTCCTACCAACCGATCCCTTCTTCTAGTCAAGTTGTGCCACAAACTTCTCTTCTCCCCAGTCCTATTCAATACCTCCTCATTAGTTACGTGATCCACCCACCTAATCTTCAACATTCTTCTGTTAATATGCGTGTGCTTATTGTGCTGGAACATTCACGTATTGTTAGATCCACTGATATTTTTGTAACTTGTAGCACTTAGTTTAATGAATATCTGTCATGACGAACTTTGTTGCTTGCTACAATTATGTGTTTATTTTGTTATTAAATGATCATTTATCTTATAACAAAAAAATGGCAGTGTATATGCCGCGAAAAAATCACATAAAGCTGGTAGAAAAATAATTTGTAGCATTGCAATGTAAAATTCCTTTGAACGTTTCAGTTTAGTTTCATGTGGATTTATTCAAAGCCATCCACTTCTGCAACTTTTTCGATATCCCTCTAGATTGGTAATAAAGTTATTCCTGTGACAAACTTAACTCATTATGTTGTATGCAGTGTCAGCACGTATCACAAGAAACAATTTTGTACACAACAGAGAATGGACTTTGAGATTAAGGTGTTCGACTCTGGTTTGTTCCGTAATTTTCGGACTTTAGACATGTTTTAATTCTCATTATATTTGGGCCTAGTGAAAGTGGTTAAGATTATACACGTAAAGGGTGTAAAGCAAATTTGTCCCATTCCCTAACTGTAGCTTCACACACATGTACTGCATGTAATATTTAGTGGCTTTTGTTCTGTAAGTGTTACAGTTAGTGCAGCAAACTGACTGGGATATGGCATGTTCCATGCTAGCTTAACATAAGTAGGGTCGAGGCACCACTGACGGCCCGATTAAGGACAATTGCTATACAAATTAGTTTACAGATTACTTCAGTAATTCTATAGTTTCAAATTCTGTGGGGAGCGAGTGTTCTAAATTATATAACAAAAGCAAACGAAAATATTGAAAATGAAATGGCACATTTCCCCAATTTTTGCCATGTTAAACCTCACTATGGCCAGACATTTCCTTGCTTTTGGCTGCTACCTATTATAATGAAACTGAGGCTTTACATAATTTCAGAATCTATTTGCAGAAAAGTAATTTATTCTTTGTACAAACATCAGGGTGGCCACCAAATTTGAATTTTCAAATTCAATGTTGTCATGTATTATATTTACTGTATGGGTTTAGGCATACATACTACACTGGAAAGAACAAATTGCTTGTTTTAAAAATATATGATGTCCGATATGAACCATGTCAAGATGTACACCACATACAGCATGACTGACCAAGTGGAGTGGTCATCTGAAGGATAGTGCACATCAAAATGTCACATGGCTGCATTTATGCAACACTGTCTGTTTGTTTAAGCCAGACGTATTAGGGTCAACTGAAGGGTTAAATGGCCAGTACATGAAAATAGTGACACAGTACAGAGAGATTAAAATCCACAGTCACATCTCATGGATTAATGATGGTAGAATGTTACAGTTAATCTTGAAAGAAAACTTGAAGTTTCTCATTGAATTTTGTTAAGGTATTCATAATCTTACATTGATTTGTTTACAAAAAAAAATCCTTTTGCAGCAAATTGTCATTACACCTACACTATGCAATATGAAGTTACACAACTGTGTATTAGCTATATTTGAATAAACTGTGGCGACTCATCAATGATTACTTGGTGATGTGACAGTTTGAATGTTTGTCAGGAAAGCTGATTTTTCATCCCATCAAGCCTGTTGAGACAAGTGATAAAGTGTGTGTAACAGGTACAACATACACCCTGCATATCCCTGCCCATCTGCATTAGCTTCCCTGCATGTTTGACTTTGACCGACCATTCTGTAGCACACTTACCAATGTATACTTTCTCAAACATCAATTTCTGACATAATTTTAGGTGCTTCAGCTGACACTTTTGTTTTCAGGGATTGTAACACATTAATTTTAGATTTCATTCCTTTTCTGGATAATTTTTGTCCTTGTTGTTTTTCAGTTTCACTTAGTTGCTTCTTTTGTCATCTATGTACAAGCAACTTGGATTACACTTAGACAGAATTAAACTTCTGTTGATTTTAAAATTGTCAACACTCTGCAAGCATTATGAGCAAGAATACTTTTCACTCTAACTCTCAACAATACACTCAGAAACTTCCTGACAGATTAAAACTGTGTGCCAGACCAAGACTCGAACTCGGGCAAGTGCTCTCTTATCTGAACTACCCGTGTACAACTCAAACCCCAACCTCATTTCTGCCAGTACATCACTGCCTACTCAAGTTTGAGTCTAGCTCTGGCACACATTCTCAATCTGACAGGAAGTTTCATATCAGCGCACACGCTGCTACAGAGTGAGCATCAATTCTGGAAATACATTCAGTTTATTGAAAAACCTCTTTCTACAACAGCATTTCCAGGCAAAAGTACTGACATTTTAAGAAATTCTACAAAATTACAACATTCTTTTGTGGCAATGTAATGAGGTTCATCCAACCAAGTTTCACTTATTTTGAAAAATGCCAATTTTTTTTCTTTTTGAATATGAGCATCGTTACAAATATTGACAAATTATTGTTTGACACAAACACAAATTTTCACCAGAAAGAGAATTTAAAGTCATAATGTCAATCTTTATACAGCTGTTTCTTGATTTAATGCTGCTGATAGGTCCAAACATGAAATTGCATGAGTAGGTTTATATTTCAGTGGTTCGCCTTCAAGTAGCTTTTGTATTATACCAATAATACAGGAATACATTTCTTCTTTTAGCCTCAAGATGTCAGTCAGTCAAATCCTTAACTTTCTTTTGGTACCTTTGCAGTGAAATCCAAAATACACGAAGCATTGTGCAGTGATCAGATTCTTAACATTCTTCATGTCAGCCTACACGAGGGATTTTCCGATTATGCAAAACGTGTGAACTGACAACTTCCTGCATTGATCAGGTGGTACAAGTGAACAACTCATTACACAAAAAATAAGCCATAGGTACATTAGTTAGAAAATCACATAAAATTTTTTGAAAGGATGTGCTGTCAGTGAAAAAAAAAGCCAATTTTTGACCTAAGAATTTGTCTCCAACTGTTAAGATAGAGTTTTCAAACACTCTGAATCAGGTAAGAGTTTAATTCTAAGCCAATTGAGAAATATAAGTTCTTAGATGTGGGAGAATTTAAAAGCTAGTTGGGCCACATTTACAATCCATTTTGTGCCACAGAATTGCAAAGGAAAACCTGAAGACACTATATATTCTGTATATTGACACCTTCGCGTAGGCAAATCGTGAAACACACAATACAAGGCTCTGAAAATAGTGGTCTTTCCTAATTTGTTTGTGACACTCCTGTTTTAAAAGTGCAATGAACTATATGGAGGTTACAGCCACCTAACTGCAAGAGTTTCATGTTACCAGAAATTTATTTTACTTCATTATTCAAAAACTTTCAAGCTGGAAAATTTTAGAAATATTCTGCAAATTAAAAGGTCCTTTCAAAGCATAGGCTCTTTGGCATTGAATAAAGACAGAATCAAAGTATCAGGTCGAGATCAGCGACTTATTTCAAATCCCAAAAACTAACATGGATGTCCATTCGTTTGTTGTTTTATTTTTGTATGACGTCGGTGCTGTATACAGTCTGACATAAGTAATGTGTGGCCGTTGGCCACATAATTTTATGAAGCTGCTCACATTTGTTGAGTGAAACTACTCAAAATAAAGAAAAATTATATGTAACTTGTGGCTGGTCTACAATTTCAATATCCAACAGTCGCTGGTTCCCTGCAGATGATGCTTGCTTTTGCTAACATGAAATTGCGTTCACAGCTTACACTGCCAATGCAGTCACTCATACGAATTGTCTCTCATTATTACCTGTTACTTGGCACACTTAAACATTGCAACACGTAAGATACACCAGGTTCATCAGGACACATTTACATTTTGAGTATGTTATGGGAAAAAATTAAACAGTTGATTGGAATTTAAATATTAAATTTTTAATTATGATTTATTAATACAATTTTAAGACTACATTCATAATTTGTCATCATATCTTATAGACTTTATGAAGTAATACAGTGACATACAAAACATACAGAACGCGAAAAAAAAGTTTTCAAATATTCTACACATCAGCTACAAATATTAAGATACACAATTGAAACTTCATATATAAACAGAAAATAGATTTTAAATCAAAATTATAAACTAAAAGAAAAGATTAAATTCAGTACAAAAGTTTCTGCAGGCATAACTTACAAGAAAATTTTACTGTAACTTTTAGCTGAATGTACAGCAATTATAAAAATATTTCACAGTATCATGAATTGCAATAAAATCTTAGTTTTTGAAAATTAAGTTTCTTTCCAGTCAGTTTCAGAAACTTGATTCATCCAAACTTCCAAAACTGTTCGCACACAGAACAATGGAACTTCCAAACACAATGGTGCTCGACATCTGGCACATGATTTAGTTTATCTGTGAGTTTCCTGGCATCACAGGTTGCTGAAACATCAAATCGAGGGCAAAATAATAGACATTTCAAGGGTATAGTTGCTCCAAAATTCAGTCTACCAGTGCCGTTTATAGCATACAACCAATCCAGTTCTTCACACACTTATCTAAAAGCCCCCCAAAAATAACAAAAACCAACAATTATCTTGATTTACGTATTGTCAGTTACTTTTGAGACAGAATTTTGCTTTACTTATCTGGCAATGATGTAGTCTTTTTTCAATGGTTCCGAGTACTATCTCTGAAATAATTTCATTGTTGAAAAGCAGTTCCCAAAATGAAAGTGTCCTTTTGTTTAGCTGTATGCAATGTCAAAAGGCTACATAGTAGGCAACATGGTGTTAAGTACTTGAACAAGGTGAAACAGATCAATATAGAGAATCTGCCCTCTTAGCATATTGTAGTACAAAAATAGTATCTAGAAATGACGGTGCGCAAATATTTTATCTGTTGCTAATTTGACATGTCCTGACCTCTTCTATAAAGCTTTTAAGTATACCAACATTTCCATTCAGACAATGGATCCAAATCACACCATATCTCTTCTGCCAGGTATTATTTCCAATCCACAGCATCACAAAGAGGTAAAATAAAGATTAGCATAGTGTAGAATACATTGTTTGTGTAGTTCTATTTCTTTCTCAGTGAAAACAAACAAATTGTGCTTAATTTTGAATGATACATCCTTAAGTAATATGCTTGAACATGTTGCTGAATATAATTGATTTATTTAGTATGTGCTTAAACATTACTACTATAAACTATTTACTTCTATGGGACACAGCAGGTGACAACTTTTGTAAAGTCATACAATGTAGACTTTCATGGCCAACATTTTCTTGAGTCAAAATTTCCAGGTTAAAAGGCCATGGTTGATGTATAAAATTACTTCTTCCTGACGTTTCATCTCTAACTGCGCGAGACATCTTCCGAGGTAGAATGGAAGTTACAATTGTACCTCTGAAGATGTCTCCCGCACTTGGAGTAGTAGTTTTATACACTGACCACAGCCTTTCAACCCATAAACTATACCTCAATAATTGTTGTAAGGTTAGTATTATCTGATGGAAACTATAAATAAGTTGTTACCACGAACAGTGCAGTGAGCTTATTCAGTTTCAAAAGTTACCTGTCTAAGAGAAATCAGCATAAGACATAAGACTCATTGCACCTCAAATGTAGAGAAAACCATAATTTAAATACTGATCATCCTGATCTGGAAATGTAATACTGTCAAGTATAACCTTTGGATGTTTGTTAACTTTGCAGGTGAGACTAACACAGGGGATGGGATGATGGTTTACACTATATGTTGCGAAGGAAAAAAAAGACACCATTTTATCCAACTGTCAACATCCCACAGCAATCAGTCGAGCAATGGAAGTTTGTCAGTTCCAGATGGGTTAATCTCAGTTTTTACTTTGGTGATTTATTTGTTTTTAAAGATCACATTTATTGACATATTTTTGGCAGTAAATAAAATACTTAAAAGTCACTGCCCAGTTTGGTGCTCTCCTGACATGCACTGGGCACAGACACACAATGGTAGCACTAGTACCTTATGTGTATCGAAAGTGTAATCAAGTATATTTCACAAGCCAGTGGTGAAAACTGCAAAAAGTTTGGAACTAGTAAGGAATGTTGGGCTAAGACTTTATTAATTTTAGACACAATTAACGATTAGTAAAGATTATTGTGGCACAATGTGTAACGTCACATGACATTTACAAGCCAAATGTAACTAATCCTATTACAAAACAGTAGTTATGCTTCAATATGGAACAGTAAGTGGGCAGTGGATAATATGTGTTCAAAACAATGAACAATTTGTGAGTTTTCTCAAGTACTGGAAATACCATAAGAAATTGTATGAAAAGATAATCTTAGACTACAGGATTCAAGAGCAACCACATTAATGGAACTTTGGATTAGAAATTTAGGTAATACAGTTGCTCTGAAAATCATAGTAGAGATGAGATGCACAGAAGCCTCAACGTAACCAATACTAAGAACAAAAAGTTAGGTCCAAATACAATCAAGCGTGCACACTATCAAATAATTATTTGTAGGACATACTGAGAATCTGTCAACTTGACACACTCATCTTCACGAATACTACAGTGTCTATTGGTGGCCACTGTCGTACCAGGAAGCTTGGTGTAATCTTATGGCACTTTAATTCTCCGACTCGTCACAGGACAAGTAACTTATTAACTTATTGCTGCGCATTAGCTGGTGCACTCATGCTCCTTGTGGCATGACAATGAAGAAACAAGAAGATATCACATTTATATGGGTTAAACTTTACTTACGGCTTAGGCGCCCTCGTGCGGTGATGTTGGCAACGACCGTGCAGTGCTGGAAATTATTCTCTAATATTTCATTTCTTGTAAGCACTTTTTCTAAATGTTCGCTTTACTAGGATAATTAATTTACTGAGCAGATGCGGGTACATGCAAGAACACGTCAACCATAGAGTAGGAACAGGATTAATTATTTATTTCATGGTTGGTCGCTGTTGACATCAGCACAGCACGCCACCTGAACCGCAAGTAAAATTTTACCATTATATGTAACTGACAGGATGAAACGGCCAACAACGAAACAGGCATCCAAAGTTAGGAGGAAAAATCCCTAAATTCTCAAAAGAAGCATTCTGGCTATTAGTCTGGAGGGAGTTTCATAAATAGTGAAAAAATGAACCTGTGTTGTTAGATTAAGAATTGACCGTCACACCAACGAATGGAAGTCTAGTATGTTAAGAACTGCACATCCACACTCTCATTGGAAAACTTTTAGTCTCATCACATACAGTACGAGCCTGTTACACTCCTGAACACAGAACAAAGAGATAATCAATGCATAAAGTAACTACCATATCCCCCAACAATCAATCCTCATGTAAGGTCTACTAATAGCATTTAAAGAGTTCACTGCATACCTTTGCAGCTAGCAGAACTAAACTTTGATTATTTTGGCTAAAAATATCTTGGCTAACTGTGTTGAAATAAATTTTTTTAAAACCTTTCCAAACAGCAAAAATGTTGCGAGCACATATCAGGTGCTGAAAAGTGGTGTGAAGGGGAAAAAATTTCAAAAACTAATGTTTATAATTTGTGAGGGCAGTAGGAAGCCATTAAACTAGCATTATGTCATTTAGCTACTCACAAGTTTCAAATATTAGCAATTAACACATTCGCTGTTGGCTTATGCATGAGCCATTAACTTGTAATAAGTGTCAATTGCAGAATATGTTAAGCATTGAATCAAGAGTAAATAGAGTATTGTGTTGCTGGTCACTGCTTCAACTTACAGAGACAGTCTTCACAAAGAGTACATTTTTAGACATCTGAGCGGCATGGGAGAGAATTATGGAGAAAAACACTCATACAAAGTGAGTTCACAATCTTGCCTATATACCGTATGGCACATTCCATCTATCACATCCATGCTGTCTCACAACCAACCTGTGTTTTAAAAATCTATTTATAGTGAGTCATAACTTGAATGAAAATTATAAAAATGTTGGGTATTTTCTATGTTGACAATGTGAAATATTGGCCATAACATCATCAATACAGAAAGAATGTATCACACTATTATATAGCTATATTTGTACTAATATATTTTGTGAAGAAAAACCAGTCACATCCAATACTAAATTGGTGATCTCTTGATGCCTCAGAACATGTCCTACCAACCGATCCCTTCTACTGGTCAAGTTGTGCCACAAGCTTCTCTTCTCCCCAATCCTATTCAATACTTCCTCATTAGTTATGTGATCTACCCATCTAATCTTCAGCATTCTTCTGTAGCACCACATTTCGAAAGCTTCTATTCTCTTCTTGTCCAAACTATTTATCGTCCATGTTTCACTTCCATACATGGCTACACTCCATACAAATACTTTCAGAAATGACTTCCTGACACTTAAATCTATGCTCGAAGTTAACAAATTTCTCTTCTACAGAAACGCTTTCCTTGCCATTGCCAGTCTACATTTTATATCCTCTCTACTTCGACCATCATCAGTTATTTTGCTCCCCAAATAGCAAAACTCCTTTACTATTTTAAGTGTCTCATTTCCTAATCTACTACCCTCAACATCACCTGACTTAATTCGACTACATTCCATTATCCTCGTTTTGCTTTTGTTGATGTTCATCTTATATCCTCCTTTCAAGACACTGTCCATTCCGTTCAACTGCTCTTCCAAGTCCTTTGCTGTCTCTGACAGAATTACAATGTCATCAGCGAACCTCAAAGTTTTAATTTCTTCTCCATGGATTTTAATACCTACTCCGAATTTTTCTTTTGTTTCCTTTACTGCTTGCTCAATATATAATAATATATAACACATGAAAGAGTAAAATATGATTGTTCCGCCCCCCCCCCCCCCCTCTGCCGCCATGCACCCTAGCAGGGTCGCACACATTGCCACCCGCGCCGCCCCCGCCACTCGCAAGCACGCTACTAGTTCGTTTCTTTCGCCAGTCGACTCGACTGAAGCGAGTAGCTGTACTTTCCCACGTAGTACGCGCTTTCGCGACAACGTATTTTATACATTTCTGTCTGGCACATAAAGAGGTAACACATACCTACGAGAAAAGTCGCGGCCATTAAAGTGACCTCCATACGTTGTTCGAGATATGTCGCAAAAATGCTACTGTTTTCTGCTACAGAGAACTTTTCGATACGTAGCGTTGTAAATACGGACTATTCGCCGAATAGGAAGGTAGTTTACATTCAGAAGGAGAAATATTAAGACAAGAATGAATAAGCAAAAAGTCTTAGTTGTAGCGAGTGCAAGTGTGAAGATTACTCAAGAGTGAGAGTGATCAGTTGATTTTGAAGTATTAATAATAGTAATTCATAGAGACTCGTTAACAATATTTTCACTAATAATGTAACAATAGTTTCCCATACCTAACTCGTAATACGAGTCATAATTGGAAACTCGCCCTTATATTATGCGTTGTTTCGTAATGTACATATTGGCTTGTCGGTTTCACAGTAGGTATTTCTGTTCACACTACATAAAAGTCTGGAAGCAGACATTCTGGCAGCGAATGTTCTCCAAACAATCAGAGGCACATATAGTGTCGCTGCCAAGTAGTCAGTTTGAAAGCTACAATCGTTGCGATAACTTAGAAGTGATAAAAGTGAACAACTGCGATTACTGGCTATTACCATGGACTTCAATCAGTGTTGTGCTTAGAGATATTCGAAATACGCGGGGTGTGATCGTGTGTTTTAGTGCTAAGTCTACTAGCGTTGGATTTTTAGTGCGAATAGACTGTTTATTCGACAATTAAACTTTGCATGTGACTTGATTATTTTTTATTACGGTAAAAGTAAAGGTAGCTGAAGATATCTTTAGCGCCCCCTTCTTGAGGTTTTTCTGTATCAGACACTGGCCACGTCACGTCATTCAGATGCCGTAATAGGCCAACGAGAGGGGTTAGTTGACCCCCCCCCCCCCCCCCCCGGATGCGGTATGGAGGAACATGGGGTCATTACACGGCTCTCATGGCTGTTGTAGACCACTTTTTTTAGACATGGGAGCCGCTACTACTCACTCAAGTAGTTCCTCAGTTGGTATCAAGTGGTGGGTGCAACTCGTTCCAGTCCTCTCACCGAGTAAAAATTTCGTGGAAGCAGAGTACTGAGAATTGAACACAGATCCTCTGCAAGAGAGTCCGCTGCAATGACCCGTTTTTCTTTCTTTTTATCATGTTTTTCATATTCTTACTTTCGATCTGTCTCTTTTTCATTATGTCTTCAGTGGTTCTTTGAGATTGTCGAATGACACAATTCCAATTTCTCCCTATGAGAACCTCACTCAGTGAATACCATAGGAGAATATTGAAATGACATTTCACAAAATCCAAAGTAGTTCTGGTCATATCTAAAGACTGTTAGTGGCACCAAAGTTAGTGTCCAGTCCCTAGTCAATGACACAGGAACTGATATTGAGGGTAACAAAGCAAAAGCTGAAATGCTTAACTCCGATTTCAAATGTTCCTTTACAGAGGAAAACCCAGAATAATTGCTCTAATTTAATCCTCATACCACTGAAACGATGAATGAAATAAGCATTAGTCTCAGTGACGTTGAGAAACAGTTGAAATCGTTGAAATTGAACAAATCTCCGAGCACCAATGAAAACCCTGTCAGACTCTACGCTAACTATAATCTGTTATAGATCACCTGAACAAAAAACCATGCCCAGTTCTTGGAAAAAGGCGCGGGTCACACCCATCTACAAGAAGGGTAGTTGAAGCGATCCACAAAACTACCGTTTATCCTTGACATCGATTTGTTGTAGAATCTTAAAATATATTCTGAGCTTAAACATAATGAGGTATCTCGAACAGAATGATGTCCTCAATGCCAACCAGCATGGGTTTCGAAAACATCGATCATGTGAAACAACTCGCACTTTTCTCACATGACATACCGAAATCTTTGGATCAAGGCGACCTGGTAGATGCAGTATTTCTTGGTTTCCGGAAAGCATTTGGCTCAGTACCGCACAGGGTTGGTGGCAGCGGGGGAGGAGGGGGGGGCTATGAGGCTATAGTCCCCCTTCCCCTGGTGTATATCACGCTGGATAAAATGACTTCTGAAATCAGCGAATATATTGCTCCAACAGATTCAATCATTTTCTTTAATAATTATGTAGCTATATAGGTTGCAATGTATTTCAAACACATTTTAACAAAAGAATAAGTGTGAAAAATAGCTTACTATCGAAACCAATAAATATCATTTAACTTAAAATAGGCGGTTTATTATTTACTAAAACACATTTTTGTACCCTGAACTCTAAAACAGTTACCAAAAACTACTTTCAGCAACACTAAATTTTACCAGTTTGTCAGTAGAGAACCCAAACTCTCCTTTTGTTAAGCGATATTCCAGTCACCACCACCACCACCACCACCACCACCACCACCACCACCACCACCACCATTAGCCATTCCCTTGACTGACTTCTAGAATCGCTCCTGGTACCGCATCTATGCTTCTTGTCAAAAGTACGATCATATGGGTTATCAAGGGACGCAGCATGCTATCTTGGATGGAGAGTCAAATGTCAAGTTCTCTTAAGATGTTTTTCTGTTGTACTGTGTAAAAGCTTGTCCTTAAAGCCTCTCTCTTATTATGTATAGAAAATTTTTTTATTGGGCCTTCCAAAGAATTAACTTGAATTTTCCTTAATATGGCATTTAGCCGGGACTTGTTAATATTTAGCCTTTCAAGAATTTCGGTAGCTGATCTGAATATTATCTTAGCCTTTAGCCGAAAAGATATTGTAATTTTGCTTAAGTAAGGCCTTCAACCATTACTTTAAATACTGGTGTTTTAAAAGCAATCATTTAAACTTATTCTGGAGCGGTTACTTGGGCCCTCGGCCGTAAATTAATCTTTGTTGCTTTAAAGAGAAAACTGTGCATTGGTTTGAGGAATAAAGTTGTGTGTGTTCTTGGAATGGAACTTAGCCTCTTTCCACAACCTGATTTGATGGACAAATAAAAATTACCACCTCGTAATGCGAACACCCTGCTGTGAGAAATCAAAGATTTACTACACTTTGGAAATAAAATGCTACGTTCTTATATGAACTTGTACGAACAATCTTTAAAACACTATAAAGCTTGAGTACGTACCAATAGAAAAACAACTTGTCCTCTTCCCCTCCCCCCCCCCTCCACTCCCGTGGACATCGAGCTGCTGGTAGTGTGTCATTTCCACCAAAAGCCCAGTTGATGGGCAAATAAAAATTGCAGCCTTGTGATGTGAACTCACTGCTGTGAGAAAACAAAGATTTACTACACTTTGGAAATAAAATCCTACGTTCTTATATGAACTTCAACGAATAATGTTTAAAACACTATAAAGCGTGAGTACATACCAATAGAATAACAACTTGACTTCTTCCCCTTCCGCCACCACCCATCTCGTCAACACCTTGCTGCTGGTTGTGTGTTATTTGCACCTAAAGCCCAGTTGATGGGAAAATAAAAATTGTAGCCTTGTAATGCGAACAACCTGCAGTGAGGAAACAAACACTTTGGAAATAAAGTGCTTCGTTCTTATATGAACTTGAATGATATATCTTTAAAACACTATAAAGCGTGAGTACATACCAATAGAATAACCACTTGTTCTCTTCCCCCCCCACCGCCGTCTCGTGGACATCATGCTGATATTGGTGTGTCATTTCCACCAAAAGCCCAGTTGATGCGCAAATAAAAATCGCAGCCTTGTAGTGCGATCACCCTGCTGTGAGAAAACAAAGATTTACTACACTTTGGAAATAAAATGCTACGTTCTTATATGAACTTGAACGAACATTCTTTAAAGCACTATAAAGCCTGAGTACATACCAATAGAAGAATAACTTGTCCTCTTCCGCTCGCCCCTTCCTCTCTCGTGGACAACATGCTGCTGGTGGTGTGTCATTTCCACCAAGAGCCCACTTGATGGGCAAACAAAAATTGCAGCCTTGTAATGCGATCACCCTGCTGTGAGAAAATAACATTTACTACACCTTGGAAATAAAATGCTACGTTCTTATATGAACGTCAACGAACATTCTTTAAAACACTATAAAGTCTGAGTACATACCAATAGAAGAACAACTTGTCCTCTTCCATCGCAACCCCCCCCACCCACTCACACTCTCGTTGACAACATGCTGCTGGTGGTGTGTCATTTCCACCAAAAGCCCACTTGATGGGCAAATAAAAATTGCAGCCTTGTAGTGCGATCATCCTGCTGTGAGAAAGAAAGATTTACTACATCTTGGAAATGAAATGCTATGTTCTTATATGAACTTTAACGAACATTCTTTAAAACACTATAAAGCCTGAATACATACCAATAGAAGAACAACTTGTCCTCTTCCACTCGCCCCCCCTCTCCCACCCCCACCCTATCTCGTGGACAACATGCTGCTGGTGGTGTGTCACTTCCACCAAAAGCCCACTTGATGGGGAAATAAAAATTGCAGCCTTGTAGTGCGATCACCCTGCTGTGAGAAAGAAAGATTTACTACATCTTGGAAATAAAATGCTATGTTCTTATAAGAAGTTCAACGAACATTCTTTAAAACACTATAAACCCTGAGTACATACCAATAGAAGAACAACTTGTCCTCTTCCGCTCACCCCCCCACCCACCCCCCCCACCCCCACCAACCCTCTCGTGGACAACATGCTGCTGGTGGTGTGTCATTTCCATCAAAAGCCCACTTGATGGGGAAATAAAACTTGCAGCCATGTAGTGCGATCACCCTGCTGTGAGAAAACAAAGATTTACTACACTTTGGAAATAAAATGCTACATTCTTATATGAACTTGAACGAACGTTCTTTAAAACACTATAAAGCTTGAGTACATACCAATAGAAGAACAACTTGTCCTCATCTGCTCGCCCCCCATCCCACCCACACTCTCTCGTGGACAACATGCTGCTGGTGGTATGTCATTTCCACTAAAAAGCACACTTGATGGGCCAATAAAAATTGCAGACTTGTAGTGCGATCACCCTGCTGTGAGAAAACAAAGATTTACTACACTTTGGAAATAAAATGCTACATTCTTATATGAACTTGAACGAACGTTCTTTAAAACACTATAAAGCATGAGTATATACCAATAGAAGTACAACTTGTCCTCTTCCATCGCACCGCCCCCCCCCCCCCTCTCGTGGGTAACGTGCTGCTGGTGGTGTGTCATTTCCACCAAAAGCCCACTTGATGGGCAAATAAAAATTGCAGCCCTGTAGTGCGATCACCCTGCTGTGAGAAAACAAAGATTTACTACACTTTGGAAATAAAATGCTACGATCTTATATGAACTTGAAAGAACATTCATTAAACACTGTAAAGCCTGAGTACATGCCAATAGAGGAAAAACCATCCTCTTCCGCTCGCCCCCTCCCCCCCCCCCCCCCCCTCCTCTGTCCCTCTCGTGGACAACATGCTGCTGGTGGTGTGTCATTTCCACCAAAAGCCCAATTGATGGGCATTTAAAAATTGTAGCCGTGTAGTGCGATCAATATGCTGTGTGAAAACAAAGAATTACCACACTTTGGAAATAAAATGCTACGTTCTTATATGAACTTAAACGAACATTCTTTAGAACACTATAAAGCCTGAGTACATACAGTTAGAAGAACAACTTGTCCTCTTCCGCTCGCCCCCCCCCCATCTCAACCCCCCTCTCGTGGACATTATGCTGCTGGTTGTGCGTCATTTCCACCAAAAGCCCACTTGATGTGCAAATAAAAATTGCACCCTTGTAGTGTGATCACCCCACTGTGAGAAAACAAAGATTTACTACACTTTGGAAATGAAATGCTACATTCTTATATGAACTTGAACGAACATTCTTTAAAACACTATAAACCCTGAGTACATACCAATAGAACAACAACTTGTCCTCTCCCGCTCGCCCCCCCCCCCACCCGCCCCCCCCAACTTACCCTTTCGTGGACATTATGCTGAAGGTGGTGTGTCACTTCCTCCAAAATGCCACTTGATGGGCAAATAAAAATTGCAGCCTTGTAGTGCGATCACCCTGCTGTGTGAAAAGAAAGATTTATGACACTTTGGAATTAAAATGCTACATTCTCATATGAACTTGAACGAACATTCTTTAAAACACTAGAAAGCCTGGGTACATACCAATAGAAGAACAACTTGTCCTCTTCCGCTCGCCACCCCCCCCCCCCCACCCCCCCCCCACCCCCCCCACCCTCATGGACAATATGCTGGTGGTGGTGTGTCATTTCCACCAAAAGCCTACATGATGGGCAAATAAAAATTGCAGCCTTGTAGTGCGATCACCCTGCTGTGAGAAAACAAAGATATACCACACTTTGGAAATAAAATGCTACATTCTTATATGAACTTGAACGAACATTGTTTAAAACACTATAAAGCCTGACTACATACCAATACAAGAACTACCATCCTCTCCCGCTGCCCCCCTTCCCGACCCCCTCCTCGTCGGGTAACGTGCTGCTGGTGGTGTGTCATTTCCACCAATTGCCAACGTGATGGGCAAATAAAAATTGCTGCCTTGTAGTGGAATCACCCTGCTGTGAGAAAACAAAGATATACTACACTTTGGAAATAAATTACTACATTCTTATATGAACTTGAACGATCATTCTCTAAAACACTAATAAGCCTGAGTACATACCAATTCAAGAACAACTTGTCCTCTTCCGCTGCCCCCCTTCCCGACCCCCTTCTTGTGGACAATTTGCTGCTGGTGGTGTGTCTTTTCCACCAAAAAACCATTTGATGGGCAAATAAAAATTGCAGACTTGTAGAGCGATCACCCTGCTGTGAGAAAAAAAAGATTTACTACACTTTGGAAATAAAATGCTACATTCTTACATGAACTTGAACGAACATTCTTTAAAGCACTATAAAGTCTGAATACATACCAATACAAGAACTACTTGTCCTCTTCCGCTGCCCCCCTTCCCACCCCCCTTCTCATGGACAATTTTCTGCTGGTGGTGTGTCATTTCCACCAAAAAACACTTGATGGGCAAATAAAAATTGCAGCCTTGTAATGCGATCACCCTGCTGTGAGCAAACAGATTTACTACACTTCGGAAATAAAATGCTAGGTTCTTATATGAACTTAAACGAACATTCTTTAAAACCCTATAAGGCCTGAGTACATACCAATAGATGAGCAACTTGTTCTCTTCCGCTCGCCACACTCCCACCCCTACCTTTCGTGGACAACATGATGCTGGTGGTGTGTCATTTCCACCAAAAGCCCACTTGATGGGCATTTAAAAATTACAGGCTTTTAGTGTGATCACCATGCTGTGAGAAAACAGAGATTTACTACACATTGGAAATAAAATGCTACGTTCTTATATGAACTTAAACGAACATTCTTTAAAACACTATAAGGCCTGAGTACATACCAATAGAAGAACAACTTGTCCTCTCCTGCTCGCCCCCCCATCCCACCCCCCTCTCGTGGACAACATGCTGCTGGTGGTGTGTCATTTCCACCAAATGCCCACTTGATGGGGAAATAAAACTTGCAGCCATGTAGTGCGATCACCCTCCTGTGAGAAAACAAAGATTTACTACACTTTGGAAATAAAATGCTACATTCTTATATGGAGTAGAACGATCACTGTTCAAACACTATAAAGCCTGAGTGAATACCAATAGAAGAACAACTTGTCCTCTTCTGCTCGCCCACCCCCCCCCCCCCCCCTCCGGCCACCACCCTATCTCGTGGACAACATGCTGCTGGCGGTGTGTCATTTCCACCAAAAGCCCACTTGATGGGGAAATTAAAATTGCAACCTTGTAGTGCGATCACCCTGCTGTGAGAAAGAAAGATTTACTACACTTTGGAAATAAAATGCTATATTCTTATATGTACTTGAACGAACGTTCTTTAAAACACTATAAAGCCTGAGTACATACCAAAAGAAGAACAACTTGTCCTCATCTGCTCGCCCCCCATCCCACCCACACTCTCTCGTGGCCAACATGCTGCTGGTGGTATGTCATTTCCACTAAAAAGCCCACTTGATCTGCCAATAAAAATTGCAGACTTGTAGTGCGATCACCCTGATGTGAGAAAACAAAGATTTACTACACTTTGGAAATAAAATGCTACATTCTTATATGAACTTGAACGAACGTTCTTTAAAACACTATAAAGCCTGAGTACATACCAATAGGAGAACAACTTGTCCTCTTCCGCTCGCCCACCCCCCCCCCCCCCCTCCCGCCGCCACCCTATCTCGTGGACAACATGCTGCTGGCGGTGTGTCATTTCCACCAAAAGCCCACTTGATGGGGAAATTAAAATTGCAACCTTGTAGTGCGATCACCCTGCTGTGAGAAAGAAAGATTTACTACACTTTGGAAATAAAATGCTATATTCTTATATGTACTTGAACGAACATTCTTTAAAACACTATAAAGCCTGAGTGCATACCAATAGAAGAACAACTTGTCCTCTTCCGCTTCCCCCACCCCCCTCTTCTCGTGGACAACATGCTGCTGGCGGTGTGCCATTTCCACCAAAAGCCCACGTGATGGGCAAATAATAATTGCAGACTTGTAGTGCGTTCTTCCTGCTGTGAGAAAACAATGATTTACTACACTTTGGAAATAAAATGCTACATTCTTATATGAACTAAAACGAACGTTCTTTAAAACACTATAAAGCCTGAGTACATACCAATAGAAGAACAACTTGTCCTCTTCCGCTCGCCCCCCATCCCACCCACACTCTCTCGTGGACAACATGCTGCTGATGGTATGTCATTTCCACTAAAAAGCCCACTTGATGGGCCAATAAAAATTGCAGACTTGTAGGGCGATCACCCTGCTGTGAGAAAACAAAGATTTACTACACTTCGGAAATTAAATGCTACGATCTTATATGAACTTGAACGAACATTCATTAAAACACTATAAAGCCTGAGTACATACCAATAGAACAACAACTTGTCCTCTTCTGTTGGCCCCCACCACCCGCCCCTCCACCCACCATCTCATGGACAACATGCTGGTTGTGATGTGTCATTTCCACCAAAAGCCCACTTGATGGGCAAATAAAAATTGCAGCCCCTCAGTGCGATCACCCTGTTGTGAGAAAACAAAGATTTGCTACACTTTGGAAATAAAATGTTACATTCTTATATGAACTTGCACGATCATTCTTTAAAACACTATAAAGCTTGAGTACATACAAGTAGAAGAACAACTTGTCCTCTTCCGCTCGCCCCCCCCCCCCCCATCTCACCCCCCCTCTCGTGGACATTATGCTGCTGGTGGTGTGTCATATCCACCAAAAGCCCACTTGATGTGCAAATAAAAATTGCAGTGTTGTAGTGCGATCACCCCACTGTGAGAAAACAAAGATTTACTACACTTTGGAAATGAAATGCTACATTCTCATATGAACTTGAACGAACATTCTTTAAAACACTATAAAGCCTGAGTACATACCAATAGAAGAACAACTTGTCCTCTTCCGCTCACCACCCCACCCACCCTCCCACCCCCACCACCCCTCTCGTGGACAACATGCTGCTGGTGGTGTATCATTTCCATCAAAAGCCCACTTGATGGGCAAACAAAAATTTCAGTTTTGTAGTGCGATCACCCTGCTGTGAGAAAACAATGTTTTACTACACTTTGGAAATAAAATACTACATTCTTATATGAACTTGAACGAACATTCTTTAAAACACTACAAAGCCTGAGTACATACCAATAGAAGAACAACTTGTCCTCTTCCGCTGCCCCCTTTCCCGACCCCCTTCTCGTGGACAATTTGCTGCTGGTGGTGTATCTTTTCCACCTAAAAACCACTTGATGGGCAAATAAAAATTGCAGCCTTGTAGAGCGATCACCCTGCTGTGAGAAAAAAAAGATTTACTACACTTTGGAAATAAAATGCTACATTCTTATATGAACTTGAACGAACATTCTTTTAAGCACTATAAAGTCTGAATACATACCAATACAAGAACTACTTGTCCTCTTCCGCTGCCCCCCTTCCCACCCCCCTTCTCATGGACAATTTTCTGCTGGTGGTGTGTCATTTCCACCAAAAAACACTTGATGGGCAAATGAAAATTGCAGCCTTGTAATGCGTTCACCCTGCTGTGAGAAAACAGATTGACTACACTTCGGAAATAAAATGCTAGGTTCTTATATGAACTTGAACGAACATTCTTTAAAACACTTGAAGGCCTGAGTACATACCAATAGATGAGCAACTTGTTCTCTTCCGCTCGCCACACTCCCACCCCCACCTTTCGTGGACAACATGATGCTGGTAGTGTGTCATTTCCACCAAAAGCCCACTTGATGGGCATTTAAAAATTGCAGGCTTTTAGTGTGATCACCATGCTGTGAGAAAACAGAGATTTACTACACATTGGAAATAAAATGCTACGTTCTTATATGAACTTAAACGAACATTCTTTAAAACACTATAAGGCCTGAGTACATACCAATAGAAGAACAACTAGTCCTCTTCCGCTCGCTCCCCCCTATCGCCCCCATCCTATCTCGTGGACAACATGCTGCTGGTGGTGTGTCATTTCCACGAAAAGCCAACTTGATGGGGAAATAAAACTTGCAGCCATGTAGTGCGATCACCCTGCTGTGAGAAAACAAAGATTTACTACACTTTGGAAATAAAATGCTACGATCTTATATGAACTTGAAAGAACATTCATTAAAACACTGTAAAGCCCGAGTACATGCCAATAGAGGAAAAACCATCCTCTTCCGCTCGCCCCCTCCAACCCCCCCCCCCCTCCTCCGTCCCTCTCGCGGACAACATGCTGCTGGTGGTGTGTCATTTCCACCAAAAGCCCACTTGATGGGCAAATAAAAATTGCTGCCCCTCAGTGCGATCACCCTGTTGTGAGAAAACAAAGATTTGCTACACTTTGGAAATAAAATGTTACATTCTTATACGAACTTGCACGATCATTCTTTAAAACACTATAAAGCTCGAGTACATACAAGTAGAAGAACAACTTGTCCTCTTCCGCTCGCCCCCCCCCATCTCACCCCCCCTCTCGTGGACATCCTGCTGCTGGTGGTGTGTCATTTCCACCAAAAGCCCACTGCATGGGCAAATTAAAATTGCAGCCTTGTAGTGCAATCACCCAGCCGTGAGAAAACAAAGATTTACTACACTTTAGAAATAAAATGCTTCGTTCTTATATGAACTTGAATGAACATTCTTTAAAACACTATAAAGCCTGAGTACATACCAATAGAAGAACAACTTGTCCTCTTCCGCTCGCCCCCGCCCCCCCCCCCCCCCTTGCCCCTCTGGTGGACAACATCCTGCTGGTGGTTTGTCATCTCCATCAAAACCACACTTGATGGGCAAATAAAAATTGCAGCCTTGTAGTGCGATGACCCTACTGTGAGAAAACGAAGATTTACTACACTTTGGAAATAAAATGCTACGTTCTTATATGAACTTGAACGAGCATTCTTTAAAACACTATAAAGCCTGAGTACATACCAATAGAAGAACAACTTGTCCTCTTCCGCTCGCCCCCCCCTCCCACCGCCCCTCTGGTGGACAACATTGCTGCTGGTGGTTTGTCATTTCCATCAAAACCCCACTTGATGGGCAAATAAACATTGCAGCCTTGTAGTGTGATCACCCTGCTGTGAGAAAAACAAAGATTTACCACACTTTGGAAATAAAATGCTACATTCTTATATGAACTTGAACGAACATTCTTTAAAACACTATAAAGCCTGAGTACATACCAATAGAAGAAAAACTTGTCCTCATCTGCTCACCCCCCATCCCACCCACACTCTCTCGTGGACAACATGCTGCTGATGGTATGTCATTTCCACTAAAAAGCCCACTTGATGGGCCAATAAAAATTGCAGACTTGTAGTGCGATCACCCTGCTGTGAGAAAACAAAGATTTACTACACTTCGGAAATTAAATGCTACGATCTTATATGAACTTGAACGAACATTCATAAAAACACTGTAAAGCCTGAGTACATACCAATAGAACAACAACTTGTCCTCTTCTGTTGGCCCCCACCACCCGCCCCCCCACCCACCATCTCATGGACAACATGCTGCTGGTGGTGTGTCATTTCCACCAAAAGCCCACTTAATGGGCAAGTAAAAATTGCAGCCCCTCAGTGCGATCACCCTGTTGTGAGAAAACAAAGATTTGCTACACTTTGGAAATAAAATGTTACATTCTTATATGAACTTGCACGATCATTCTTTAAAACACTATAAAGCTTGAGTACATACAAGTAAAAGAACAACTTGTCCTCTTCCGCTCGCCCCCCCCATCTCACCCCCCCCTCTCGTGGACATTATGCTGCTGGTGGTGCGTCATTTCCACCAAAAGCCCACTTGATGTGCAAATAAAAATTGCAGCCTTGTAGTGCGATCACCCCACTGTGAGAAAACAAAGATTTACTACACTTTGGAAATGAAATGCTACAATCTTATATGATCTTGAACGAACATTCTTTAAAACACTATAAAGCCTGAGTACATACCAATAGAAGAACAACTTGTCCTCTTCCGCTAGCCCCCCCTTCACCCCCCCTCTCGTGGACATCTTGCTGCTGGTGGTGTGTCATTTTCACCAAAAGCCCACTCCATGGGCAAATTAAAATTGCAGCCTTGTAGTGCAATCACCCAGCTGTGAGAAAACAAAGATTTATTACACTTTAGAAATAAAATGCTTCGTTCTTATATGAACTTGAACGAACATTCTTTAAAACACTATAAAGCCTGAGTACATACCTATAAAAGTACAACTTGTCCTCTTCCGTTAGCCCCCCCCCCCCCCACCCACCTCCCCTCTCGTGAACAACATGCAGCTGGTGGTGTGTCATTTCCACCATAAGTCCACTTGATGGGCAAAAAAAAAATTGCAGCCTTGTTGTGCGATGACCCTACTGTGAGAAAACGAAGATTTACTACACTTTGGAAATAAAATGCTACGTTCTTATATGAACTTGAACGAGCATTCTTTAAAACACTATAAAGCCTGAGTACATACCAATAGAAGAACAACTTGTCCTCTACCGCTCGCCCCCCCCCCCTCCCACCGCCCCTCTGGTGGACAACATGCTGCAGGTGGTTTGTCATTTTTACCGAAACCCCACTTGATGGGCAAATAAAAATTGCAGCCTTGTAGTGTGATCACCCTGCTGTGAGAAAAACAAAGATTTACCACACTTTGGAAATAAAATGCTACGTTCTTATACGAACTCCAACCAACATTCTCAAAAACACTATAAAACCTGAGTACATACCAATAGAAGAAGAACTTGTCCTCTTCCGTTCGCGCCCTCCCCCCCCCCCCCCTTTTTACCATCCCTCCCGTGGACAACATGCTGCTGGTGGTGTGTCATTTCCACCAAAAGCCCACTTTATGGGCAAATAATAATTGCAGCGTTGTAGTACGATCACGCTGCTGTGAAAAAACAAAGATTTTCTAGACTCTGGAAATAAAATGCTACGTTCTTATATGAACGTGAACGAACATTCTTTAAAACACTATTATGCCTGAGAAATTACCAATAGAAGAACAACTTGTTCTATTCCGCTCGCCCCCCCCGCCCCCCCCCCCCCTCCATATCTTGTGGACAACATGCTGCTGGTGGTGTCTCATTTCCACCATAAGCCGACTTGATGGGCAAATAAAAATTGCAGCATTGTAGTGCGATCACCCTGCTGTGAGAAAACAAGGATTTGCTAAACTTTGGAAATAAAATGCTACGCTCTTATATGAACTTGAACAATCATTCTTTAAAACACTATAAACCCTGAGTTTATACCAATAGAAGAACAACTTGTCCTCTTCCGCTCGCCCCATACTCCCCCATACGTCTCTCGTGGACAACGTGCTGCTGGTGGTGTGTCATTTCCAACAAAAGCCCACTTGATGGGCAAATAAAAATTGCAGCCTTGTAGTGCGATCACCCTGCTGTGAGAAAACAATGATTTACTACACTTTGGAAATAAAATGCTACGTTACTATATGAACTTGAACGAACTTTCTTTAAAACACTACAAAGCCTGAGTGCATACCAATAGAAGAACAACTAGTCCTCCTCCACTCGCAACTGCCCCCCCCCCCCCACCCCCCCACCCACCCACCCACCTTCTCTCGTGACAACTTGCTGCTGGTGGTGTGCCATTTCCACCAAAAGCCCACTTGATGGGCAAATAAAAATTGCAGCCTTGTAATGCGATCACCCTGCTGTGAGAAAACAAAGATTTACTACTCTTTGGAAATAAAATTCTACATTATAATATGAACTTGAACGAACGTTCTTTAAAACACTACAAAGTCTGAGTACATACCAATAGAAGAACAACTTCTCCTCTTCCGCTTCCTCCCCCCTCCCCCCCCCCCCCCACCCTGACCAACTCGTGGACAACATGCTGCTGGTGGTGTGTCATTTCCACCAAAACACCATTTGATGGGCAAATAAGAATTGCAGCCTTGTAGTGTGATCAGCCTGCTGTGAGAAAACAAAGATTTACCACACTTTGAAAATAAAATGCTACGTTCTTATATAAACTTCAACGAACATTCTTTAAAACACTAAAAAGCCTGAGTACATACCAATAGAACAACAACTTGTCCTCTTCCGCTTGCCCCCGCCCCCTCGCCCTCCCCCCCCACCCACCCCACACTCTCGTAAACAACATGCTGCTGGTGGTGTGTCATTTCCACCAAAAGCCCACTTGATGGGCAAATAAAAATTGCAGCGTTGTAGTACGATCACGCTGCTGTGAAAAAACAAAGATTTACTACACTTTGGAAATAAAATGCTACGTTCTTATATGATCGTTAACGAACATTCTTTAAAACACTATTATGCCTGAGTAATTACCATTAGTAGAACAACTTGTTCTATTCCGCTCGCCCCCCCGCCGCCCCACCTTCCCCCCCCCCCCCCCCTCCATATCTTGTGGACAACATGCTGCTGGTGGTGTGTCATTTCCACCAAAAGCCCAGTTGATGGGCAAATGGAAATTGCAGCCTTGTAATGCGATCACCCTGCCGTGAGAAAACAAAGATTTACTACACTTTGGAAATAAAATGCTACGTTCTTATATGAACTTGGTCGAACATTCTTTAAAACACTATAAAGCGTGAGTACATACCAATAGAAGAACAACTTGTCCTTTTCTGCTCGCCCCTGCCCCCACCCTCTCTCATGGACAAAATGCTGCTGGTGGTGTGTCATTTCCACCAAAAGCCCACTTGAGGGGCAAATAAAAATTGCAGCCTTGTAGTGCGATCACCCTGCTGTGAGAAAACAAAGTTTACTACACTTTGGAAATAAAATGCTACATTATAACATGAACTTGAACGAACATTCTTTAAAACACTACAAAGCCTGAGTACATACCAATAGAAGAACAACTTCTCATCCTCCGCTTCCTCCCCCCCCCCCCCCCCTGCCCTTCCCTAGGACAACATGCTGCTGGTGGTGTGTCATTTCCACCAAAAGACCATTTGATGGGCAAATAAAAATTGCAGCGTTGTAGTACAATCACGCTGCTGTGAAAAAACGAAGATTTACTACACTTTGGAAATAAAATGCTACGTTCTTATATGAACGTGAATGAACATTCTTTAAAACACTATTATGCCTGAGTAAATACCAATAGAAGAACAACTTCTTCTATTCCGCTCGCCCACCCGCTCCCCCCCCCCCCCCCCCCCCCCCCCCCCCCTCCCACCACCACTCCATATCGTGTGGACAACTTGCTGCTGGTGGTGTGTCATTTCCACCCAAAGCCCACTTGATGGGCAAATGAAAATTGCAGCCTTGTAATGCGATCACCCTGCTGTGAGAAAACAAAGATTAACTACACTTTGGAAATAAAATCCTACGTTCTTATATGAACTTAGATGAACATTCTTTAAAACACTATAATGCCTGAGTACATACCAATAGATGAACAACTTGTCCTCTTCCGCTCGCACCTCCCCCCACCCTCTCTCGTGGACAACATGCTGCTGGTGGTTTGTCATTTCGACCAAAAGCCCACTTGAGGGTTAAATAAAAATTGCAGCCTTGTAGTGCGATCACCCTGGTGTGAAAAAACAAAGATTTACTACACTTTATAAATAAAATGCTACGTTATTATATGAACTTGAATGAACATTCTTTAAAACACTACAAAGCCTGAGTGCATACCAATAAAAGAACAACTTGTCCTCTTCCGCTCGTCCCCCTCCCCCCCCCCCTCACCAACCCTCTCTCATGGACAACATGCTGCTGGTGATGTGTCATTTCCACCAAAAGCCAACTTGATGGGAATAAAAATTGCAGCCTTGTAGTGCGATCACCCTGCAGTGAGAAAACAAAAATTTACTACAGTTTGGAAATAAAATGCTACGTTCTTATATGAAATTGAACGAACTTTCTTTAAAACACTATAAAAGCTGAGTACATACCAATAGAACAAAAACTTGTCCTATTCCCCTCGCCCCCCCCCCCCCTCATCCACCCACTCTCGTGGACAACATGCTGCTGGTGGTGTGTCATTTCCATCAAAAGCCCACTTGAGGGGCAAATGAAAATTGCAGCCTTGTAGTACGATCACCCTGCTGTGAGAAAACAAAGATTTACTACACTTTGGAAAACAAATGCTATGTTCTTATATGAACTTGAACGAACATTCTTTAAAACACTATAAAAGCTGAGTACATACCAATAGAACAACAACTTGTCCTATTCCGCTCGCCCCCCCCCCCCCCCAACACGCCATATCTCGTGGACAACATGCTGCTGGTGGTGTGTCATTTCCATCCTAGCCCACTTGATGGGCAAATAAAAATTGCAGCCTTGTAGTTAAATCACCCTGCTGTGAGAAAACAAAGATTTACTACACTTGGAAATAAAATGCTACATTCTTATATGAACTTGAACGAACATTCTTTAAAACACTATGATGCCATGGTACATACCAATAGAACAACAACTTGTTCTACTCCGCTCGCCCCCCCCCCCGACCCCCCCCCATCCTCCCCTACCACGCCATTCTCGTGGACAAAATGCTGCTGGTGGTGTGTCATTTCCACCAAAAGCCCACTTGATGGGCAAATGAAAATTGCAGCCTTGTAGTGCGATCACCCTGCTGTGAGAAAACAAAGATTTACCACACTTTGGAAATAAAATTCAACGTTCTTATATGAACTTGAACGAACATTCTTTAAAACACTATTGTGCCTGAGTACATACCAATAGAACAACAACTTGTTCTATTCCTCTCGCCCCCTTGGCCCCCCCCCTCCACCCCCCACCTCGCAATATCTTGTGGACAACATGCTGCTGGTGGTGTGTCATTTCCACCAAAGGACCATTTGATGGGCAATGAATAATTGCAGCCTTGTAGTGTGATCAGCCTGCTGTGAGAAAACAAAGATTTACTACACTTTGAATGTAAAATGCTACGTTCTTATATGAACTTGAATGAACATTCTTTAAAACACTAAAAAGCCTGAGTACATACCAATAGAAGAACAACTTGTCCTTTTCCGTTCGTCCCCCCCCCCCCCCCCTCACCCACCCTCTCTCGTGGACAACATGCTGCTGGTGGTGTGTCATTTCCACTAAAAGCCAACTTGATGTGAATAAAAATTGCAGCCTTGTAGTGCGATCACATTGCTGTGAGAAAACAAAGATTTACTACACTTTGGAAATAAAATGCTACTTTCATATATGAACTTGAACGAACATTCTTTAAAACACTAAAAAGCCTGAGTACATACCAATTGAAGAACAACTTGTCCTCTTCCGCTCGACCCCCCCCCCCCCCCCCCCCACCTCCCCACCCTCGCTCATGGACAACATGCTGCTGGTGGAGTGTCATTTCCACCAAAAGCCCTGTTGATGGGCAAATAATAATTGCAGCCTCGTAGTGCGATTACTTTTCCGTGAGAAAACAAGGATTTACTACACTTTGGAAATAAAATGCTACGTTCTTATATGAACTTGGATGAACATTCTTTAAAACACTATAATGCCTGAGTACATACCAATAGAAGAACAACTTGTCCTCTTCCGCTCGCCCCTCCCCCCACCCTCTCTCGTGGACAACATGCTGCTGGTGGTTTGTCATTTCCACCAAAAGCCCACTTGAGGGGCAAATAAAAATTGCAGCCTTGTAGTGCGATCACGCTGGTGTGAGAAAACAAAGATTTACTACACTTTCGAAATAAAATGCTACGTTATTATATGAACTGGAATGAACATTCTTTAAAACACTACAAAGCCTGAGTGCATACCAATAGAAGAACAACTTGGCCTCTTCCGCTCGTCCCCCTCCCCCCCCCCTCCCCCCCTCACCCACCCTCTCTCGTGGACAACATGCTGCTGGTGATGTGTCATTTCCACCAAAAGCCAACTTGATGGGAATAAAAATTGCTGCCTTGTAGTGTGATCACCCTGCAGTGAGAAAACAAAGATTTACTACCTCTTGGAAATAAAATGCTACGTTCTTAAATGAACTGGAACGAGCATTCTTTAAAACACTATTATGCCTGAGTACATACCAATAGAAGAACAACTTGTTCTATTCCGCTCGCCCCCCCGCCCCCCACCCTCCCCCAACCACGCCATATCTTGTGGACAACATGCTGCTGATGATTAGTCATTTCCACTAAAGCCCACTTGATGGGCAAATCAAAATTGCAGCCTTGTAATGCGATCAACCTGCTGTGAGAAAACAAAGATTTACTACACTTTGGAAATAAAATGCTACGTTCTTATATGAACTTGAACGAACATTCTTTAAAACACTATTATGCCTGAGTACATACCAATAGAAGAACAACTTGTTCTATTCCACTCGCCCTCCCCCCCCCCCCCCCCCCACCTCCCCCCACCCCTCCATATATTGTGGACAACATGCTGCTGGTGGTGTGTCATTTCCACCAAAAGCCAACTTGATGTGAATAAAAATTGCAGATTTGTAGTGCGATTACCCTGCCGTTAGAAAACAAAGATTTACTACACTTTGGAAATAAAATGCTACGTTCTTATATGAACTTGGACGAACATTCATTAAAACACTATAAAGCCTGAGTACATACCAATACAAGAACAACTTGTCCTCTTCTGCTCGCCCCTGCCCCCACCCTCTCTCGTGGACAACATGCTGATGGTGGTGTGTCACTTCCACCAAAAGCCAACTTGATGTGAATAAAAATTGCAGATTTGTAGTGCGATTACCCTGCCGTGAGAAAACAAAGATTTACTACACTTTGGAAATAAAATGCTACGTTCTTATATGAACTTGGACGAACATTCTTTAAAACTTTATAAAGCGTGAGTACATACCAATAGAAGAACAACTTCTCCTCTTCCCCTCGCCCCTCCCCCCACCCGCCCTCGTGGACAACATGCTGCTTACGGTGTGTGATTTCCACCAAAAGCCCACTTGAGGGGCAAATAGAAATTGCAGCCTCGTAGTGCGATCACCATGCCGTGAGAAAACAAAGATTTACTACACTTTGGAAATAAAATGCTACGTTCTTATATGAACTTGGATGACCATTCTTTAAAACGCTATAAAGCCTGAGTACATACCAATAGAAGAACAACTTGTCCTCTTCCGCTCGCCCCTCCCCCCACCCTCTCTCGTGGACAACATGCTGCTGGTGGTGTGTCATTTCCACCAAACCCCACTTGATGGGCAAATGATAATTGCAGCCTTGTAGTGCGATCACCTTGCTGTGAGAAAACAAAGATTTACTACACTTTGGAAATAAAATTCTACGTTCTTATATGAGCTTGAACGAACATTCTTTAAAATACTACTATGCCTGAGTACATACCAATAGAACAACAACTTGTTCTATTCCGCTCGCCCCCCTGCCCATCCCCCCCCACTCTCCCCACCTCGCAATATCTTGTGGACAACATGCTGCTGGTGGTGTGTCATTTCCACCAAAAGCCCACTTGATGGGCAAATGTAAATCGCAGCCTTGCACTGCGATCACCCCGCTGTGAGAAAACAAAGATCTACTACACTTTGGAAATAAAATGCTACGTTCTTATATGAACTTGAACGAACATTCTTTAAAACGCTATAAAGCCTGAGTACATACCAATAGAAGAACAATTTGTCCTCCACCGCTACCCCCCCCCCCCCCCCCCCCACCAACTATCGTGAACAACATGCTGCTGGTGGTGTGTCATTTCCACCAAAGGCTCACTTGATGCGCAAATGAAAATTGCAGCCTTGTACTGCGATCACCCTGCTGTGAGATAAGAAAGATTTACTACACTTTAGAAATAAAATGCTACGTTCTTATATGAACTTGAACGAACATTCTTTAAAACAATATATAGCCTGAGTACATACCAATTGAAGAACAACTTGTCCTCCTCCGCTTGCCCTCCCGCCCCCCCCCCCCTCCCCCCACCGCGCCATATCGTGTGGACAACATGCTGCTGTTGGTGTGTCATTTCCACCAAAAGCCCATTTGATGGGCAAATGAAAATTACAGCCTTGTAGTAAGATCAACCTGCTGTGAGAAAACAAAGAGTTACTACACTTTGGAAATAAACACTATAAAGCCTGAGTACATACCAATAGAAGAACAACTTGTCCTCCTCTGCTCGCCCCTCCCTCCACCCTCTATCGTAGACAACATGCTGCTGGTGGAGTGTCATTTCCACCAAAAGCCCACTTGATGGGCAAATGAAAATTGCAGCCTTGTAGTGCGATCACCCTGCTGTGAGAAAACAAAGATTTACTACACTTTGGTAATAAAATGCTACGTTCTCTTATGAAGTTGAACGAACATTCTTTAAAACACTATAAGTCCTGAGTACATACCAATAGATGAACAACTTGTCTCTTCCGCTCGCCCCCCCCCCCCCCCCCCTGTCTCGTGGACAACATGCCGCTTGTGGTGTGTCATTTCCACCAAAATTCCAGTTGATGGGCAAATAAAAATTGCAGCCTTGTAGTGTAATCACCCTGCTGTGAGAAAACAAAGATTTACTACACTTTGGAAATAAAAGGCTACGTTCTTATATGAACTTGAACGAACATTCTCTAAAACACTATAAAGCCTGAGTACATGTCAATAGAAGAACAACTTGTCCCCTTCGTCTCGGCCTTCCCCCCTCCCCAATCCCCCTCTCGTGGACAACATGCTGCTGGTGGTGTGTCATTTCCAGCAAAAGCCCACTTGAGGGGCAAATAATAATTGCAGCCTTGTAGTGCGATCACCCTGCTTGAGAAAACAAAGATTTACTACACTTTGGAAATAAATTCTACGTTCTTATATGATCTTGAACGAACATTCTTTAAAACACTATTAAGCCTGAGTACATACCAACAGAAGAACAACTTGAACTCTTCCGCTTGCCCCCCCCCTCCCCCCCTGCTATCTCGTGTACGACATGCTGCTGGTGGTGTGCCATTTCCACCAAAAGCCCTGTTGATGGGCAAATAAAAATTGCAGCCTTGTAGTGCGATCACCCAGCTGTGAGAAAAGAAAGATTCACTACACTTTGGAAATAAAAGACTACGTTCTTATATGAACTTGAACGAACATTCTTTGAAACACTATAAAACCAGAGTACATACCAATAGAAGAACAACATGTCCTCTTCCGCTCGCCCCCCCTCTACCGCCCCCACCATATCTCGTGGACAACATGCTGCTGGTGGTGCGTCATTTCCAGGAAAAGCCCACTTGATGGGCAAATAAAAATTGCAGCCTTGTAGTGCGATCACCCAGCTGTGAGAAAAGAAAGATTTACTACACTTTGGAAATAAGATGCTACATTCTTAATGAACTTAAACGAACATTCTTTAAAACACTATAAATCCTGAGTACATACCAATAGAACAACAACATGTTCTATTCCGCTCGCCCCCCCGTTCCCACCCCCCTTCCCCCACGGCGCCATATCTCGTGCACAACACGCTGCTGGTGGCGTGTCATTTCCACCAAATGCAAACTTGATGGGCAAATGAAAACTGCAGCCTTGTAGTGCGATCACCCTGCTGTCAGAAAACAAAGATTTACTACCCTTTGGAAATAAAATGCTACGTTCTTACATGAACTTGAAAGAACATTCTTCAAAACACTATAAAGTCTGCGTACATACCAATAGAAGAACAACTTGTCCTTCTCCGCCCGCCCCTCCGTTCACCCTCACTCGTGGACAACATGTTGCTGGTGGTGTGTCATTTCCACCAAAAGCCCACTTGATGGGCAAATAAAAATTGCAGCCTAGTAGTGTGATCACCCTGCTGTGAGAAAACAAAGATCTACTACACTTTGGAAATAAAATGCTACGTTCTTATATGAACTTGAACGAACATTCTTTAAAACGCTATAAAGCCTGAGTACATACCAATAGAAGAACAACTTGTCCTCCACCGCTACCCCCCCCCCCCACCCCCCCACCAACTATCGTGAACAACATGCTGCTGGTGGTGTGTCATTTCCACCAAAGGCTCACTTGATGCGCAAATGAAAATTGCAGCCTTGTACTGCGATCACCCAGCTGTGAGAAAAGAAAGATTTACTACACTTTGGAAATAAGATGCTACATTCTTAATGAACTTAAACGAACATTCTTTAAAACACTATAAATCCTGAGTACATACCAATAGAACAACAACATGTTCTATTCCGCTCGCCCCCCCGTTCCCACCCCCCTTCCCCCACGGCGCCATATCTCGTGCACAATACGCTGCTGGTGGCGTGTCATTTCCACCAAATGCAAACTTGATGGGCAAATGAAAACTGCAGCCTTGTAGTGCGATCACCCAGCTGTCAGAAAACAAAGATTTACTACCCTTTGGAAATAAAATGCTACGTTCTTACATGAACTTGAAAGAACATTCTTCAAAACACTATAAAGTCTGCGTACATACCAATAGAAGAACAACTTGTCCTTCTCCGCCCGCCCCTCCGTTCACCCTCACTCGTGGACAACATGTTGCTGGTGGTGTGTCATTTCCACCAAAAGCCCACTTGATGGGCAAACAAAAATTGCAGCCTAGTAGTGTGATCACCCTGCTGTGAGAAAACAAAGATCTACTACACTTTGGAAATAAAATGCTACGTTCTTATATGAACTTGAACGAACATTCTTTAAAACGCTATAAAGCCTGAGTACATACCAATAGAAGAACAACTTGTCCTCCACCGCTACCCCCCCCCCCCCCCCACCCCCCCACCAACTATCGTGAACAACATGCTGCTGGTGGTGTGTCATTTCCACCAAAGGCTCACTTGATGCGCAAATGAAAATTGCAGCCTTGTACTGCGATCACCCTGCTGTGAGATAAGAAAGATTTACTGCACTTTAGAAATAAAATGCTACGTTCTTATATGAACTTGAACGAACATTCTTTAAAACAATATATAGCCTGAGTACATACCAATTGAAGAACAACTTGTCCTCCTCCGCTTGCCCTCCCGCCCCACCCCCTCACCCCACCGCGCCATATCGTGTGGACAACATGCTGCTGTTGGTGTGTCATTTCCACCAAAAGCCCATTTGATGGGCAAATGAAAATTACAGCCTTGTAGTGCGATCACCCTGCTGTGAGAAAACAAAGATTTACCACACTTTGGAAATAAAATTCAACGTTCTTATATGAACTTGAACGAACATTCTTTAAAACACTATTATGCCTGAGTACATACCAATAGAACAACAACTTGTTCTATTCCTCTCGCCCCCTTGGCCCCCCCCTCCACCCCCCACCACGCAATATCTTGTGGACAACATGCTGCTGGTGGTGTGTCATTTCCACCAAAGGACCATTTGATGGGCAATGAATAATTGCAGCCTTGTAGTGTGATCAGCCTGCTGTGAGAAAACAAAGATTTACTACACTTTGGAAGTAAAATGCTACGTTCTTATATGAACTTGAACGAACATTCTTTAAAACACTAAGAAGCCTGAGTACATACCAATTGAAGAACAACTTGTCCTCTTCTGTTTGCCACCCCCACCCCCCCCCCCCCCCCCCCCACACACACACTCTCTTTTGTGGACAACATGCTGCTGGTGGTGTGTCATATCCACCAAAAGCCCAGTTGATGGGCAAATAAAGATTGCAACCTTGTAGTGCGATCACCCTGCTGTGAGAAAACAAAGATTTACTACACTTTGAAAATAAAATGCTACGTTCTTATATGAACTTGAACGATCATTCTTTAAAACACTAAAAAGCCTGAGTACATACCAATAGAAGAACAACTTGTCCTTTTCCGTTCGTCCCCCCCCCCCCCTCACCCACCCTCTCTCGTGGACAACATGCTGCTGGTGGTGTGTCATTTCCACTAAAAGCCAACTTGATGTGAATAAAAATTGCAGCCTTGTAGTGCGATCACATTGCTGTGAGAAAACAAAGATTTACTACACTTTGGAAATAAAATGCTACTTTCATATATGAACTTGAACGAACATTCTTTAAAACACTAAAAAGCCTGAGTACATACCAATTGAAGAACAACTTGTCCTCTTCCGCTCGACCCCCCCCCCCCCCCCCCCCCACCTCCCCACCCTCGCTCATGGACAACATGCTGCTGGTGGAGTGTCATTTCCACCAAAAGCCGTGTTGATGGGCAAATAATAATTGCAGCCTCGTAGTGCGATTACTTTGCCGTGAGAAAACAAGGATTTACTACACTTTGGAAATAAAATGCTACGTTCTTATATGAACTTGGATGAACATTCTTTAAAACACTATAATGCCTGAGTACATACCAATAGAAGAACAACTTGTCCTCTTCCGCTCGCCCCTCCCCCCACCCTCTCTCGTGGACAACATGCTGCTGGTGGTTTGTCATTTCCACCAAAAGCCCACTTGAGGGGCAAATAAAAATTGCAGCCTTGTAGTGCGATCACGCTGGTGTGAGAAAACAAAGATTTACTACACTTTCGAAATAAAATGCTACGTTATTATATGAACTGGAATGAACATTCTTTAAAACACTACAAAGCCTGAGTGCATACCAATAGAAGAACAACTTGTCCTCTTCCGCTCGTCCCCCTCCCCCCCCCCTCCCCCCCTCACCCACCCTCTCTCGTGGACAACATGCTGCTGGTGATGTGTCATTTCCACCAAAAGCCAACTTGATGGGAATAAAAATTGCTGCCTTGTAGTGTGATCACCCTGCAGTGAGAAAACAAAGATTTACTACATCTTGGAAATAAAATGCTACGTTCTTAAATGAACTGGAACGAGCATTCTTTAAAACACTATTATGCCTGAGTACATACCAATAGAAGAACAACTTGTTCTATTCCGCTCGCCCCCCCGCCCCCCACCCTCCCCCAACCACGCCATATCTTGTGGACAACATGCTGCTGGTGATTAGTCATTTCCACTAAAGCCCACTTGATGGGCAAATCAAAATTGCAGCCTTGTAATGCGATCAACCTGCTGTGAGAAAACAAAGATTTACTACACTTTGGAAATAAAATGCTACGTTCTTATATGAACTTGAACGAACATTCTTTAAAACACTATTATGCCTGAGTACATACCAATAGAAGAACAACTTGTTCTATTCCACTCGCCCTCCCACCCCTTCCACCTCCCCCCACCCCTCCATATATTGTGGACAACATGCTGCTGGTGGTGTGTCATTTCCACCAAAAGCCAACTTGATGTGAATAAAAATTGCAGATTTGTAGTGCGATTACCCTGCCGTTAGAAAACAAAGATTTACTACACTTTGGAAATAAAATGCTACGTTCTTATATGAACTTGGACGAACATTCATTAAAACACTATAAAGCCTGAGTACATACCAATACAAGAACAACTTGTCCTCTTCTGCTCGCCCCTGCCCCCACCCTCTCTCGTGGACAACATGCTGATGGTGGTGTGTCACTTCCACCAAAAGCCAACTTGATGTGAATAAAAATTGCAGATTTGTAGTGCGATTACCCTGCCGTGAGAAAACAAAGATTTACTACACTTTGGAAATAAAATGCTACGTTCTTATATGAACTTGGACGAACATTCTTTAAAACTTTATAAAGCGTGAGTACATACCAATAGAAGAACAACATATCCTCTTCCCCTCGCCCCTCCCCCCACCCGCCCTCGTGGACAACATGCTGCTTAAGGTGTGTGATTTCCACCAAAAGCCCACTTGAGGGGCAAATAAAAATTGCAGCCTCGTAGTGCGATCACCATGCCGTGAGAAAACAAAGATTTACTACACTTTGGAAATAAAATGCTACGTTCTTATATGAACTTGGACGACCATTCTTTAAAACGCTATAAAGCCTGAGTACATACCAATAGAAGAACAACTTGTCCTCTTCCGCTCGCCCCTCCCCCACCCTCTCTCGTGGACAACATGCTGCTGGTGGTGTGTCATTTCCACCAAACCCCACTTGATGGGCAAATGATAATTGCAGCCTTGTAGTGCGATCACCTTGCTGTGAGAAAACAAAGATTTACTACACTTTGGAAATAAAATTCTACGTTCTTATATGAGCTTGAACGAACATTCTTTAAAATACTACTATGCCTGAGTACATACCAATAGAACAACAACTTGTTCTATTCCGCTCGCCCCCCTGCCCATCCCCCCCCACTCTCCCCAACTCGCAATATCTTGTGGACAACATGCTGCTGGTGGTGTGTCATTTCCACCAAAAGCCCACTTGATGGGCAAATGTAAATCGCAGCCTTGCACTGCGATCACCCCACTGTGAGAAAACAAAGATCTACTACACTTTGGAAATAAAATGCTACGTTCTTATATGAACTTGAACGAACATTCTTTAAAACGCTATAAAGCCTGAGTACATACCAATAGAAGAACAATTTGTCCCCCACCGCTACCCCCCCCCCCCCCCCCCACCAACTATCGTGAACAACATGCTGCTGGTGGTGTGTCATTTCCACCAAAGGCTCACTTGATGCGCAAATGAAAATTGCAGCCTTGTACTGCGATCACCCTGCTGTGAGATAAGAAAGATTTACTACACTTTAGAAATAAAATGCTACGTTCTTATATGAACTTGAACGAACATTCTTTAAAACAATATATAGCCTGAGTACATACCAATTGAAGAACAACTTGTCCTCCTCCGCTTGCCCTCCCGCCCCCCCCCCCTACCCCCACCGCGCCATATCGTGTGGACAACATGCTGCTGTTGGTGTGTCATTTCCACCAAAAGCCCATTTGATGGCCAAATGAAAATTACAGCCTTGTAGTAAGATCACCCTGCTGTGAGAAAACAAAGAGTTACTACACTTTGGAAATAAACACTATAAAGCCTGAGTACATACCAATAGAAGAACAACTTGTCCTCCTCTGCTCGCCCCTCCCTCCACCCTCTATCGTAGACAACATGCTGCTGGTGGAGTGTCATTTCCACCAAAAGCCCACTTGATGGGCAAATGAAAATTGCAGCCTTGTAGTGCGATCACCCTGCTGTGAGAAAACAAAGATTTACTACACTTTGGTAATAAAATGCTCCGTTCTCTTATGAAGTTGAACGAACATTCTTTAAAACACTATAAGGCCTGAGTACATACCAATAGATGAACAACTTGTCTCTTCCGGTCGCCCCCCCCCCCCCACCCCTATCTCGTGGACAACATGCCGCTTGTGGTGTGTCATTTCCACCAAAATTCCAGTTGATGGGCACATAAAAATTGCAGCCTTGTAGTGTAATCACCCTGCTGTGAGAAAACAAAGATTTACTACACTTTGGAAATAAAATGCTACGATCTTATATGAACTTGAAGGAACACTCTTTAAAACACTATTATGCCTGAGTACATACCAATAGAAGAACGACTTGTTCTATTTCGCTCGCCCCCTGCCCCCACCCCTCCTTCCCCCCACCACGCCATATCTTGTGGACAACATGCTGCTGTTGGTGTGTCATTTCCACCAAAAGCCCATTTGAGGGGCAAATGAAAATTACAGCCTTGTAGTAAGATCACCCTGCTGTGAGAAAACAAAGATTTACTACACTTTGGAAATAAAAGGCTACGTTCTTATATGAACTTGAACGAACATTCTCTAAAACACTATAAAGCCTGAGTACATGTCAATAGAAGAACAACTTGTCCCCTTCGTCTCGGCCTTCCCCCCTCCCCAATCCCCCTCTCGTGGACAACATGCTGCTGGTGGTGTGTCATTTCCAGCAAAAGCCCACTTGAGGGGCAAATAATAATTGCAGCCTTGTAGTGCGATCACCCTGCTTGAGAAAACAAAGATTTACTACACTTTGGAAATAAATTCTACGTTCTTATATGATCTTGAACGAACATTCTTTAAAACACTATTAAGCCTGAGTACATACCAACAGAAGAACAACTTGAACTCTTCCGCTTGCCCCCCCCCCCCCCCCCTCCTATCTCGTGTACGACATGCTGCTGGTGGTGTGCCATTTCCACCAAAAGCCCTGTTGATGGGCAAATAAAAATTGCAGCCTTGTAGTGCGATCACCCAGCTGTGAGAAAAGAAAGATTTACTACACTTTGGAAATAAAAGACTACGTTCTTATATGAACTTGAACGAACATTCTTTGAAACACTATAAAACCAGAGTACATACCAATAGAGGAACAACATGTCCTCTTCCGCTCGCCCCCCCTCTCCCGCCCCCACCCTATCTTGTGGACAACATGCTGCTGGTGGTGTGTCATTTCCACGAAAAGCCCACTTGATGGGCAAATAAAAATTGCAGCCTTGTAGTGCGATCACCCAGCTGTGAGAAAAGAAAGATTTACTACACTTTGGAAATAAGATGCTACATTCTCTTATGAAGTTGAACGAACATTCTTTAAAACACTATAAGGCCTGAGTACATACCAATAGATGAACAACTTGTCTGTTCCGCTCCGCACCCCCCCCCCCCCCCCCCCACACCACCACTCGTGGACAACATGCTGCTGGTGGTGTGTCATTGCCACCAAAAGCCAACTTGATGGGAATAAAAATTGCAGCCTTGTAGTGCGATCACCATGCTGTGAGAAAACAAAGATATACTACACTCTGGAAATAAAATGCTACATTCTTATATCAACTTGAATGATCATTCTTTAAAACACTATAAAGCCTGAGTACATACCAATAGAAGAACTACATGTTCTATTCCGCTCGCCGCCCGCCCCCCCCCCCCTCCACCCACCGCACAATATGTCGTGGACAACATGCTGCTGGTATGGTGTCATTTCCACGAAAAGCCCACTTGATGGGCAAATCAAAATTGCAGCCTTGCAGTGCGATCACCCTGCTGTGAGAAAACAAAGAATTACAACACTTTGGAAATAAAAGGCTACGTTCTTATATGAACTTGAACGAACATTCTCTAAAACACTATAAAGCCTGAGTACATGTCAATAGAAGAACAACTTGTCCCCTTCGTCTCGGCCTTCCCCCCTCCCCAATCCCCCTCTCGTGGACAACATGCTGCTGGTGGTGTGTCATTTCCAGCAAAAGCCCACTTGAGGGGCAAATAATAATTGCAGCCTTGTAGTGCGATCACCCTGCTTGAGAAAACAAAGATTTACTACAATTTGGAAATAAATTCTACGTTCTTATATGATCTTGAACGAACATTCTTTAAAACACTATTAAGCCTGAGTACATACCAACAGAAGAACAACTTGAACTCTTCCGCTTGCCCCCCCCCCCCCCCCCCCCCTCCTATCTCGTGTACGACATGCTGCTGGTGGTGTGCCATTTCCACCAAAAGCCCTGTTGATGGGCAAATAAAAATTGCAGCCTTGTAGTGCGATCACCCAGCTGTGAGAAAAGAAAGATTTACTACACTTTGGAAATAAAAGACTACGTTCTTATATGAACTTGAACGAACATTCTTTGAAACACTATAAAACCAGAGTACATACCAATAGAGGAACAACATGTCCTCTTCCGCTCGCCCCCCCTCTCCCGCCCCCACCCTATCTCATGGACAACATGCTGCTGGTGGTGTGTCATTTCCACGAAAAGCCCACTTGATGGGCAAATAAAAATTGCAGCCTTGTAGTGCGATCACCCAGCTGTGAGAAAAGAAAGATTTACTACACTTTGGAAATAAGATGCTACATTCTTAATGAACTTAAACGAACATTCTTTAAAACACTATAAATCCTGAGTACATACCAATAGAACAACAACATGTTCTATTCCGCTCGCCCCCCCGTTCCCACCCCCCTTCCCCCACGGCGCCATATCTCGTGCACAACACGCTGCTGGTGGCGTGTCATTTCCACCAAATGCCCACTTGATGGGCAAATGAAAACTGCAGCCTTGTAGTGCGATCACCCTGCTGTCAGAAAACAAAGATTTACTACCCTTTGGAAATAAAATGCTACGTTCTTACATGAACTTGAAAGAACATTCTTCAAAACACTATAAAGTCTGCGTACATACCATTAGAAGAACAACTTGTCCTTCTCCGCCCGCCCCTCCGTTCACCCTCACTCGTGGACAACATGTTGCTGGTGGTGTGTCATTTCCACCAAAAGCCCACTTGATGGGCAAATAAAAATTGCAGCCTAGTAGTGTGATCACCCTGCTGTGAGAAAACAAAGATCTACTACACTTTGGAAATAAAATGCTACGTTCTTATATGAACTTGAACGAACATTCTTTAAAACGCTATAAGGCCTGAGTACATACCAATAGAAGAACAACTTGTCCTCCACCGCTACCCCCCCCCCCCCCCACCCCCCCACCAACTATCGTGAACAACATGCTGCTGGTGGTGTGTCATTTCCACCAAAGGCTCACTTGATGCGCAAATGAAAATTGCAGCCTTGTACTGCGATCACCCTGCTGTGAGATAAGAAAGATTTACTACACTTTAGAAATAAAATGCTACGTTTTTATATGAACTTGAACGAACATTCTTTAAAACAATATATAGCCTGAGTACATACCAATTGAAGAACAACTTGTCCTCCTCCGCTTGCCCTCCCGCCCCCCCCCCCCCTCCCCCCACCGCGCCATATCGTGTGGACAACATGCTGCTGTTGGTGTGTCATTTCCACCAAAAGCCCATTTGATGGGCAAATGAAAATTACAGCCTTGTAGTAAGATCACCCTGCTGTGAGAAAACAAAGAGTTACTACACTTTAGAAATAAACACTATAGAGCCTGAGTACATACCAATAGAAGAACAACTTGTCCTCCTCCGCTCGCCCCTCCCTCCACCCTCTATCGTAGACAACATGCTGCTGGTGGAGTGTCATTTCCACCAAAAGCCCACTTGATGGGCAAATGAAAATTGCAGCCTTGTAGTGCGATCACCCTGCTGTGAGAAAACAAAGATTTACTACACTTTGGTAATAAAATGCTACGTTCTCTTATGAAGTTGAACGAACATTCTTTAAAACACTATAAGGCCTGAGTACATACCAATAGATGAACAACTTGTCTCTTCTGCTCGCCCCCCCCCCCCCACACCTATCTCGTGGCCAACATGCCGCTTGTGGTGTGTCATTTCCACCAAAATTCCAGTTGATGGGCAAATAAAAATTGCAGCCTTGTAGTGTAATCACCCTGCTGTGAGAAAACAAAGATTTACTACACTTTGGAAATAAAATGCTACGATCTTATATGAACTTGAAGGAACATTCTTTAAAACACTATTATGCCTGAGTACATACCAATAGAAGAACGACTTGTTCTATTTCGCTCGCCCCCTGCCCCCACCCCTCCTTCCCCCCACCACGCCATATCTTGTGGACAACATGCTGCTGTTGGTGTGTCATTTCCACCAAAAGCCCATTTGAGGGGCAAATGAAAATTACAGCCTTGTAGTAAGATCACCCTGCTGTGAGAAAACAAAGATTTACTACACTTTGGAAATTAAATGCTACGTTGTTATATGAACTTGAAAGAACTTTCTTTAAAACATTATAAAGCCTGAGTACATACCAATAGATGAACAACTTGTCTGTTCCGCTCCGCACCCCCCCCCCCCCCCCCAAACCACCACTCGTGGACAACATGCTGCTGGTGGTGTGTCATTGCCACCAAAAGCCAACTTGATGGGAATAAAAATTGCAGCCTTGTAGTGCGATCACCATGCTGTGAGAAAACAAAGATATACTACACTCTGGAAATAAAATGCTACATTCTTATATGAACTTGAATGAACATTCTTTAAAACACTATAAAGCCTGAGTACATACCAATAGAAGAACTACATGTTCTATTCCGCTCGCCCCCCGCCCCCCCCCCCCCCTCCACCCACCGCACAATATGTCGTGGACAACATGCTGCTGGTATGGTGTCATTTCCACGAAAAGCCCACTTGATGGGCAAATCAAAATTGCAGCCTTGCAGTGCGATCACCCTGCTGTGAGAAAACAAAGAATTACTACACTTTGGAAATAAAAGGCTACGTTCTTATATGAACTTGAACGAACATTCTCTAAAACACTATAAAGCCTGAGTACATGTCAATAGAAGAACAACTTGTCCCCTTCGTCTCGGCCTTCCCCCCTCCCCAATCCCCCTCTCGTGGACAACATGCTGCTTGTGGTGTGTCATTTCCAGCAAAAGCCCACTTGAGGGGCAAATAATAATTGCAGCCTTGTAGTGCGATCACCCTGCTTGAGAAAACAAAGATTTACTACAATTTGGAAATAAATTCTACGTTCTTATATGATCTTGAACGAACATTCTTTAAAACACTATTAAGCCTGAGTACATACCAACAGAAGAACAACTTGAACTCTTCCGCTTGCCCCCCCCCCCCCCCCCCCCCCCCTCCTATCACGTGAACGACATGCTGCTGGTGGTGTGCCATTTCCACCAAAAGCCCTGTTGATGGGCAAATAAAAATTGCAGCCTTGTAGTGCGATCACCCAGCTGTGAGAAAAGAAAGATTTACTACACTTTGGAAATAAAAGACTACGTTCTTATATGAACTTGAACGAACATTCTTTGAAACACTATAAAACCAGAGTACATACCAATAGAAGAACAACATGTCCTCTTCCGCTCGCCCCCCCTCTCCCGCCCCCACCCTATCTCGTGGACAACATGCTGCTGGTGGTGTGTCATTTCCACGAAAAGCCCACTTGATGGGCAAATAAAAATTGCAGCCTTGTAGTGCGATCACCCAGCTGTGAGAAAAGAAAGATTTACTACACTTTGGAAATAAGATGCTACATTCTTAATGAACTTAAACGAACATTCTTTAAAACACTATAAAGCCTGAGTACATACCAATAGAACAACAACATGTTCTATTCCGCTCGCCCCCCCGTTCCCACCCCCCTTCCCCCACGGCGCCATATCTCGTGCACAACACGCTGCTGGTGGCGTGTCATTTCCACCAAATGCCCACTTGATGGGCAAATGAAAACTGCAGCCTTGTAGTGCGATCACCCTGCTGTCAGAAAACAAAGATTTACTACCCTTTGGAAATAAAATGCTACGTTCTTACATGAACTTGAAAGAACATTCTTCAAAACACTATAAAGTCTGCGTACATACCAATAGAAGAACAACTTGTCCTTCTCCGCCCGCCCCTCCGTTCACCCTCACTCGTGGACAACATGTTGCTGGTGGTGTGTCATTACCACCAAAAGCCCACTTGATGGGCAAATAAAAATTGCAGCCTAGTAGTGTGATCACCCTGCTGTGAGAAAACAAAGATTTACTACACTTTGGAAATAAAATGCTACGTTCTTATATGAACTTGAACAAACATTCTGTAAAACACCATAAAGCCTGAGTACATATCAATAAAAGTACAACCTGTCCTCTTCCGCTCGCCCCCCCCCCCCCCCACCCACCATCCACTCTCGTGGATTACGTGCTGCAGGTGGTGTGTCATTTCCACCACAGCCCACTTCATGGGCAAATAAAAATTGCAGCCTTGTAGTGGGATCACCCTGCTGTGAGAAAACAAAGATTTACTACACTTTGGAAATAAAATGCTACATTCTTATATGAACTTGAACAAACATTCTTTAAAACACTATAAAGCCTGACTACATACCAATAGAACAACAACTAGTTCTATTCCGCTCGCCCCCCCCGCCCCCCCCACCCTACCCGTACCTAGCCATATCTTGTGGACAACATGCTGCTGGTTGTGTGTCATTTCCACCAAAAGCCCACTTGATGGGCAAATGAAAATTGCAGCCTTGTAGTGCGATCACCCTGCTGTGATTAAACAAAGATTTACTACACTTTGGAAATAAAATGCTACGTTCTTATATGAATTTGAACGAACATTCTTCAAACACTATAAAGCCTGAGTACATACCAATAGAAGAACAACTTGTCCTTTCCGCTCCCCCCCCCCGCCCCCCCCCCCCGCCCTTTCCACCCACCGCAGAATATCTCATGGACAACATGCTGCTGGTATGGTGTCATTTCCACGAAAAGCTCACTTGATGGGCAAATCAAAATTGCAGCCTTGTAGTGCGATCACCCTGCTGTGAAAAAATAAAGATTTACTACACTTTGGAAATAAATTCTACGTTCTTATATGAACTTGAACGAACATTCTTTAAAAAATTGCAGCCTTGTAGTGCAATCACCCTTCTGTGAGAAAACAAAGATATACTACACTTTAAAAATAAAATGCTACGTTCTTATATGAACTTGAACGAACATTCTCTAAAACACTATAAAGCCTGAGTACATACCAATAGAAGAACAACTTGTCCTCCTCCGCTCGCCCCCCCCCCCCCCCCCTCTCGTGTACGACATGCTGCTGGTGGTGTGTCATTTCCACGAAAAGCCCACTTGAAGGGCAAATAAAAATTGCAGCCTTGTAGTGCGATCACCCTGCTGTGAGAAAACAAAGATTTACTACACTTTGGAAATAAAATGCTACATTCTTAATGAACTTAAATGAACATTCTTTAAAACACTATAAAGCCTGAGTACATACCAATAGAACTACAACATGTTCTATTCCGCTCGCCCCCCCTTCCCCCCGCCCCCCCTTCCCCCACCGCGCCATTTATCGTGGACAACATGCTGCTGGTGGCGTGTGATTTCCACCAAAAGCCGACTTGATGGGCAACTAAAATTTGCAGCCTTGTAGTGTGATCACCCTGCTGTGAGGAAACAAAGGTTCACTACAATTTGGAAATAAAATGCTACGTTCTTATATGAACTTGAACGAACATTCTTTAAAACACTATAAAGCATGAGTACATACCAATAGAAGAACAACTTGAACTCTTCCGCTTGCCCCCCCCCCCCCCCCCCCCCCCCACCCTCTCTCGTGTACGACATGCTGCTGGTGGTGTGTCATTTCCACGAAAAGCCCACTTGAAGGGCAAATAAAAATTGCAGCCTTGTAGTGTGATCACTCTGCTGTGAGAAAAAAAAGATTTACTGTACTTTCTGAAATAAAATGCTACATCCATATATGAACTTGAACGAACATTCTTTGAAACACCATAAAGCCTGAGTACATACCAACAGAAAAACAACATGTTCTGTTCCGCTCGCCCCACCGCCCCCCCACCCCTCTCCCCTCCAAGCCATATCTCGTGGACAACATGCTGTTGGTGGTGTGTCATTTTCACCAAAAGCCCACTTGATGGGGAAATAAAAATTGCAGCCTTGTAGTGTGATCACCCTGCTGTGAGAAAACAAAGATTTACTACACTTTGGAAATAAAATGCTACGTTATTATATGAACTTGAACAAACATTCTTTAAAACACCATAAAGGCTGAGTACATATCAATAAAAGAACAACCTGTCCTCTTCCGCTAGCCCCCCCACCCCCCTCCCGCCCCCCATCCACTCTCGTGGATAACATGCTGCAGGTGGTGTGTCATTTCCACCAAAGCCCACTTGATGGGCAAATAAAAATTGCAGCTTTGTAGTGCGATCACCCTGCTGTGAGAGAACAAACATTTACTACACTTTGGAAATAAAATGCTACGTTCTTATATGAAATTGAACGAACATTCTTTAAAACACTATAAGGCCTGAGTACATACCAATAGAAGAACAACTTGTCCTCTTCTGCTCGCCCCCCCTCTCCCGCCCCCACCCTATCTCGTGGACAACATGCTGCTGGTGGTGTGTCATTTCCACGAAAAGCCCACTTGAAGGGCAAATAAATATTGCAGCCTTGTAGTGCGATCACCCTGCTGTAAGAAAACAACGATTTACTACACTTTGGAAATAAAATACTACATTCTTATATGAACTTGAACGAACATTCTTTAAAACACTATAAAGCCTGACTACATACCAATAGAACAACAACTAGTTCTATTCCGCTCCCCCCCCCCCGACCCCCCCGCCTTCCACTACCTCGCCATAACTCGTGGACAACATGCTGCTGGTGGTGTGTCATTTCCACCAAAAGCCCACTTGATGGGCAAATGAAAATTGCAGCTTTGTAGTGCGATCACCCTGCTGTGAGAGAACAAACATTTACTACACTTTGGAAATAAAATGCTACGTTCTTATATGAAATTGAACGAACATTCTTTAAAACACTATAAAGCCTGAGTACATACCAATAGAAGAACAACTTGTCCTCTTCCGCTCGCCCCCCCCTCTCCCGCCCCCACCCTATCTCGTGGACAACATGCTGCTGGTGGTGTGTCATTTCCACGAAAAGCCCACTTGAAGGGCAAATAAATATTGCAGCCTTGTAGTGCGATCACCCTGCTGTGAGAAAACAACGATTTACTACACTTTGGAAATAAAATGCTACGTTCTTATATGAACTTGAACGAACATTCTCTAAAACACTATAAAGCCATAGTACATACCAATTGAAGAACAACTTGAACTCTTCCGCTCGCCCCTCCCCCACCCTCTCTCATGGTCAACATGCCGCTGGTGGTGTGTCATTTCCACGAAAAGCCCACTTGATGGGGAAATAAAAAATGCAGCCTTGTAGTGCGATCACCCTGCTGTGAGAAAACAAAAATTTACTACACTTTGGAACTAAAATGCTACGTTCCTATATGAATTTGAGCGAACATTCTTTAAAACACTATAGAGCCTGAGTACATACCAATAGAAGAACAACTTGTCCTCTTCCGGTACCCCCCCCCCCCCCCCCCCGCCCCCCCAACCCCTCTCGTGGATAACATGCTGCAGGTGGTGTGTCATTTCCACCAAAAGGCCACTTGATGGACAAATAAAAATAGCAGCCTTGTAGTACGATCACCCTGCTGTGAGAAAACAAAGATTTACCACACTTTGGAAATAAAATGCTACATTCTTATATGAACTTGAACGAACATTCTTTAAAACACTATAAAGCCTGAGTACATACCAATAGAAGAACAACTTGTCCTCTTCTGCTTGCCCCCGCCTCCCTCCCCCCCCCCACAAACTCTCTCGTGGACAACATGCTGCTGGTGGTGTGTCATTTCCACCAAAAGCCCAGTAGATGGGCAAATAAAGATTGCAGCCTTGTAGTGCAATCACCCTGCCGTGAGAAAACAAAGGTTTACTACACTTTGAAAATAAAATGCTACGTTCTTATATGAACTTGGACGAACATCCTTTAAAACACTATAAAGCCTGAATACATACCAATAGAACAACAACTGGTCCTCTTCCGCTTGCCCCCGCCCCCCTTGCCCCCCTCCCCCACCACCCAAACTCTGTCGTGGACAACATGCTGCTGGTGGTGTGTCATTTCCACGAATAGCCCACTTGATGGGCAGATAAAAATTGCAGCCTTGTGGTACGGTCACCCTGCTGTGAGAAAACAAAGATTTACTACACTTTGGAAATAAAATGCTACGTTCTTATACGAACTTGAGCGAACGATCTTGAAAACACTATAAAGCCTGAGTACATACCAATAGAACAACAACTTTTCCTCTTCCGCTTGCCCCCGCCCCCCTTGCCCCCCTCCCCCACCACCCAAACTCTGTCGTGGACAACATGCTGCTGGTGGTGTGTCATTTCCACGAATAGCCCACTTGATGGGCAGATAAAAATTACAGCCTTGTAGTACGGTCACCCTGCTGTGAGAAAACAAAGATTTACTACACTTTGGAAATAAAATGCTACGTTCTTATACGAACTTGAGCGAACGATCTTGAAAACACTATAAAGCCTGAGTACATACCAATAGAACAACAACTTTTCCTCTTCCGCTTGCCCCCGCCCCCCTTGCCCCCCTCCCCCACCACCCAAACTCTGTCGTGGACAACATGCTGCTGGTGGTGTGTCATTTCCACGAATAGCCCACTTGATGGGCAGATAAAAATTACAGCCTTGTAGTACGGTCACCCTGCTGTGAGAAAACAAAGATTTACTACACTTTGGAAATAATATGCTACGTTATTATATGAACTTGAACAAACATTCTTTAAAACACTATAAGGCCTGAGTACATACCAATGGAAGAACAACTTGTTCATTTCCACTCGCACCCCCCCCCCCCCCCCACCACCACCAACCGCGCCATATCCCGTGGACAACATGCTGCTGGTGGGTGTCATTTCCACCAAAAGCTCACTTGATGCGCAAATGAAAATTGCAGCCTTGTACTGCGATCACCCTGCTGTAAGAAAAGAATAATTTACTACACTTTGGAAATAAAATGCTACGTTCTTATATGAACTTGGACGAACATTCTTTAAAACACTATAAAGCCTGATTACAAACCAATAGAAGAACAACTAGTCATCTTCCGCTAGCCCCTCCCCCCACCCTCTCTCGTGGACAACATGCTGCTGTTTGTGTGTCTTTTGCACCAAAAGCCCACTTGATGGGCAAATAAAAATTGCAGCCTTGTAGTGCGATCACCCTCCTGTGAGAAAACAAAGATTTACTACACTTTGGAAATAGAATGCTACGTTCTTGTATGAATTTGAGCGAACATTCTTTAAATCACTATAAAGCCCCTGAGTACATATCAATAGAAGAACAACTTGTCCTCTTCCGCTTCCTTTCCCCCCCCCCCCCCCCTCCCCACCCACCTGACCTTCTCGTGGACAACATGCATGCTGCTGGTGGTGTGTCATTTCCACCAAAAGCCCATTTGATGGGCAAATGATATTTGCAGCCTTGTAGTGTGATCAGCCTGCTGTGAGAAAACAAAGATTTACTACACTTTGAAAATAAAATGCTATGTTCTTATATGAACTTGGACGAACATTCGTTAAAACACTATAAAGCGTGAGTACATAGCAATAGAACAACAACTTGTCCTCTTCCGCTTGCTCCGGCCCCACCTTGCCCCCCTCCACCACCCGCCACACTCTCTCTTTGACAACATGCTGCTGGTGGTGTGTCATTTCCACCAAAAGCCCACTTGATGGGCAAATAAAAATTGGAGCCTTGTAATACGGTCACCCTGCTGTGAGAAATAGAAGATTTACTACACTTTGGAAATAAAATGCTACGTTATTATATGAACTTGAATGAACATTCTTTAAAGAGCTATAAAGCCTGAGTGCATGCCAATAGAAGAACAACTTGTTCTCCTCCGCCCCCACTCCCTCCACCTACTCTCGTGGACAACATGCTGCTGGTGGACTGTCATTTCCACCAAAAGCGCACTTGATGGGCAAATGAAAATTGCAGCTTTGTGGTGCGATCACCCTGCTGTGAGAAGTCGAAAATTTACTACACTTTGGATATAAAATGCTTCGTTCTTTATTAACTTGAACGAACATTCTTTAAAACACTATAAAGCCTGAGTACATACCAATAGAACAACAACTTGTTGTATTCCGCTCGCCCTCCGCCCTCCCCCCCCCCCCCTCTACCCGCAACGCGGCATATCTCGTGGACAACATGCTGCTGGTGGTGTGTGATTTCCACCAAAAGCCCACTTGATGGGCAAATAAGAATTGCAGCCTTGTAGTGCGATCGCCATGCTGTGAGAAAACAAAGATTTACTACACTTTGGAAATAAAAGGCTACGTTCTTATATGAACTCGAACGAACATTCTATATAACACTATAAAGCCTGAGTACATACACACAGAAGAACAATTTGTTCTATTCCGCACGCTCTCCAGCCCCCACCCCTTACCGCGCCATATCTCGTGGACAACATGTTGCTGGTGGTGTGTCATTTCCGCCAAAGGCCAACTTGATGGGCAAATAAAAATTGCAGCCTTGTAGTGCGATCACCCTGCTGTGAGAAAACAAAAACTTACTACACTTTGGTAATAAAATGCTACGTTCTTATATTAACTTGAACGAACATTCTTTAAAACACTATAAAGCCTGAGTACATACTAATAGAAGAACAACTTGTCCTCTTCCGCTCGCCCCCCCCCCCCCCCCACCATTTCACGTGGGCCACATGCTGCTGCTGGTGTGTCATTTCCATCAAAAGCTCACTTGATGCGCAACTGAAAATTGCAGCCTTGTACTGCGATCACCCTGCTGTGAGAAAAGAAAGACTTACTACACTTTCGAAATAAAATGTTACATTCTTATATGAACTTGAACGAACATTCTTTAAAACACTATAGAGACTCAGTACATACCAATATGTGAACAACTTGTCCTCTTCCGATCGCCCCCCCTCCCCCCACCCTCGCTCGTGGACAACATGCTGCTGGTGATTAGTCATTTCCACTAAAGCCCACTTGATGGGCAAATAAAAATCGCAGCCTTGTAATGCGATCACCCTGCTGTGAGAAAACAAAGATTTACTACACTTTGGAAATAAAATGCTACGTTCTTAATGAACTTGATCGATCAATCTTTAAAACACTATAAACCCTGAGTACATACCAATAGGAGAACAACTTGTCCCGTTTTGCTCCCCCCCCCCGCCCCCCCCCGCCTCTCTCGTGGACATCATGCTGCTGGTGGTGTGTTATTTCCACCAAAATCCCACTTCCTGGGGAAATAAAAATCGCAGCCTTGTAATGCGATCACCCTGCTGTGAGAAAAAATAGATTTAGTACACTTTGGAAATAAAATGCTACGTTCTTATATGAACTTGAACGAACAATCTTTAAAACACTTTAAAGCCTGAGTACATACCAATAGAAGAACAACTTAACAACTTGCCTCTTCTGATCCCCCTCCCTTCTCGTGGACAACATGCTGCTCGTGGTGTGTCATTACCACCAAAAGCCCACTTGATGGGCACATAAAAATTGCAGCCTTGTAATGCGATCACCCTTCTGTGAGAAAACAAGAATCTACTACACTTTGGAGATAAAATGCTACGTTCTTATACACTCCTGGAAATTGAAATAAGACCACCGTTAATTCATTGTTCCAGGTAGGGGAAACTTTATTGACACATTCCTGGGGTCAGATACATCACATGATCACACTGACAGAACCACAGGCACATAGACACAGGCACATAGACACAGGCAACAGAGCATGCACAATGTCGGCACTAGTACAGTGTATATCCACCTTTCGCAGCAATGCAGGCTGCTATTCTCCCATGGAGACGATCGTAGAGATGCTGGATGTAGTCCTGTGGAATGGCTTGCCATGCCATATCCACCTGGCGCCTCAGTTGGACCAGCGTTCGTGCTGGACGTGCAGACCGCGTGAGACAACGCTTCATCCAGTCCCAAACATGCTCAATGGGGGACAGATCCGTAGATCTTGCTGGCCAGGATAGTTGACTTACACCTTCTAGAGCACGTTGGGAGGCACGGGATTCATGCAGACGTGCATTGTCCTGTTGGAACAGCAAGTTCCCTTGCCGGTCTAGGAATGGTAGAACGATGGGTTCGATGACGGTTTGGATGTACCGTGCACTATTCAGTGTCCCCTCGACGATCACCAGTGGTGTACGGCCAGTGTAGGAGATCGCTCCCCACACCATGATGCCGGGTTTTGGCCCTGTGTGCCTCGGTCGTATGCAGTCCTGATTGTGGCGCTCACCTGCACGGCGCCAAACACGCATACGACCATCATTGGCACCAAGGCAGAAGCGACTCTCATCGCTGAAGATGGCACGTCTCCATTCGTCCCTCCACTCACGCCTGTCGCGACACCACTGGAGGTGGGCTGCACGATGTTGGGGCGTGAGCGGAAGACAGCCTAATGGTGTGCGGGTCCGTAGCCCAGCTTCATGGAGACGGTTGCGAATGGTCCTCGCCGATACCCCAGGAGCAACAGTGTCCCTAATTTGCTGGGAAGTGGCGGTGCGGTCCCCTACGGCACTGCGTAGGATCCTACGGTCTTGGCGTGCATCCGTGCATCGCTGCGGTCCGGTCCCAGGTCGACGGGCACGTGCACCTTCCGCCGACCACTGGCGACAACATCGATGTACTGTGGAGACCTCACGCCCCACGTGTTGAGCAATTCGGCGGTACGTCCACCGGGCCTCCCGCATGCCCACTATACGCTCTCGCTCAAATTCCGTCAACTGCAAATACAGTTCACGTCCACGCTGTCGCGGCATGCTACCAGTGTTAAAGACTGCGATGGAGCTCAGTATGCCACGGTAAACTGGCTGACACTGACGGCGGCGGTGCACAAATGCTGCGCAGCTAGCGCCATTCGATGGCCAACAACGCGGTTCCTGGTGTGTCCGCTGTGCCGTGCGTGTGATCATTGCTTGTACAGCCCTCTCGCAGTGTCTGGAGCAAGTATGGTGGGTCTGACACACCGGTGTCAATGTGTTCTTTTTTCCATTTCCAGGAGTGTATGACCTTGAACGAACAATCTTTAAAACACTATCATGCCTGGGTACATACCAATAGAGGAACAACTTGTCCTGTTTTGCCCCCCCCCCCCCCTCCCAAACACCCGCTCTCTCGTGGACATCATGCTGCTGGTGGTGTGTCATTTCCACCAAAAGCCCACTCGATGGGAACATAAAAATTGCAGCCTTGTAATGCGAACACCCTGCTGTGAGGAAACAGAGATCTACTACACTTTGGAAATAAAATGCTACGTTCTTATATGAATGTGAACGAACAATCTTTAAAACCATATCATGCCTGGGTACATACCAATAGAGGAACAGCTTGTCCTCTTCTCTCCCCCCCCCCCTCTCTCGTGGACAACATACTGCTGGTGGTGTGTCATTTCCAACAAAAGCCCACTTGATGGGCAAATACATATCGCAGCCTTGTAATGCGATCACCCTGCTGTGAGAAAACAAAGATTTACTACACTTTGGAAATAAAATGCTACGTTCTTATATCAACTTGAACGAACAATCTTTAAAACACTATAAAGCCTGAGTACATACCAATAGAAGAACAACATAACAACTTGTCCTCTTCTGATGCCCCTCCCTTTTCGTGGACAACATGCTGCTCATGGTGTGTCATTTCCACCAAAAGCCCACTTGATGGGCAAATAAAAATTGCAGCCTTGTAGTGCGATCACCCTGCTGTGAGAAAACAAAGATCTACTACACTTTGGAAATAAAATGCTACGTTCTTATATGAACTTGAAAGAACAATATATAAGACACTATCATGCCTGAGTACATACCAATAGAGGAACAACTTGTCCTCTTCTGCTCCCCCCCCCCCCCCCTCCCACGTGGAAAGCATACTGCTGGTGGTGTGTCATTTCCAACAAAAGCCCACTTGATGGGCAAATAAAAATTGCAGCCTTGTTATGCGATCACCCTGTTCTGAGAAAACAAGCTTTACTACACTTTGGAAATAAAATGCTATGTTGATATACGAACTTGAACGAACAATATTTAAATCATTATCAAGCCAGTGTACATACGGATAGAAGAATAACTTGTCCTCTTCCACTCCCCCCCCTCTCTCGTGGACAACATGCCGCTCGTGGTGTGTCATTTCCAATAAAAGCCCACTTGATGGGCAAATAAAAATTGCAGCTTTGTAATGCGATCTCCCTGCTGTGAGACATCAAAGATTTACTACACTTTGGAAATAAAATGTTACGTTCTTATATGAACTTGAATGAACAATCTTTAAAACATTATAAAGCCTGAGTACAGACAAATAGGAGAAAAACTTCTGCTCTTCTGCTGCCCCCCCCCCTCCCCCCCCCCCCCCCAACCTTTCTCGTGTACAACATATTGCTGGTGGCGTGTCATTTTCACCACAAGCCCTGTTGATGGGCAAAAAAAAATTGCAGCCTTGTAATGCGATCACCCTGCTGTGAGAAAACAAAGATCTACTACACTTTGGAAATAAAATGCTACGTTCTTATATGAACTTGAAAGAACAATATATAAGACACTATCATGCCTGAGTACATACCAATAGAGGAACAACTTGTCCTCTTCTGCTCTCCCCCCCCCCCCCCCCCCTCTCTCGAGGACAACATGCTGGTGGTGGTGTGTCATTTCCAACAAATGCCCACTTGATGGGCAAATAAAAATTGCAGGCTTGTAATGCGATCACCCTGCTGTGAGAAAACAAAGATTTATTACACTTTGGAAATAAAATGCGACGTTCTTATATGAACTTGAATGAACAATCTTATTACACTATAAAGCTTGAGTACATATGAATAGAACAACAACTTAACAACTTGTCCTCTTCCGCTCCCCCCCCCCCCCCTCCCCCCTCTCAGGTACAACATGCCGCTCGTGGTGTGTCATTTCCACCAAAAGCCTACTTGATGGGCATATAAAAATTGCAGCTTTGTAATGCGATGACCCTGCTGTGAGAAAACAAAGATTTACTACACTTTGGAAATAAAATGCTACGTTCATATATCAACTTGAAAGAACAGTCTTTAAAACACTATCAAGCCTGAGTACATACCAATAGAAGAACAGCTTAACAACTTGTCCTCTTCTCATCCCCCTCCCTTCTCGTGGACATCATGCTGCTCGTGGTGTGTCATTTCCACCAAAAGGCCACTTGATGGGCACATAAAAATTGCAGCCTTGTAATGCAATCACCCTGCTGTGAGAAAACAAAGATCTACTACACATTGGAAATAAAATGCTACGTTCTTATACGAACTTGAACGAACAATATTTAAAACGCTATGATGCCTGTGTGCATACCAATAGAGGAACAACTTGTCCTCTTCTAATCCCCCCCCCCCCCCCTCCCTAGTGGAAAACATACTGCTGGTGGTGTGGTGTGTCATTTCCAACAAAAGCCCACTTGAGGGGCAAATAACAATTGCAGCATTGTAATGCGATCACCCTGCTGTGAGAAAACAAAGATTTACTACACTTTGGAAATAAAATGCTACGTTCTTATATCAACTTGAAAGAACAGTCTTTAAAACACTATAAAGCCTGAGTACATACCAATTGAAGAACAACTTGTCCTCTTACCCCCCTCCCCCCCTCCCCCCCTCCCCCTCTCGTGGACATCATGCGGCTGGTGGTGTGCCATTTCAACCAAAAGCCCAGTTGATGGGCAAATAAAAATTGCAGCCTTGCAATGCGAACACCCTCCTATGAGAAAACAAAGATTTAATACAGTTTGGAAATAAAATGCTACGTTCTTATATGAACATGAATGAACAATCTTTAAAACACTATAAAGCCAGAGTACATACCAATTGAAGAACAACTTGTCCTCTTCCCCTCCCCCCCTCCCCACTCTTTGACATCATGCTGCTGCTGGTGTGTCACTTCCACCAACAGAACTGTTGATGGGCATATAAAAATTGCAGCCTTGTAATGCGAACACTGTCCTGTGAGAAAACATAGATTTACTACACTTTGGAAATAAAATGGTACGTTCTAATATGATCTTGAATGAACAATCTTTAATACACTATAAACCCTAACTGAGTACATACCAATAGAAGAACAGATTGACCTCTTCCCCTCCTCCCCTCTCCGCCCTTCCCTCTCGTGGACATCATGCTGCTAGTGGTGTGTCATTTCTGCCAAAAGGCCAGTTGACGGGCAAATAAAAATTGCAGCCTTGTAATGCAATCACCCTGCTGTGAGAAAACAAAGATTTACTACACTTTGGAAATAAAATGTTACGTTCTTATATGAACTTGAACGAGCTTTCTTTAAAACACTATAAACCCTGACTGATTACATGCCAATAGAAGAACAACTTGTCCTCGTCCCCTCCTCCCCCTTATATCAACTTGAAGGAACAATCTTTAAAACACTAACGCCTGAGTACATACCAATAGAACAACAACTTGTCCTCTTCCGCTCCCCCCCCCCCCCCCCCCCCTTCCTCTCATGGGCATCATGCCACTGCTGGTTTGTCATTTCCACCAAAAACCCAATTGATGGGCAAATAAAAATTGTAGCCATGTAATGCTAACACCCTTCTGTGAGAAAACAAAGATTTACTACACTTTGGAAATAAAACGCTACGTTCTTATATGAGCTTGAACGAACAATCTTTAAAACACTATAAAGCCTGAGCACATACCAATAGAATAACAGCTTGTCCTCTTCCGCTCCTCCCCCCTCCTCCCCCCCCCCCCCCCCCTCTCGTGGACATCATGCTGCTGGTGGTGTGTGATTTCCACCAAAAGCCCAGTTGATGGGCAAATAAAATTTGCAATCTTTCAATGCGAACACCCTGCTGTGAGGAAACAAAGATTTACTCCATTTTGGAAATAAAATACTACGTTCTTGTATGAACTTGAAGGAACAATCTTTAAAACACTATAAAGCCTGAGTAGATACAAATAGAAAGAAAACTTGTCCGATTCCCCCCCCCCGCCCTGCTTTGACATCAAACTACTGGTGGTGTGTCATTTCTACCAAAAGCCCAAGACCAGTTGATGAGCAAATAAAAATTGCAGCCATGCAGTGAGGACACCCTGCTTTGAGGAAACGAAGCTTTACTGCATTTTGGAAATAAATTACTACGTTCTTATATGAACTTGAAGGAACGCACTTTTTAAAACTGTAAAGCCTGAGTAGATACCAATAGAAAGAAGGCATGTCCAATTTCATTCTTTTGTGAACATCAAGCTGCTGGTGGTGTGTCATTTCCTCCAAAATAGCAGTACATGGGCTAAGAAACATTGCAGCCTTGTATAGAGAACACTCTGCTGTGAGGAAATAAAATTTACTACATTTTAGATATCAAATACTTCTTACTTATATTAAGTAGATGTAGCTACCTTTTAAGAACTGTAAATGTTGAGTACATTCATTAGGTGTTCACGTGACACCTAATGATTAGTCAACAATGTTAGTCATGGATTTTTTTTTTAGCCACAATTTCGTTACTGCTTCCTTACTGACAACATAATACTCTCCGGCAGGCTTCTTTCAAATTGGTTGCTCCACTTCTCGTAACATCTTTTGGTTAATGTGTGATTATATTTTGGTTACCAGATGCTTCAGACGAGGTCATCAACACAGGCGTACTCTATATTATACACTGAAGGTGCTCAGATTGTTGGACACCTACCTAACATTGTGTAGAGCACATGCGAGCATGCAGATGTGTCCCAACATGACGTGGCGTGGATTTGTCTAATTTCTGTATATTGAGCAAGCAGTAAAGGAAACAAAAGAAAAATTTGGAGTAGGTATTAAAATCCATGGAGAAGAAATAAAAAAATTTGAGGGTCGCCGATGACATTGTAATTCTGTCAGAGACAGCAAAGGACTTGGAAGAGAAGTTGAATGGAATGGACAGTCTCTCGAATGGAGGATATCAGATGATCATCAACAAAAGCAGAACGAGGCTAATGGAATGTAGTCGAATTAAGTCGGGTGATGCTGAGGGAATTAGATTGGGAAATGAGACACTTAAGGCAGTAAAAGGAGTTTTGCTATTTGCGGAGCAAAATAACTGAGGATGGTCGAAGTAGAGAGGATATAAAATGTAGACTGGCAATGGCAAGGAAAGCATTTCTGAAGAAGAGAAATTTGTTAACATTGAATATAGATTTAAGTGTCAGGAAGTCGTTTCTGAAAGTATTTGTATGGAGTGTAGCCATATATGGAAGTGAAACATGGACGATAACTAGTTTGGACAAGAAGAGAATAGAAGATTTCGAAATGTGGTGCTACAGAAGATTGCTGAAGATTAGATTGGCAGATCATATCACTAATGAGGAGGTATTGAATAGGATTGGGGCACACCTTGACTAGAAGAAGGGATCGGTTGGTAGGACACATTCTGAAGCATCAAGCGATCACAAATTTAGCACTGGAGGGCAGCATGGAGGGTAAAAATCGTAGAGGGAGACCAAGAGATGAATACACCAAGCAGATTCAGAAGGATGTAGGTTGCAGTAAGTACTGGGAGATGAAGAAGCTTGCACAGGATAGAGTAGCATGCAGAGCTGCATTAAACCAGTCTCAGGACTGAAGACCACAACGACAATAACAACATAAAAATAACGTAAATTAGTTGCAAACTACGGCGTGTACAAACTTTATTCAACATGTAAAATTATTTACGCTACGGCATGTTCGATATGCCTGCCATGATTGGCGATGGTGTGGTGCAGACGAATAGCGAAAATTCTGCATGACCCGCTGAAGTGTCAGAACATCGATGCTGTCGATGACCTGCTGAATGGCTGTGGTTTTGGAGTTATTGCTGTACACCTTGCCTTTAATATAGCCCCACAAAAAGGAGTCGCATGTTTTGAGATCCGAAGAATGTGGAGGTACTGGATACTGGCCAGGAAAAAGTTGAAGAGGAGACAGTTGAAATCTGGACAACAACGTAGTTGATATTTTACGGTTTCCAACATGAAATATTCCAAAACATTTTTAACAGATTTCAATGCTTTGTTTTCCAGAATTAATTGACGTACTGAGTTTTGCTAATCATGGCAGATAAATTTAGATAAGAGGACTTCCTGACATAGTGGCGTTCGAAATATTCGTTGAAATTGCTAGGTAGAGCGTGTTGTGTGGCCGATTGCAGGCTATATTGCTCACAACATTGCCGGTGATGTATCTCTCGTGTGTGGGACGCTTAATCGACTCCTCGCTGAGGAAACATCTTGTTGTGTCAGATCACGGGATAGACAACAGCGTGAGAGGCCACATATAAATGATGCTCACTGCTATAAATTAGGAAATGAAATACATCATTAAGCAATGCCGACTATGGCATCTGACCTATGGCGCACAGTCTGAATGCGAAATGAATCATATATCGGCAGCTCGTCTTCAAGCGATCGCTACCAGAAACCACGGAAATGTGGCAGCACTGTACTGGTATTAAGGATACGAACTGGAGTGGCACAAAGGCGATAAGGCACGCACGCCCACCTTATTTTTCGACACGTAAGCAGAAAAAAACCATTTCGAAAGGCATTTCGTTCCATAAATTAGGAATCTATGTTTTAACAGACAAATTAGAGTTCTGTCGAAAACAAAGGATAAATCCACGCTTCAGTGTCCACCTGTCGGCTTCAACCAATGACGTCATACCTATGTCAAAGTAGGTACTCAACCAGGGAAATTCCCCATCACATCCCCCACTGGACAGCTCATCAGAAAGTGAACACAGATGAAGCATGTAAACAGGAAGAAAATGTACTGTACTGTGAAAAAAAAAAGAAGCAATATAGAAACAGTGGATGGTGTTCCAGTGTAACGACAAGTGTCAGCCAATTGCATGCTGATGAACACATCTCTAGCACGACACTGAGACAGCAGCGGCAACTACACACAGAGAATGTGAGTGCCGCGCCGCCTAGCTGCGGTGGAGTGGAAGACGAGCCGTCATACAAACACCACGGCAGTCAGTTATGAACCGTATTGTTTTTGCTTACACTGAAATTGTATATACAAAGGACACTGATTATTTGCGTGTCCCCATTTGCTTGCGACACACCTTTGTGAATACGCAAAGTTAAGGATTGTCAATTCAGCTTGCTGTAATAAACTCTATTAATACGATTGGCTCCAATTGTTGTCTAGCAATCCGAGAAAACAGCTTCCTGGGCATCCTGTATTAGATGAGTGGCCAGACACAACAAATGGTCCAAGCTTAATAAGTGCAGTACAAAGGAGCCTGGACGCGCAATTGCCTAGTGGTTAAAGTCGGCACGGTAGCTCAGCGTGTTTGGTTAGAGGGTTAGCTGCCCTGGGTAATAAAAATAACTGAGTAAAAGGAGCAACAAGGGCGTCATGGGACATATGCCCCAAACAATTGCAACAAATAGTAACGAACAAAATGAGATAAAAACAAGGTGGACATGATGTTAGACAATGAAGCAGTGAACCGTGTTCAAACCCCCTTACTGGCCTTAACTTTTTTTTTCTTTTCTTTTTTTTTTTAAAAAAAAAAAGAAGCTGCTCGCCTTATTCAAATTTGTGTCTGTATCATAGTGCAATGTCCATTTGCAACAGTGAGGTGTAAGGAAGGGTCCTAGAATGACAGTTGATTCTGTGTAACTACTTTATTAGCAGCCGAAAGGAAGTGGCTTTCAAATGGGAACCGCAAGCATTTGCTGACAAGGAGATAAGTCAACCGAATCCCCAGTGGAAAACACGTCTGGTGTGTCAGACACAGCATTCGTGACGGTACGTGTGTCATGTGATATGAATCTCTTACCGACACACCTAGTTCGTACGCTTGGTAAGTGAGTGTGATATCCCTCCTTGCCCAGTTTAGGTGTTGGTATGAATGTGAACGTGACCACTCCTAAGGAAATGATGAAAACATAATAGTTTGTCACATAAGCTGCAACAAATGAATGCAACAGCTCGCTTCTCACATAGTTTCTCTGTACCCTGTCAAAAGATATGTTTTTGAAGTTGTGTTCCGTTTGGAACAAATCCTTCGTTGTAACATAGTTCACACCCGTTTATTTGTTGTTTTCATTTCTGTGAGATGACTCGCCTGCTCTCACTTTTCATCATGTTTACTTGAAATGTTAACGTATTCGTACCACGTGACTCATATTCTATAACCAATGTGTAGTACGACAACTGCCAAGTCTATGGAAAGAGAACGAACATTTCAGGGACTGAACGGACAGTTCATAATGTTGCAAAGAAAATAAAAATAAATACTATGAGAGAGTTTCGAACCCGACTCATCCGCTTTGTGGTCCAACACTGTAACCATTTTATTTCAACACCCCAGCTGTTTGTATGTGCTCAGTATCACACTTGTTAAACTTGAACAGGTCACTGTTATCGTTTTGCCTTTTTTCACAGTTCAGTACACCTTTTTCCTGTTTTCAAGCTTGATCTGTGTTCAGTTTTTGACGGGCTATGCACGGGGCCATCTTACCACTAGATCTGAGGGGTTGCGATGGGGAGTTTCCCTTGGTAGAGGCGATATCAGAAGTCAATGAGGCTTATTCATAAACAAACGAATCTATCACAGAGAAAAAGACAATCATATACATGTGATAGAATCCCACCACAGTTCACCAAATTAATTACATTGGCACGAATTATATTGTGAAAGAACTGAGATAACGGGAAAGTAGGTAACAACAGAAAAATGAAACATACATGTGTGAAACATACTGAAGCGCTGAGAACCATAACCGCTGTTCATTTTGAGATTGTGGCATGTATGCATTCTCCTGACATCTGTTAATCTTACAGTGAACCAGCTTTGTCCATGCTGTACATCTCCACGACATTGGTAGACAGGGTGTTACAAAAAGGTACGGCCAAACTTTCAGGAAACATTCCTCACACACAAAGAAAGAAAATATGTTATGTGGGCATGTGTCTGGAAACGCTTACTTTCCATGACAGAGCTCATTTTATTACTTCTCTTCAAATCACATTAATCATGGAATGGAAACACACAGCTACAGAATATACCTGCGTGACTTCAAACACCTTGTTACAGGAAATGTTCAAAATGTCCTCAGTTAGCGAGGATACATGCATCCACCCTCCGTCGTATGGAATCCCTGATGCGCTGATGGAGTCCTGGAGAATAGCGTATTGTATCAAAGCCGTACACAATACGAGCAAGAAGAGTCTCATCGTTTGGTACCAGGGTTGCGTAGACAAGAGCTTTCAAATGCCCCCATAAATGAAAGTCAAGAGGGTTGAAGTCAGGAGAGCGTGGAGGCCATGGAATTGGTCCGCCTCTACCAATCCATTGGTCACCGAATCTGTTGTTGAGAAACGTACGAACACTTCGACTGAAATGTGCAGGAGCTCCATCGTGCCTGAACCACGTGTCGTACTTGTAAAGACACATGTTCTAGCAGCACAGGTAGTGTATCCCGTATGAAATCATGCAAACGTGCTCCATTGAGCGTGGGTGGAAGAACATGGGACCCAATCCAGACATCACCAACAATGCCTGCCCAAACGTTCACAGAAAATCTGTGTCGATGACATGATTGCACAATTGCGTGCGGATTCTCATCAGCCCACACATGTTGATTGTGAAAATTTACAATTTGATCACGGTGGAATGAAGCCTCATCCGTAAAGAGAACATTTGCACTGAAATGAGGATTGACACATTGTTGGATGAACCGTTCGCAGAAGTGTACCAGTGGAGGCCAATCAGCTGCTGACAGTGCCTGCACACGCTGTACACGGTACGGAAACAACTGGTTCTCCCGTAGCACTCTCCATACAGTGACGTGGTCAACGTTACCTTGTACAGCAGCAACTTCTCTGACACTGACATTAGGGTTATCGTCAACTGCACGAAGAATTGCCTCGTCCATTGCAGGTGTCGGCGTTCTAGGTCTTCCCCAGTCGCGAGTCATAGGCTGGAATGTTCCATGCTGCCTAAGACGCCAATCAATTGCTTCGAACGTCTTCCTGTCGGGACACCTTCGTTCTGGAAATCTGTCTCGATACAAACGTATCGCGCCACGGCTATTGCCCCGTGCTAATCCATACATCAAATGGGCATCTGCCAACTCCGCATTTGTAAACATTGCACTGACTGCAAAACCAAGTTCGTGATGAACACTAACCTGTTGATGCTACGTATTGATGTGCTTGATGCTGGTACTGTACAGCAATGAGTCGCATGTCAACACAAGCACCGAAGTCAACATTACCTTCCTTCAATTGGGCCAACTGGCGGTGAATTGAGGAACTACAGTACATACTGACGAAACTAAAATGAGCTCTAACATGGAAATTAAGTGTTTCCGGACACATGTCCACATAACATCTTTTCTTTATTTGTGTGCGAGGAATGTTTCCTGAAAGTTTGGCCGTACCTTTTTGTAACACCCTGTATAGAGGGCTGGCGCAAGGCATGTGTGAAACGTGCGGCCGCACGGGGCGGCACTTTCCGAGGGGCGGCAAATCTGCCGCTCCCCCCTCCCCCTTTTTCTCTTTTACTGGACAAACTCAACATTCATGCCCAAGAGGGGGTTCAAAACCAAACCTCGGAGGGAGCGGCTTCAGGAACTGTGGCATGGCGCCTCGACTACCTGCCGACCACCCCTGTTGAACAAGGGGGGGGAGGAGGACTAATTTCTTCCTCGCCACTGTGGCAGCACCGTCGTGTGTTTACGCCGGACGAACAGAGAGGGGGAAGCAGTCTGGGGTACACACCAGTATTCTTATGAGTGGGGCGGTGCCAGCCTGTTACGCGCCGTGCATTTACTCACCACTAATTTGCAGAAGACGAAATCTAATTTGGATATTCGAATGCAATGTTCGATACTGCGGTTACATGTTAAGCCTGAAGCAATTTTGCTGAGCCCTTCAGTGGCAGTTTCCGAGTGTTTTATTCTTCCCGCATTATGGAAAATACTACTCGCACACTATCACTTTGCAAACGTGTGAATCCATGTTTCATCTTAGTAAATTACTGGTCACTTTGATTCTGATGAAAACCTAGGCAGTATGGTCTTTTAGCAACAATGTCCTCTCGTCCGCACTAAACAAAACGTTAATTTTGACACCTTCTAAAACTAAAATCCATAGACAGAACATTGTTTCTAAGGGTTTCCTTACTATCTTTGAAGCTCATTTCTGTTTGACAAAAGTTGTGCAGTTTTCGCAAATTTCGTATTTCTTTCTATTGTTCGTAACGCCATAGAAATTGCTGTCAGATAATACATTTATCCATATCATCGGTCACATAGTTATTGTGAGCTTCTTGCTTCTTCTTCTTCTTCTTCTTGGGCGCTAGTTTAACCGTAGCCTCGCTGTACCTCGTCACGTGACCTAGTTCCTGGCACTGCCGCGTCACCACTTCGCCTTTCCAGGCAATAGGTGTTGTTGCGTTCTCTACAACGAAAACTACAGAATTCGTTTCGGTAGTTGGCCGAGGGAGTCAAGATTGGTCATTAGCACTTTCATTGCGTTAAGTAAGAAAAATCGCGATTGATTACTGACATTTCCTACAGATTTGTTTACATAAAATTCCACAAACGTTTAAAAAAAAATTGGGGGTGGGGGGGGGGGCAATTTAGCAGCTCGCACGGGGCGGCACTTGGGCTTGCGCCGGCCCTGGGTGTATAAGAACATTTGCGAAAAGCTGTCTCGCCAGTTTCTTTGATATTCACTTCCATGATGGCCCGAGGCACAAATTTTCATTGCTGCAGTAATGCTGTCCGGCTACAATGACGCCCATTTCTTCATAAAATCTGGAAGCTCCTGGAGAGAAGCGCCACCACAAAATCACGCTCCTTGGTTTCAGCATTCTAGTTTCTAAAATGGACGTTGAGACTATTAGAGTCTTTAAGAATGTTAGCGAATCCACTACCAAACTGATGTTCGTCGTAACAATTTACTTTCAAGAAATTTTTGCAATAATGAAGTTCCCAACAGGTTTCCATGAACTGTTTTGTAACCTAAATTGGCCAAGGAGACAGATCTAACTCACTTACAGGCGTTCAAATTAGGTGTGTTGGTAAGAGATTCCTATCATATGACACACGTACTGTCTCTCATGCCGTGTGCGACACACCAGACTTGTTTTCTGGTTGAGGGTTCGGTGGACTTGTCTCCTTGTCGTCATGCACTTGCGGTTCCCATTCGAAAGTCAATTTCTTCCGGCTGCTAATACAGTAGGTTTTTTTTTTAATAGCACTATGGAACTTAACATCTATGGTCATCAGCCCCCTAGAACTTAGAACTACTTAAACCTAACTAACCTAAGGACATCACACAACACCCAGTCATCACGAGGCAGAGAAAATCCCTGACCCCGCCAGGAATCGAACCCGGGAAAGAGTAGTTGTGCAGGATCAAATGTCATTATAGGTCCGTTCCTTACACCGCGCTGTTGCAAACCAACATTGCACCACGATACAAACACAAATTTGGACACAGCGAACATCTAAAGCAGAAAACGTTTGTGGCCAGTCAGGGGGGTTGAACGCGGCTCGCCTGCTTGATTGTCTAACACCGTGTCTACTTTTTTTTATCTCATTTTGTTCCTTGCAATCGTATGAGGCCACCATTTTCTTCAAGTCACAGTGAGGGAACGACAATTTGCTATTTATCCACAGTTTGTAGGTGCCTTGCAAAATCTAGTGCCCCCATACATAGATATAAGGCAAATAACTATCTTGAAACACAAACATTCAAGAAATTACTATATCAAACTTGAAACACATATACTCAAGAAAGCTACTAGATTTCATGCCTAAATTTAACAGACAGTTTTATCTTAACCTCAAGCGAAAGAATGTGCTTAATGAAAATGATGATAACAGGGATCCGAAGTCTTGGGGCAGGTCACAACTATGTGTATTAAGTGTCTGTACTTATGTTCTGATTCTAGTTTTACATTAGTTACAAACTACATTACAGTTAAAAGACGCCATTACCTTTAACCTTAGATTAATAAGAATAATAATACAAGTACTCAAAGAGTAAACACAAAATATAGCAAGATCAACAGAGTAACTCATTTTAATTATGTAGGGGATGTGCTGGGACCGACAGGAAGGGAGAAAGTCACGCAGAACACCAGGTTACTGAAGATTAAGAGAGCCTTACACAAAATGCGGGCATCTACAACAAAAAATGTATGTCCACTTCCCTCAAAATTCGTCAATAAAATACTGTAATCAAACCTGAGGTGTTATACGCCTGCGAGACACTGACGCTACACACCAAGGGTGACCTAGAGAAGATGCTCACACAGGAAAGAAAAATTATCAGGAACATTATTGGACCAAAACTCCCAGACAATGGATACAGGAGACACCACAGAGGAGTTGGCCACGTCGTCAGCCTCTCACAGACCAGACGCACCAACAGAACACTCAGATACAAACAGAGGCTCAAAACCACTACACCTTGGATGGCACAAGTCAAAACTGATCTGGAAGAAGCACAGTTTAATTCAGCGGACATCACAGACAAAACCGTCTGTAGACACAAAATACACAATCGGGAAGTAATGTCAGAGAAGACAGCACCTACAACCGAAAGATCAAAGTGGACCGAAAAAAGGAAGAGGGCCTTTAGTCAACGAACGATAAAGTACTGGAAGAAGAGGAGGAGCAAATAGTCATACATGCTTCGCGTGGTCAGATAAAGGCCTGTGAGGTGTGTAATAATAAGAATGATAAATATTAAACTATATTAATAGGAAATATGTGATGTTAAAAAAATCACAGCTATGAGACTGGTGGTTTCCCTACAAATTTGATTTTCACAAATATCTGTTTTTCCCTAAACTTTGTATCCGTGCTTTGGGCCCTTCTGGTTCTCAGTGCATGAATTATTGTCATATTTTACGCCAGTAAGTGAAAGGACCAGAGACTACCTTTAAAGTTGACTGCAGCATCACGCATAGTAAACTCGTAATATTGAATAGCGGCAGTTCTTAATATCAAGTATTGAATCTTAGGGGGGTGTGGGTTTTGAAAGGGCACAAAGTAAAATCTAACACAACAACCGCAAAATGAAAGAAATAGTAACTCATGGGAAACATAGGCAGGACACAAGCGGGAAAAAAGGAGTAAGCAACACAGAATTTCTAAAAGAGAAAACACTACACAAGTAGCGAAAAAATAACAAATGTTGGGATTGATAACCAGGAGTGAGCTTATAGGTCAGTTCTAATTGTCGGTTCCATTATCGCTTTTTTGTAGTAGTTCAGGAAGCGGTACCATATAGGTAAATCCTAAAGGGATTAAGGGCCCACGCCTAATGAAAATGACGTAATAAAGCAACGTGAAGTCGACAATTTGAGCGTTACCACACATGCAAATTCTAATAGAATGCACTGTAGGATTATGCAGTGGTTCGTTATATGATATCTGTTATAGCGTTACTTTCTAGACTGCTGTTGTTGCTGTAGGTGTGTGCTGTGATTCTTTTGAGAATTGCCATGTATGGTATCACTCTAATTGTTGATTCCGTGTTCCGTTTTATTTCATGATTTTTATTGACTGTTAATTATTTCTTCAAAAATTTAACTTTTTCGTATCACTCGCTATTCTTCTGGCAGAACGAGAAACATAAGTAACGTTGGAATCGACAACTAGGCTTGACCTTCGGTATACAGAGACAAAAAGTAAATAAATTATCCTAAAAGAAATAACAACAAACAATGAAAAATCACGAATAATAACGAACCGTGGTATGAAGAACTAGAGTTGACCTACATAACTGTCCTCTTAATTGCTGCCTAATATCACTTTCGGCAATCGTGGCCCATTCGGAAAAAAACAGCCATATATTTGTGAGAAGCAAGATTATATGTACCGGTAATTGCAGACAGTCTCACACGCAGAAATTTCAGCTGACGTCTTAAGTATCTGACCAACCCTGCCTTCGGAAATGGTGCCATATTCGGAAAAAAGTAGTCCTATATATTTGTGAGAAATAAAATTATAAATACAATTGCTACTTGATTCACGAGCAGCAACTTAACCGTTGAACTTAGGTTCCTGCCTAACAACAACCTGAGAAATCGCGATATATTTTTGTAATGAACAGCATCGTTTACGTCAGTTACGACACAACCACAGATAAAATTTAATAACAGCCACTTCCATCCTTCGCATCGTAAACTCATTGCGTCCTTCAATCGGGAATCGGACACTAAATTTGACTAAAAATAGAACTTAATGCCTGAAATTCATCTAAAATGCGTTAGAAAGTCTTATAAAACATATTATGTCATACGACAGGGCCAGGAAAACGTGAGTTTCACGGCAGCACGACGATGTGCTAAACCTGTCGAATGTTATCTACACGAGTGAATACATTAATCAATTGGCATGTGCATCTTTGCAGGACCGTGTATTATTTGTAGTATTCCGATCTTACTCTAATTACAAAATTTGTGAAGTTAATGGTTCTCCAACACAAGATGCTTTAGACAGACCGTGATAAACAGACTGGATGACCGATTTGCAAAATTAAATCACCTCGAATATAACTGCTGTGTTGAAGATCTTCATACCCATTCAACATACGTGATGTGAGAATCAATGTTATGCATCCTCAAAAAGGTGCAATCGGTTTAACGCCTGTGTTATGGCTGCCAGTGATAGGCGGAAATCACATGCTGGTAAATGACTTACCAGAGACCGCCACCGTTGCTCGTGCCCCTATTTCACGATTTCTTAAGGTTCTGCTGAATGTGGACAGGACCATTCACGTAGCTCGCCATCCGACTCGAATCAAACTGTTGCTAAGAAACGACACGGGACGTCGAAGAGACCCATGTATTGTTGAAAACTGCGTCACGTCGCGATTGCTGTTGTTTAATGCAAGACGGTATGTGGACAATTATCGCCGTGTAATTAAAGGAACTGTACACCGATAATAACAGGAGCGTAAATGGGCTGAGGTGTCCGGGGCAGCCGGCCGGAGTGGCCGATCGGTTCTAGGCGTTACAGTCTGGAACCGCGCGACCACTACGGTCGCAGGTTCGAATCCTTCCTCGGGAATGGACGTGTGTGATGTCCTTCGGTTAGTTAGGCTTAAGTGGTTCTAAGTTCTAGGGGACTGATGACCTCAGCAGTTAAGTCCCATAGTGCTCAGAGCCATTTGAACCATCTGTCCGCGGCAATTCCGCCGAGAAAGACATCTTCACAGCCTTACTTCCGGCGGTACCTCATCTAATACACCGAAGAGCCAAGGAAACTGGTACACCTGCCAAATATCGTGCAGGTCCCCGCGAGCGTGCAGAAGTCCCGCAACACGACGTGGCATAGACTCTACTACTGTCTGAAGTAGTGCTGGAGGGAAGTGACACCATGAATCCTGCAGGGCTGTCCATAAATCCGTAAGAGTACGAGGGGGTGCAGATCTCTTCTGAACAGCACGTTGCAAGACATCACAGAAACGTTTAATAATGTTCATGTCTGGAGACTTTGGTGGCCAGCGGAAGTGTTTAAAGTCGGAAGAGTGTTCCTGGAGCCACTCTGTAGCAATTCTGGACGGGTGGGGTGTCGCATTGTCCTGCTGGAATTGGCGAAGTCCGTCAGAGTGCTCAATGGACATGAATGTATGCAGGCGATCAGGCAGGACGCTTACGTGCGTGTCACCTGCCAGAGTCGTATCTAGACGTATCAGGGGTCCCACATCACTCGAACTGCACACGCCCCATACCATTACAGAGCCTCCACCAGCTTGAACAGTCCCCTGTTGACATACAGGATCTATGGATTCATGAGGTTGTCTCCATACCCATACACGTCCATTCACTCGATACAGTACAAGTGTACTCTATATTAAGCTGCTGGAGCAAGAACCGAAATCGAACTCCAGAAGTGGGACTTGCCCCATTCTGGTGATCAAAGGAGTCATCGAAGAAGGATGCATAGGATGGGCGGCCACGCATGGCAGACAAATGCCACAGGTATCTGTTGAGGAGAAAGTTACGGTGGTAGGACAGTGGTAGTTCGGCAGCTTCAGCACACAAATTCGCAACTGGGCAGGGCAGGGCCTAAATCCTCGCACAAACGAAAGAATGGCTGGCATCGAAATAAGTGTCCAAGGAATAGAAAAGCAACTGGAATCACTAAACAGAGGAAAGTCTACTGGACCTGACGGGATACCAATTCGATTCTACTCAGAGTACGCGAAAGAACTTGCCCCCCTTCTAACAGCCGTGTACCGCAAGTCTCTAGAGGAACGGAAGGTTTCAAATGATTGGAAAAGAGCACAGGTAGTCCCAGTCTTCAAGAAGGGTCGTCGAGCAGATGCGCAAAACTAGAGACGTATATCTCTGACGTCGATCTGTTGTAGATTTTTAGAACATGTTTTACGCTCGCGTATCATGTCGTTTCTGGAAACCCAGAATCTACTCTGTAGGAATCAACATGGACTCCGGACACAGCGATCGTGTGAGACCCAACTCGCTTTGTTTGTTCATGAGACCCAGAAAATATTAGATACAGGCTCCCATGTAGATGCTATTTTCCTTGACTTCTGGAAGGCGTTCGATGCAGCTCCGCACTGTCGCCTGATAAACAAAGTAAGAGCCTATGGAATATCAGACCAGCTGTGTGGCTGGATTGAAGAGTTTTTAGCAAACAGAACACAGCATGTTGTTCTCAATGGGGAGACGTCTACAGACGTTAAAGTAACTTCTGGCGTGCCACATCGGAGTGTTATGGGACCATTGCTTTTCACAATGTATATAAATGACCTAGTAGATAGTGTCGGAAGCTCCATGCGGCTTTTCGCGGATGATGCTGTAGTATACAGAGAAGTTGCAGCATTAGAAAATTGCAGCGAAATGCAGGAAGATCTGCAGCGGATAGGCACTCGGTGCAGGGAGGGGCAACTGACCCTTAACATAGACAAATGTAATGTATTGCTAATACATAGAAAGAAGGATCCTTTATAGTATGATTATAAGATAGCGCAACAAACACTGGTAGGAGTTGCTTCTGTAAAATATCTGTGAGTATGCGTGCGGAACGATTTGAAGTGGAATGATCATATAAAATTAATTGTTGGTAAGGCGGGTACCAGGTTGAGATTCATTGGGAGAGTCCTTAGAAAATGTAGTCCATCAACAAAGGAGGTGGCTTACAAAACACTCGTTCGACCTATACTTGAGTATTGCCCATCAGTGTGGCATCCGTACCAGATAGGGTTGACGGAGGAGGTAGAGAAGATCCAAAGAAGAGCGGCGCGTTTCGTCACAGGGTTATTTGGTAAGCGTGACAGCGCTACGGAGATGTTTAGCAAACTCGAGTGGCCGACTCTGCAAGACAGGCGCTCTGCATCGCGGTGTAGCATGCTGTCCAGATTTCGAGAGGGTGCGTTTCTGGATTAGGTATCGAGTATATTGCTTCCCCCTACTTATACCTCCCGAGGAGATCACGAATGTGAAATCAGAGAGATTGGAGAGCGCATGGAGGTTTTCCGGCAGTCGTTCTTCCCGCGAACCTTACGCGACTGGAACGGGAAAGGGACGTAATGACAGTGGCACGTAAAGCGCCCACCGCCACACACTGTTGGGTGGCTTGCGGAGTATAAATGTAGATGTAGATGTAGATGTAGATGTGTAAAAGGTGACCATGGCCAAACGCACTCCACGATTGTGGGCAGTATTGAGAGGACATAAGAAGGACGGACCTGCAGATGCACAAACAAAAGACCCATAGTCTAGTTTTGAGCGGATAAGAGACCAGTCCAAAGGGGGGAGGGTGGTTCAATCTGCTCCCCAGGAAATACCACTGAGGACACGAAGGACGTTGAGGGACTGCATACAGCGGGCTGCCAGGTAAGACATGTGGGAGGACCAAGAAAGTGTCCTATCGAGAATGAGTCCCATTCATTTCGTAGTTTCAACGAACGGAAGATCAACAGGCCCAAGATGTAAAGACAGTGGAAGAAACAAATTGCGCCCCCAGAAACTCATACAAACGGTTTTGTATGTGGAAAAACGAAAGCCATTGTCGATGCTCCATGAGTAAAGACGATCGAGACAGCGCTGAAGACACCGCTCAATGAGACAGGTCCGTGGAGAAATCCAATAAATGGCAAAATTTTCAACGAAAAGGAAGCCGGAGATGCCATTATAGAATTAAGGGGGGTAGGACGTCAAACGGGCCGACTTGGAGCAGGAGAGGCAGTTTACAAATAAATTCATAAGACTTTGTCAGCACCACCAGGAAGGATTCAGGATTCACACTCATTGCAGTGGAAGTTCGAAAACATAACAAAATACTTTTTTTATGTGTGAAATTTCATCATTTTTTACACTTACTAATGGCTGCGTTTGTTGCTATAGGTACACTTTTCTTCATAAGTTAGAGAGATTCTTCGATGAATTTTCCACAGCACACATACCATACTTACAGGTGTAAGAAACTCTAGTATTTATTAAATTTATGAAAAAACGAATGAGCCGTTGTATTTTAAATATCATGTTTAGAAAAAACACAAATTTTATAGTTAATTACTCAATTTTTACGATAGTTTTTAATAGATTTGGAAAACTCTAGAGTTTCATACACCTTTAAGTATTGTTTGCATGCTGTGCAAAATTCATCGAAGAATCTCTCTTACTAACGACGAAAAGTGTACCTATAGCAGCAAATTCTGCCAATAGTAAGTGAAAAAAAATGATGAAATTTCACATGTAAAAAAAAATTATTTCGTTATGTTTTCGAACTTCCACTGCTAAGAGTGTGAATCCTGAATCCTTCCTGGTCATGCTGACAAAGTTTTATAAATTTATTTGTAGAAGTATAGACAGTGGAAATTGAAATGTCCTGTGGTGCCTCTCCTGCTCCAAGTCGGGCCGTCTGACGTCCTATCCCCCTTAAAGGTGTTAGCAAAGAGGACGACGGTCAGGATGGAACCCTGAGACATCTATTTGCTGGATAAAGATGTCTGACAAAGCAGAATCCCTCGCTATCAGTATTTTTTAATAGGTGCAGATATCTATACAGTGATGTTTTATGGTGTTTTTTCGGACTTTTGGAAACAGTTTTCAGCAGCATGAAACGACTGATGACATTCATTAAAAGACTTGTGACGCTAAGGTGCCAGGTTCCTTATATTAGATTTATTCCATACTGGCCTAATCATATTTGTGTTACTGAACTATTGTTCCTATAAATATTATATGTAATTCGAAATTTGTGTCGGACAGTATTGCAATGTAGTGCTTAGGTACATCTGGCTATTGAAAAGACACTGACGGAAAAAAATGCAACACCAAAAAATAATTAAAGTGCAGTAATGAAATTTCGCGAATACATTTGTCTTCATAACATATGTAAGTGATTTGCAAGCTCACATGGTAATGTTTTTTTTGTGGCTTTAGGGCGCACAACTACAGTGGTTATTAGAGCCCAGACTAAGTTATGAATGCACTGCGAGGCACAATGTTAAAACAGCAGCTAAAAAGGACAACACCATAAAAGGCACATTAACAGGCAAGGGGTTAAAAGAAAACAGCATAATCAAATGTCATTAGACAGGTTTGTCAAGTGGATAAAACGAGGAACGCGAGAAGCTGCTCCCGGGTCATCCGCTAAAATTTCATTCAGAGTATGTGGCAGGCCAAGATCAACGCGCAGTGTATTAAACTTCGGACAGGACGTTAAAATGTGGTGGACCGTCAGCCGTTGCCCACATGGGCAGAACGGCGCCGGCGCAGCCGTCAGCAGATGGCGGTGGCTGAACCGGCAGTGTCCAATGCGTAACCGGGCCAAAACGACCTCCTCCCGCCGGGAAGGGCGTGAAGAGGTCGTCCGAGCCGCGGGGAGAGGTTTCGAGGCCCGAAGCTCGTTTTCAGTAAGTGTAGACTAATCGGCACGCCACAGCGATAAAATGCGCTGACAAATGACCCTGCTAAAATCAGATGAAGGCACACAACAAGAAGCTATCCGAGGCTGGAGGATCGCAGCCTTCGCCGCGGCATCTGCAGCTTCGCTCCCAGCGATACCGACATGGCCAGGATCCCCACATAAAGGTAACCGGAGAACCGTCGTCCGCCAGGTGCTGAAGAGAGCGTCGGATCCGGTGCACGAAAGGGTGAACCGGATACGGATCACTGAGGCTCTGGATGACGCTCAGGGAATCAGAGCAGATGACGTAAGCAGAATGTCGGCGGCGGCAGATGTAAAGAACAGCCTGGTAGAGGGCAAATAGCTCAACTGTGAAGACCGAACAATGGCCACGGAGCCGGTATTTGAAACTGTGTGCCCCGACAGTAAAAGAACACCCGACACCGTCATTGGTCTTAGAGCCATCAGTATAAATGAAGATCGTATTAGCGAACTGCGAACGAAGTTCGACAAAGCGTGAGCGGTATACCGAAGCTGGGGTAATGTAAGTGCGAGATGAGCCATTGCAAATGTGAAATGCTAGTACATTAACAACCAGTGTATGCGCCAGAATATTGCATGCAAAAATGCACATTTACATGCAGTATTTTGTGCAGGTGCCGGATGTCAGATTGTGAGGTAGAGTTCTATCCATGCCTGTTGCACTTTGTCGGTCAGTACAGGGACAGTTAAAGCTATTTGCAGGTAACGCTGAAGTTGTTGTCCGATGGTGTCATTAGAAACTGGTCTGGTGATTGAGCAGGCCAAGGCAACATGTAGACGACCACCTTGGTTTACAACAATGGTATGTTGTCGAGCGTTATCCTGTTGGAAAACATCTCCTGCAATGCTGTTCAAGAATGGCACTACAACAGGTCGAATCATCAGACTGGCATGCAGATTCGTAGTCGGAGTGCGTGAGATAACCACGAAAGTCGTTCGCTGTCGTACGAAATCGCACCCAAGATCATTACCCCAGGTGATGGTCCAGTGTGTGTAGCACGTAAATGGCTTGGTTGCAGGACTCAACTGGTTCCCTTCTGTCCAACACACGGCCGTCACTTGTCCCGAGGCAGAACCGGCTGTCTTTGACGAACACAAAATACCTCCACTCTGGCCTCCAATGAGCTCTCGCTTGACACCACTGAAGTTGAAAATGGTGGTGGTTTTGGGTCAATGGAATACACACCACAGTGCGTCTGGCTTGGACCTGTCCTGAAAGTAACCTATTTGTAACAGTTCGTTGCGTGACTGTGGTGCCAACTGCTGCTCAGATTGCTGCTGCAGATGCAGTATGACGCACCAAAACCATACACTGAACACGATGGTCTTCGTTCTCGGTAGTGCCACGTGGCCGACTGGAGCACGGTCTTCTTGGCACCTTATGTTCTCGTTAAAAAGAAAAGAAAAAAAATGGTTCAAATGGCTCTGAGCACTATGGGTCTTAACATCTGAGGTCATCACATCACTCCCTAGAACTTAGAACTACTTAAACCTAACTAACCTAAGGACATCACACACATGCATGCCCGAGGCGGGATTCGAACCCGCGACCGTAGCTGTCGCGCGGTTCCAGACTGAGGCGCCTAGAACAGCTCGGCCACAACGGCCGGCTTACATTCTCGTCACCAACGCAATTAGCAGTCATGTACAGTGCCTACATTCCTGCCAAGTATTTCTGCAGTATCGTAGAAGGAACATCCAGCTTCTCAAAGCCCAATCACACGACCTCGTTCAAATTCAGTGAGGTGTTGATAATGGCATCTTTGTTGCCTTAAGGGGGGTAGGACGCCAAACGGGCCGACTTGGAGCAGGAGAGGCACCAGAGGACATTTTAATTTCCACTGTCTATACTTTTACAAATAAATTCATAAAATTTTGTCAGCATGACGAGGAAGGATTCAGGATTCACACTCGTAGCAGTGGAAGTTCGAAAACATAACGAAGTAATTTTTTTTACATGTGAAATTTCATCATTTTTTTCACTTACTAATGGCAGCATTTGATGCTATAAGTACACTTTTCTTCATAAGTAAGAGAGATGGTTCGATGAATGTTGCACAGCATACAAAACATACTTAAAGGTGTATGAAACTCTAGAATTTTCCAAATCTATTATAAACTGTGGTAAAAACTGAATTAATTAACTACTAAATTTGTGTTTTTTCGAAACATGAAGTATAAAATACAACAGATCATTCGTTTTTTGATAAATTAAATAAATTTTAGAGTTTTATACACCTATAAGTATGGTATGTATGCTGTGAAAAATTCATCGAAGAATCTCTCCAACTTATGAAGAAAATTGTACCTATAACAACAAATGCGGCCATTAGTAAGTGAAAAAAATGATGAAATTTCACACGTAAAAAAATTATTTCGTTATGTTTTCGAACTTCCACTGCAATGAGTGTAAATCCTGAATCCTTCCTGGTGATGCTGACAAAGTTTTATGAATTTATTTGTAAAAGTATAGACTCTGGAAATTAAAATGTCCTGTGATGCCTCTCCTGCTCCAAGTCGGCCCGTTTGACGTCCTGCCCCACTTAAAGGCAGTCTTGTCTAACATCAACTCATCGCGTCCAGTCTCAAACGTTACAAACGCTCACGACCGTTACAGCTCGTATTTAAAGGAAAGCTAATTTGCTGTCTCACTGTGGCGTTATTATCGCCACTCTTAGACGACTGGCAAGAAATTGGGATACGTGTCATTTTTCAGATACAGAAACTCGCCTACCAACAATCGTTTATGTCACACGACTCCCTCTTGGTTGCGACTTTTTTTCCGTCAGTGTGTTTAGCGATTTGAAGTTTGTGATACAGAAATTCTGTAATTTCGGTCATGTACTGATTGATTACAGAGACTTGAGTAAAGAGGAGTAGCTGTACTGAACAGAAAATGATAGTTTACGACTTTGGCTGATGTAGGTATGATCACCACAAAAATTCTGTTGCAATATTATTACTGATTTATACACTACTGGCCATTAAAATTACTACACCAAGAAGAAATGCAAATGATAAACGGGTATTCATTGGACAAATATATTATACTACAACTGACATGTGATTACATTTTCACGCAATTTGGATGCATAGATTCTGGGAAATCAGTACCCAGAACAACCACCTCTGGCCGTAATAACGGCCTCGATACACCTGGGCACTGAGTCAAACAGAGCTTGGATAGCGTGTACAGGTACAGCTGTCCATGCAGCTTCAACACGATACCACAGTTCATCAAGAGTAGTGACTGGCGTATTGTGACGAGCCAGTTGCTCGGCCACCATTGACCAGACGTTTTCAATTGGTGAGAGATCTGGAGAATGTGCTGGCCAGGGCAGCAGTCGAACATTTTCTGTATCCAGAAAGGCCCGTACAGGACCTGCAACATGCGGTCGTGCATTATTCTGCTGAAATGTAGCGTTTCGCAATGATCGAATGAAGGGTAGAGCCACGGGTTGTAACACATCTGAAATGTAACGTCCACTGTTGAAAGTGCCGTCAATGCGAACAAGAGGTGACCGGGACGTGTAACCAGTGTCACCCCATACCATCACGCCGGGTGATACGCCAGAATGGCAATGACGAACACACGCTTGCAATGTGCGTTCACCGTGATGTCGCCAAACACGCATGCGACCATCATGATGCTGTAAACAGAACCTGGATTCATCCGAAAAAATTACGTTTTGCCATTCGTGCACCCAGGTTCGTCGTCGAATACACCATCCCATGCGCTCCTGTCTGTGATGCCGCGTCAAGGGTAACCGCAGCCACGGTCTCCGAGCTGATAGTCCGTGCTGCTGCAAACGTCGTCGAACTGTTCGGGCAGATGGTTGTTTTCTTGCAAACGTCCCCATCGGTTGACTAAGGGATCGAGACGTTGCTGCACGATCCGTTACAGCCATCCGGATAAGATGCCTCTCATCTCGAATGCTGGTGATACGAGGCCGTTGGGATCCAGCACGGCGTTCCATATTACCCTCCTGAACCCACCGATTCCATATTCTGCTAACAGTCATTGGATCTCTACCAACGCGAGCAGCAATGTCGCGATACGATAAACCGTAATCGCGATAGGCTTCAATCCGACCTTTATCAAAGTCGGAAACGTGATGGTACGCATTTCTCCTTTTTACACGAAGCATCACAACAACGTTTCACCAGGCAACGCCGGTCAACTGCTGTTTGTGTATGAGAAATCGGTTGGAAACTTTCCTCATGTCAGCACGTTGTAGGTGTCGTCACCGGCGCCAACCTTGTGTGAATGCTCTGTAAAGCTAATCATTTGCATATCACTGCATCGTCTAGCCTGGCGGTTAAATTTCGTGTCTGTAACACGTCATCTCCGTGGTGTAGCAATTATAATGGCCAGTAGTGTATTAGTGGATTAAATTGATAAATACGTCTCACTTCCGTTCTGAAATGCTGCCGTTTAAGGTTTATTAGTCCCTGTCACAAATTTTCCCTTTCTCAGCAGGACGATAATCGTGTTTAGTGATCATGACGTTACTCATATTAAATGATTTTGACAGACTGCTCAAAATCTGCGTAGATTCTGGTACTCAGTCTTCTGGGTTCTCTTAGTTGAGCAGAAAACGAGTATATGATGTTAACGCATGAAGACAGGAATTTTGTGATTTGGAATGCATACACATATATGGTGTAGAGACGTTTCGCCCCACGGTGACTGTTGTAGCACAAAGACACAATAGTGTGGGTATTTCACATTGACCTACATGACACAAATGTTCGAGTATCAAACGAAGTTCACTCACCGAAGGCGGCGAAGTTCACGCACCGAGGCGTCGCACACCCGTCTCCTCAGAAGTGGTTGGAGCCCACTGAGCATCTGGGACAGTTGCCGCAACCCTGTTTCAAACAATTATTCCTTGAAAAGTAAACTAGATTTTACAATTGCAGAAAGTTAGGTAACGGCGAATGTTCTTCGACTATACTTCCAAGAGTACGTATTCGTACCTGAAAGACCGCTGCTTCTTACGCCGTCTCATTCTTTTCTGCGATCTCGATTTTCTTGCCAGTTTTTCAGATGACCTGCCTCGTTTGCTGTAAATACGGGAGCACCTAGGGTTTCTGATAACCTGCAGTTTAGAATTATTAGGAAGTAGTTCTGCTACGTTCACCAGGTCACACGAAGGATCACAGTTGTGATCAACAAATATTGCAGAGGGACGGTTTGCGTTGTGTTGTAACTGTGAGCTACATGCGCGATCTGCACTTATTGCCGAGATGTCAACTCTGCTGTATATGTATTGAAAGATTCCATTGGGCTTTCAGCAGAGATCGGGAGTATTTGAATACCTGTGCAGGATGGTTGTATGGATCAGTGGACAACTGCTGAGAAAAAGCGGTCACTAAATGAAAGTGACTAGACAGAGCAGGCAGTTTGGATGGAGCAAAAGCAGAATTTGTAGGTCAATAATGTTCACGATGTAATCTACAACAACACAATTGCAACCACACATACATATATGCAGTCTCAGAAATGATCGCTAAACATAAGGCAACTACTATTTATTATATTATGGCGTGAAACTACGTAACTGACGGAAACCTGTGTTATATTTGTGAGTTCAAACTTGCAACAGAGGAACCTGAATTTTTTATTTAATTGGAGTCGAAACTAATCTTACACCCTGAAAAGGGGTCGGGGGTGAGAGATCAAAATTAATATATTTCGACCTTGAGAAATACACTCACATGCACACACACACATATGCGACCGTGTGTACACCCATGCGCGTTCGTATACGCTGTCAAAAATGAACACATGAAACTTTTACGTAACCTGCTAACGAATAATTTGCATTTATTGCACATAATGCCAGGACTGACTAAACGCATTCTAGAGGAAACACTTCACGGGACTATTGTACCAGTTCAGCGGTACTAAACGTACAAGGCAGTTAGCACCATTAACAGAATGTTTGCAAGTTACGACCATTAGCTTGCCAGGCAGTAGATTATGTACGTAAAACTATGGAGCAGCGACATTAAAAACACCCGCAGCTAGTTTGTCATCTATTCCAAGCCACTGACAACCGAAAGAAACAGCATTTCAGTACCGTAGGTATTTTGCCTATGGGATGATCGTGAAGGAAATGAGTGTCTCAGAAGCTGCAGAACACGAGAAACTGCACGCAGTTCGACCACGTAATGTTTTTCTTATATGTTGACATGTCCAATAACAACACAACGACCTTAACATCCTCGAAGAACACAAACATCACACATTTTCGTAACTATCTATGAGAACAATCGCTACTGATTACGCGTCACTCTCATTCTGCGCTACAAAAGTTGATTATCTCTTACCTTATCGCCAAGAAAACTTTCTGCTGGACGCTGGAAACCGAAAATAAAGCTTCTGTTATAGAACTCTTGTATAGAATACTGGAAGCTCCGAATCCGCCTCGTATGTAACTGTCGAAGACAGACAAAACAAGACAAGTGCGGCGAAGGCAAGGCTGCTTCTATACGTACGCCGTTCAGAGAGCAATTATTCGTCGCGGGAAAACAGAGAGTAAATGGTACGTGGCGCGAAAACAAACTCGTGACTGAAAGTTGCGCACCAGTCGTACAGAATTTTTCCATGAGCTAAAAATAAAATATTTAAACTGGGAGTAGTGTATTGTTTTGTAAATAGTAACGTCGATTGGACTAGCCCTCTGTCAACCTGTATGTTTACAGAAATAATCCCTCAAATGCTTGGAGCCATTGATATGACTGTATTTATAAAGATCAAAGGTTCGACATTCGTAGTTTCCAAGAATGATTACCTATCGAAGTTGCGGTGTCCAAACGATACACATCGAACGTGCGATCGTAAATCGATCATGCGACTCTGGTGGCGGGGGTTGTGATCAATTATATGTGATCGTCATTTTCATCTGTTTTCCGTCGTTACCTTAGTTGCTCTAAATTACACACCTCCGCGAATTATTTGTGAGTTGCTAGGGAATCCCAGTCGATTTATGTCGTTAGTGAGTGGGATGTCTGGTGTTCTTGACGTTTCTTCGGCGGATTCTCTCACATGAAAAAATCCAGTTCCATGTTTATCCAGCGTAGAAAATTGTTTGACTTTTTGTCTCGATATGGAGTACTACCAGCAGAGGGAAGAAGGGACTGTGTAGACTGTGGTGGTGCGAAGTGTATAAAACTTCGTAAGAACAGTTTCAATGCTGAAATACTGTGACAATTTCATTGCGGACAGTACGGGAAACGAACGAGTATCAGGAAGAATACACGGTTCGACTCTTCCAAATTATCCATCCAGAGCACCCTAATGATGACAACACCGACGACGAGTAAGGTAAGTCGTCTCCTTTGCAATTACAAGTATTTTTGCAACGCTCTTCTTATGTCGATGATGTAGTGAGCATCGTAAACATACTCATTACGTCCGCCACCAACGTTGCATGATCGATTTACGATCGCACGTTCGATATGTATCGTTTGCACACCGCAACTTCGATTCGCAATCATTCTCGGAAATTACCCGACATTCGAACTTGAGGGACTTAGCGCTGCAATCTGAAGTTTATAGCAGAGAGTTTGTGTTACCGATAGCTAAACGTGCACCCAAAAGAACCGTAGAATTACTTTTTCTGTCTTTGTTACAGATCTGCGTATTAAAGTTATAATCTTCTGCTAAACCCTTTGTTTATTCACATAAAAATCAATATTTACACACGATTCGCGTGGCTCTGGACCATTCTTGATATATTCCTGTTTGGTATGTGGTTTTTAAAAGTATCTCACGACAATGGGTGTTATCAGGCATCAGCAAATGCGTCAAAGGCAAAAGAGAACACTCAGCAGTCCACATCATTCACAATCGACATTTGTTTACCGAGTGGTACCTCAAGTTTAAATGATAACACTGTGAACGTCCTATTAAAGGGCTCACATTGATTTCTTATCTGTAATGTTCAGAGTGTGTGCTGTGTTGTAGTTAGCCAGCATCAACAAGTACTAGAAATATCCAACATCTACGGAGAATTATCATTATACAAAGTCTGATCGAAAAGTTTCCGTTTGAAGGCTTTACTGCAGTGTATACGCAACGTAGCGCAACTCCGATGCGGGTATATAAGCACCGACATGTAGGAGAGTGATTGGTGTGGCATTCGTGTCTTCCTGACGTGCGTGTAGTAAATGCCGAAAAGTGAACTATGGCGACATTATCGCCAAATGCGTCCAAACAGCAACTACGTGCTGTTGTTCTTTTCTTCACTGCCGAAGGGCAAACAACGGTAGACATCAGTCAGAGAATGAAGAATGTCTGTGAGGAAGCATGTCTGTCGGAAACTACCATTGTGGAATGGTGCAACAAGTTTCGTTCTGGTCGCGGTTCGACACAAGATCTGTGACGCCCGGGTCATTTCAAGGAACGGGGCGTCTACTTCACTGGGGACCGGTTATTGCGCATCACAGGAGATTGTGTAGGATTTGCCTTTGATGGCTGTTCTACAATGGAAGCCAGAGAGAGCGGTGTACAGGCCATTTTCAGAAAGAAATATTATCGATCCTCACAATTTCTTTGCTCAAGCCACAAACTCAACCTTGAGGGTAACAATTCAAATGCAGTGCCAGAAATTACGAATACTGTTGTCTTTGTAAACGACGCTATAAACTATTTTTAGAGAATCGACTACACGCTGAAAATATGCTTCCAATTTATCACGAATGTGTGAGACCAGATGGCTTGAAAGATATAAACTATCAGACTATTTTTTCAACATTTCCCAGAGGCTGTGAGAGCTCTAGAGAAATTGTCTGCAGTCGGAAATTATGCAACGAGAATACCTACGTATCATTTGCATTCAGCCAAATCAGTGGTCATCTTGCCTTTAATGCAATAGCCAATTCCTCAGCAATTTCGGAACTAGTAGTCCATACTGTATGGGCAACACCTGTGTTATTCCGAATTATGATTCAATGTTCGTTCGGACATTCACTGCAGTGACTAAGCCGTTATGAAATTTATGAAATGTCTTCGCAGTTGTGAATCCGTTGTGTGTATACTCACGAAGAGAAGACGTTATATTTGAAAGTCACTTGCCCAATATCAGGTGCTAAATGCGACAGTGCAATGCTTGTTTTATTCAGAATGGATGGAGACTAATCGTCAGATGTAGAAGCAACCTCAGGTTTACCTCAGGGGAAAGTGTTGGGACCCTTGCTGTTCGTGTTGTATATTAATGACCTTGCAGACAATATTAATAGTAAAATGAGGCTTTTCGCAGATTATACAGTTTTGTATAACAAAGTACTATCTGAAAGACGCTGCAAGAATATTAAGATTGATAAGATTTCAATGTGGTGCAGAGACTGACAACTTGCTTTAAATGTTCAGAAATGTAAAATTGTGCACCTCACAAAACAAAAACGTAATATCCTGTGACTATAATACCAGTGAGGCACTGTTGGTATCGGACAACTCATAAAAATACCTGGGTGTAACACTTCGTACGGACATGAACTAGTATGAACACACAGACTCAGTCATGGGTGAAGCAGATGGTAGACATCGGTTTACTGGTAGAATACCGAGGAAATGCAGTCAGACTACAAAGGAGATTGCACTCCATACGTGAATGGAACGGGAAGAAACACTAAGAACTGGTACAGCCTGAATGGCTGTTTTCAGCTCAACAGTGGTTTTGAGGCTATTGCTGTACACCTTGCCTTTAATATAGCCCCACAAAAAGGAGTCGTACGTGTTCAGATCTGGAGAATATGGCGGCCAATCGAGGACCATACTAGTGGCCTCTGGATACTCCAGAGCCAGAATGCGGTCCCCGAAGTGCCCCTCCAGGACATCAAACACTCTCCTGCTTCGATGGGGTCGAGCTCCGTCTTGCATGAACCACAACGTGTCGAAATCAGGGTTGCTTTGGATAGTGGGGATGAAACCATCTTCAAAGACCTTTATGTATCATTTGGCAGTCACCGTGCCCTGAGGAATACGTCACCGGTTATTCCGTGACTGGCCACTGCACATCACACAGACATACGTTGAGGGTGAAGAGACTTCTCGATCACGCGTCAGTTTTACCTACTGACGAACCTATCCAAATGAAAGTGGGCTTCATCGCTAAACCAAACAACAAGGCGTATATTAATTCCCATCATGCCCCGCGGCCAACCGTGCACTTTGAACGTCCTACGGCAAACCGTTCAGAAGTTATGAAGATTTTATTTCATATAGCTCAGTAACTATCACCCTGAAGGTGTAGATGTGGTGTACGTGATGTAGATGGGGACAAACCGTCAGAATGAGATCGCGATTCTGTAAGACCCACTAATTCTGACAAAGCACACTGAATGAGATAATTTGGCTCAGAGAGTTTTCACAGTGGTCGGTAGCAAATACTGGACATGCAACAGTTCGTTTCAATAACTATTACATTGTTCTCTCTACAGTTTCAAAGCAAAGTGTATAATTTTACCCCAAATACAGTAGCACTATTTGTGACGAACATTTACCCTACGAGAAGGTAAACACTTGGTTCTTTTAGGGTCATGTCAGCCTTATACCTGTAAATTTCTGCGGGCTGTCGGCAGGATTAGGTCGAGCAACGATCATTAAATGCCCTTTAAATGCCCAAAACTCGGCTGCCAATCACCAAAAACGTTTATGCATAGGGGAGACTGGGCGCCACAGCATTGGGACGCAGTGAGCAATTGATTATATGAAATCTGTGACTGTCAGGATACCGTCATAATTTTGCACATGTAGCCTACACTCTCTTAACATCTAGGAGACTGAAAACTAGATGGCTGAATGACGCTAGAGTACTGAAATTGTGAGTCTAGTGTTTTACTACTTTACTCTGCAAATTTTGACACGTCTGTAGTAATTTTTTTTATGTGTGGCTGGTCCCGGCGTAGGTTCGAGTCCTCCCTCGGGCATAGGTGTGTGTTGGTCCTTGGGATAATTTAGGTTAAGTAGTGTGTAAGGTGGCGAGTATAATGAGGAAAAAGAGAGTGGACTGGAAAACCAGAAGTCTTATAAACTCATTACATCTTAACCAAAAAGTTTCAGTTAAAGTGAAAGGAGAAAGTACAGACTGGATAAGACTAGGAAAAGGAGTAAGACAAGGATGCTGTTTATCACCTACCCTTTTCAACCTCTACTTGGAAAATATGATTGACCAATGCTCATTAGATGACAAAGGAGTAGAAATTGGAGGAAGAAGAGTAGGGTGTTTGAGACTTGCTGATGACATGGTCCTTCTAACCACAGGGGGAAAAGAATTACAGGATTTGGTGGACACCATTGCAACTATCGGAAAAAAAATATAGAATGAAAATTAACACAAATAAAACAAAAGTATTGGCACTAGGAGGAAATAAGGAAATAAAAATTATGCTGAATGGAGAAATACTAGAACAGGTGCAAAATTTTAAGTATCTTGGAAGTGCACCACAGAAATTAAAATAAGGACAGTAATGGCAAAAGAGGCGTTTTATAAGAAAAGGAGAATCTTCTGCAGCGGTCTGGACAGAGAACTCAGAAAGAGACTCATAAAATGTCTTGTATGGAGTGTTCTTCTATATGGCGCTGAAACGTGGATTATGAGGAAAAAAGACAGAGAAAGGCTGGAGGCTTTTGAGATCTGGACATGGCGGAAGATGCAAAGAATAAGTTGGATGGACAGGGTAAAAAATGAAGAGGTACTGAGAAGAGTGGGAGGGAAAAGACAGTTACTAGATGTAATAAAGAGAAGAAAAAGAATTTGGATTGGGCATATATTAAGAAAGAATGATGGACTGATAAAAACAGTTTTAGAAGGTTATGTAGAAGGGAAAATGAAGCGAGGAAGGAAGAGATGCCAGATACTGGATTACATGATGGACGGTACAACATACAGCAGCCTTAACAAGGAAGCAGTGGATCGCAGAAAATGGAGAGGCAGAGGACCTGCTAATATAGTAGATAACTGATAATTATGATGAGTGCATAAGCTTAGGAACTGATGACCTTAGCAGTTAAGTCCCATAAGATGTCACACACATTTGATTTGAATTATTTGTGCTTCCCCATCTACCAGAAAACAAATTTCAAGAAGGCAAGCAGTTATCATGGGCATTGTCTCTTCATACCGTATTAAATACAGAGTTATAATATCTATATGTGACTGAATAAATATGTTGGTTGGTCATGTGGGGCAGGGGACAAAATATCTATGTCATCGGGTTAGGGAAGAATGGGGAAAGAAGTCGACTGTACCCGTGCTGCACCATCTCACTCGGTAATAAATATTTTCAGTTGTGCTGAAGGGATACGGTTCAGAGTGAGCAATTTTTTTCTGGGTCACAGTGAGCATAAACTGATGAGCCAAAACATTATGACTACTTGCGTAATAACTTGTTCGTCCGTGTTTGGAACGAAATACATCACCGATTCTGTAAGACGTCGTGGTCTCCTGACCTTCATTGCTTACACATTACGCCTTCACAATCGTATTCCGCACATCAAGACGGTTCATTCGAACCCAAACTCGATAAGACAAAGTCAATGTTGTATGAATTCATGTAAACGATATGCAAATAACAAAATAACAAGTAAATCGCGAGTGCGCACCGAGGTTGGAATACTGGAGGCTGGCGTACACACACACACACACACACACACACACACACACACACACACACAAGACACGACGGTCACAAAACCTTTTAGTTTGGGAGAGGCAACCGCACACCAGGAGGCCAGTCCCTTCAGAGGACGAGTCAACCTATCTACGTCGCCCGGCGCCTGTAGAGCAGACAGCGTTTGCCTGAGTGAAAGGGAGAACGACCCCGTGTTCGGCTTAAAAGCAAATTCCGCTACATTGTGTGGGAGCGCCCAGCCTACGCATTCTATACAAACATAGCACGCAGTTTCAGAGGTTTTCACAGGGTGACAGCAAACGCCAAACGCCGATGCTACAGATTTCCGGATTGGTGGTCTTAAACGAAACGTCATTCTCCCGTTTTAGAAGAGCAATGCTGATTGGCTGATGATATTCCTGACGCCTTGAACTGAAGGAGTAAATGAAGAGACCGAAAGATATGCCCCTTCACGTCTGGCGTGTAGAGGGGCCGTTTCGTTGTCGCTCTTGGAGCGAGGAACAAGTCTCTCCTCAGTACTTCACTGGGGGAGCACCTCTGTCGAGAGCGAATCGGAGTGCGATTCTATATTGAGTCCTTGCGATTAAGCGTTGTTCACTGTGTTGGCTGCGACACTTAGTGTGCGATGTGAAAGGACAGAGTTATAGTTAAACGCCTGCAAGCGAATTTTTGAGTGGCATCACGGTGGATTGGTTATCTGACCGCGCCAATAGGTAGACTAGGGGCGAATAGGAGTCCTTGACTTCATCAAGGCGTAGGGAGAGTTTGATTGGCGAAGGTCAATCCAGACAGAACGAGAGTTATCTTATCTGTCAGCAGCGAGTGGCACAGACAGCAGTCATCTCACCTTACGGTATTGTGCACTACAGCTCTTGCGAGCCCCATATTTCCTCCACAACAGTACACTTCACTGCATTTCACTCACGACAGCCTCGACCGTACATAGCTACATTCTAACAGATAATTATTCAAGTTGAGCAGGTAAGGCTCTCAGCCATTCTGCTAAATCAATAACATTCTTAAACGTTGTATAGAAATTTCATTAGCGAATCCTATCCTTAAGAGGTAACTACACATTCCGGAAAGAACCCGGAAATAACTTTTTCAGTTCATAGCTAAAAGTGCCATTGTGATTTCTCATAATTTTTGCAAAAAAAGAAACAATATTAATTTTCGTTAGTTTCATGTTTTTCTTACACTAACTAGCACTACTCCAGTACCCAAGTATCCCACTAGTTACGTAAGAATTTTTGTGAGAAGCAGGAGTTTCTAGCACGTGAAAATGGGAAGAAAACAAACTGGTCAAACTCTCAACATTAAACAACCAACGCGCCCGTTTCTAAACGTGTCAGAAGGCAGCTTCAGCCAGAGATGAACTCAAGAAGGCTCTGCTATTCTTCCTACCGGTAACAGTGACGATAATTTGAGTTTTCGCGAGAACTGAACATCGAAGGTGAGTTCCAAAAGAAAGAACTAAGTTACTGTAAAAGTGGCAATCATTTCGTAGCATGTCAGATCAGTTAATACAAATGAAACCACTCCAATTGTGACTTATCTGCAGGAGTCACGAAACTCTGACAGACATTTTTCGCTTGCTGCAGATCCAGAAGGATGCAGAAGCACATGAAATTAGCTTCACAGAAGTCATTTGTAGACTACCAAAGACTTCCAAAGCCAGCGGCACTAAAAGACACTATAGTAATGCTTGTATTTCCTATTGACACGGATACTTACAACGCCCACTGATTTCATTATGTGCAAATTCAGTGTATCACGTAATGTTTATCAACAAAAGTAAATGTTTCTAGTGTGTCTGTGGATTTTGTTTCTGTTGCTCACTGTGGCCCACGCCAACACTCACTCAGGGTATGCCGTGATGTGAGTAGAGAGGGTGTTTCCGCATCACTTTGCTATCAGTAATTCCATTTGTAAAGTTTTTGTCAGAACAAAACGTATGAATTAATATAGCTACTAGACGGTATGGGCTTCCTAAATGGCCCGAAATAATCCACAAATATCATCAAATTTCCTCACAAAATATTCTGAAACAAAACATGTGCCCACTCTGTCACAGTCACCCTTTTGAATTAGACAGTGTGTCAGTATTTATTTCTGTTTCCCTTTTTGAACCTTATCTTCTTCTACTTTGTATAGTCAAGATCAACTGATCTTCCTCCACCATTTCCCTAACCGTTTGAATCCCTGTAATAAAGCCCAACGCCCCCATCTCGATGCAAAACTGGAGACCTAATGTCGGCGTCTGGATCAGACCAGCGTCCCGGCTACAGTTTAGTGTTGGATAGGACTGAGTATGGTCTGCTAAGCTTAGCGCCAACATCCAACAACTTATCTCTTTTTTTAACCTCTTTCCCATCCACGTTTACTATTAATTTTCAAGGCTGCTACGAACTCGTGTCCTCTTTAAAGTACTTTAAAGAGGAAGCGTCTTACGTGTATGTAACAGTCTAAGCCACTAGCAGTTATGGATTGACGAGTATCGAAGTCGACCATAAGCAGTCGCCGTCAAAATACACTGAAGAGCCAAAGAAATTGTTACACCTGCCCAATATCATGTAGGGCCCCGTGAGCGCGCAGAAGTGCCGCAACACGACGTGGCACGGACTCGACGAATGTCTGAAAGTAGTGCTGGATGGAACTGACACCATGAATCCTGCAGGGCTGTTCATAAATCCATAAAAGTTCGAGGAGGCGCAGATCTCTTCTGAACACTACCTTGCAAGGCATCATAGGTATGCTCAGTAATGTTCATGTCTGGGGCCAGTTGAAGTGTTTAAACTCAGGAGATTGTTCCTAGAGCCACTCTGTAGCAATTCTGGACGTGTGGGGTGTCGCATTATCCTGCTGGGATAGCCCAAGTCCGTCGGAATGCGCAACGGACATGAATGGATGCGGGTGATCAGGTAGGATGCTTACTGAGACCTTTCAGAGTCCCATCTAGTTGTATCAGGGGTCCCACATGACTCCAACTGCGCACGCCCCACACCATTACACAGCCTCCACCAGCTTGAACAGTCCCCTGCTGACATGCAGAGTCCATGGATTCATAAGCTTGTATCCATACCCGTACACGACCATTCGCTGGATACAATTTGAAACGAGACTCGTCCGACCAGGCAACATGTTTCCAGTCATCAACCGTCCAATGTCGGCGTTGACGGACCCAGGGGAGGCGTAAAGCTTTCTGTCGTGCAGTCATCAAGGGTACGCGAGTGGACATTCGGCTGCAAAAGTCCATATCGATGATGTTTCATTGAATGATTCGCACGCTGACACATGTTGATGGCCCCACATTGAAATCTGCAGCAGTTTACAGAAGGGTCGTACTTCTGTCACGATGGACGATTCTCTCCAGTCGTAGCTGGTCCCATTATTGCAGGATCTTTCTCCGACCGCAGCGATGTCGGAGATTTGGTGTTTTACTGGATTCCTGATGTTCATGGAACAGTGGTGAAATGGTCGTACGGGAAAGTGTCCACTTCATCACTAAGTCGGAGATGCTGTGTCCCATCACTCGTGCGCTAACTATGACACCACGTTCAAATTCACTTAAATCTTGATGACCTACCATAGTAGCAACAATAACCGCTCTAACAACTGCGCCCGACACTTGTTGTTTTATATAGGCGTTGCCGACCGCAGCTCCGTATTCTGCCTGTTTACATCTCTTTGTTTTTGAATATGCATGCCTACACCAGTTTCTCTGGCGCTTCAGAGTAATTGGCTGTTTCACTGTTGCTGATTTGGTATAGAGTACCATCCATAGTGCAACTGCTTTAGCATCTCTGTTTATGCTTGCAGAGAACATCAGGTACTTTGTCTCAGCTGTCTACTCGGAATACGTAGAGACGCACAAAGCAGAGAAAAAAGTACAATGCAGTAACAAGTACGTCTTCCAGAAAATGTTTGGCGCTGAGTGTAGGGTGGCAGACCGATCAGTGTGAGAAACGTACTGTAAATATAATTAACGTTATCCATAGCAAACTAATAAAGCATGGTAACATACGTGTACCTAATCTTGTCTTAGTGAGAATGGCAGTATGTCCAAATACAGGTTCGATTATCTAATGATTTTCTTCATAATGGGTGAAACGACAGTAACTGGATAAAGGTGGAGGTGTAAACGTACTGGATGGAGAGAGCTAATACTACCGACTTACAAGGGGAGGCCACGACGTTTGGAAGGCAGATTTACTGCGAAGTTCGTCCACTCCTAGTACTCCATGAGGACAACAACATGTGTAAGCAGTAGCGCGTACTTCTCAAGCATTACTGAGAAAATCGCAAGATAATTTCGGTAGTGAAATATGTGCCTGTGCGTGGCCGTTATTATCACAAAGCGGCGGTCGTTATTAACACGAAGGGGTGGCAGCTAAGTGGTTAGCGTCCAAGCCCCGTAATCGTAGGTAGTTGGTCGCTGGATCGAGTCCTGTTCGTGACGTTTTTTCTTTTCTTTCCAACACAGTCATATTCTTTACTATTTATATTACAGTTGATATAACGGGAAAATACGTGTAATCAGAAGAACTTTTATTACATTTACAATGTTATTTGGCAGTATACAAAGTTTTATTATCACAGGTAATACAATATTCATAACTACGATGGAACGTATACAGTACAAAGAGAAAAGGTATATCCAGAAAGGAAAAGACGGACAGCGACAGCTTGAAGGAAGTGTTTAAGTGGATCGGGTGATACTGGAGAGTGTCATGGAGAAGAATCATGAGTCCTCCATGGGCTGGAGTGCCTTCAACAGAGGGGAGATCAAATTGGACGGACTGAAAATGGGGGAGAACAAAGCGGTCATGGGGACGCAGCTTTGTTTCCTGAAGACAGAAGATGACCGACGAGTAGGATCGTATGAGGATCGACAATTCATCCCGATTGGCTCGAATGCCGCGGATATTCCAGTGGATAACGGACATAGGGTGAACAGAAAATGGAGGAATGTGACCAAGGTTGCCGTCAACTCAACGACTGCTCAGAGCTTGTTACCGACAGCATGGAATGGCATTCAGCCGAAGCCAGAAGATCCTGATTCATAGGTTGTTCAGGAGCAGCTCCTGCCAGCAGCGATCGGCCGGTTGATCGGCCGCCAGCAGTGTGCCTCGGCGACACAGAAGACGGCCGCGGGCGATTTCCGCCAGGAGGTGCTGTAGATGGGACACGCCTTGTCAGAGAAGGAGATGAACTGGGTTTCTTTGTAGCCTTCTTGGAATTATGATGTTTAGATGAAGGAGGAACCGATGGTTGTGAATTTGGGGTACGTAAAAAATCTTCACGAGTATGCTCTTTTTTCGAAGTCTTGGTGTCTGACTTCGGGGCTCGAGATTTAGCAGAACCCGACGAAGGGTGAGCCAGAGAGTGGGCAGGCGAAAGTGGTGAGGTTGAACGAGCTATCTTTGCGCTGGCGGATCCGACGACCGTGGCACTAAAGGTGAGGTCGCTAGTCTGCGTGGCCGCCTCCTTTGTTGGACGAGGAGAAGCAAGGACAGTGCTGTATTTTCCTTTCTGAGGCACGGTGGGCTGTCGACTGGCGAGTAACTTTCGAGCAGCAAAGGTCGACACCTTTTCCTTCACTCTTATTTCCTGGATCAGCTTTTCGTCCTTAAAAACAGGGCAATCTCGAGAGGAAGCAGCGTGGTCACCCATACAGTTGATGCAGCGAGGGGATGGAGGCGGACAAGCACCATCATGGGCATCCCTGCCACACGTAACACATTTGGCCGGATTGGAACAGGACTGGCTGGTGTGATTGAACCGCTGACACCGATAGCAACGCGTAGGGTTTGGGACGTAAGGGCGAACGGAAATTATCTCATAGCCTGCTTTGATTTTCGATGGGAGTTGAACTTTGTCAAATGTCAAGAAGGCAGTGCGGGTTGGAATGATGTTCGTGTCAACCCTTTTCATGACTATGAACAGCCGTTACGCCCTGGTCAGACAGGTAGTGCTGAATTTCTTCGTCAGATGATCCATCGAGGGAGCGTGTATAAACGACTCCACGCGAGGAATTTAAAGTACGGTGCGGTTCCACCCGGACAGGGAAGGTGTGGAGAAGTGAAGTACGCAGCAATTTTTGTGCCTGGAGGGCACTGACTGTTTCTAACAACAAGGTGACATTCCGTAATCTGGAACAAGACTTTACAGGACCTGCAATTGCGTCGACAACTTTCTGAATAATGAAAGGGTTGACCGTGGAGAAGCCGTGACCTTCACCAGACCGAGAAACAACAAGGAACTGTGGCAACGATGGAAGAACTGTCTGTGGCTGAGACTCAGTGAACTTACGCTTGTGAGCAGACATAGTGGAAGGTGAGGAAACCATTTCGGAAGAATCCCCCATGATTACCGGCGTCTCCGATGGAGCGCTCCTCCCTTGTGGGGGCCCTCTCTGAGGGCACTCCCGCCTTAGGTGATTTTTCACACCTCAGGTCACACCTCCCGACAAACGGACGGAGGGACCAATCGGCACTTTCGGAAGGTATCAGCTCGGGTAATCACCCCTCCCTGGGCCTGGCCGTTACCAGGGGGTACGTATGTGTCCTACCTGTCTACCCGGGGCGGGGAATTACGCGTTACCCCGTCATCGGCTACGCACGAAAATGCGTGGGTCGGCCTTCAGACACGCACAGGGAGGAAGAAAGAAAAAGGGAAAGGGAAAGGAAAGAAGAGAGGTCTCAAACGCCGCAGCGGAGAAAAGGGTAAAGAGTAGAGGCAAGGAAAAGAGAAGGACAAAGGAAGGATGAAGACAGACAAGCAGAGAAGGCGAAGAATGCGTTACATTTACGAGCGTCCGTCTCCGGACGTAGGCACAAACCATACTCCCAGAGGGGGAGAAAGGGAAGGAAAGAGCCAGAGGTGAGGGGAGGGGGGGCGAAGACGGGGGATAGGGAAGAATGCGGAAAAGGAAGGTATGCAGCGTGGATAGGAAGGAGGGCCACATTAGCTCGGTGTCCTGTGCTCGCTACGCACGTATCCACAAAAGAGATGTGGACCCCCTGGGGGGTATCCTGGTCTTGAATGTATTATTCAGCTACTTGAAAATTCCTTAAGAGTGTAAAAACCTTTTCTTCTGGCCATTTTTTGATATTATTTTACAGGTATTAGGATATGCAATGTGCCTCCACAGGTGAAGTGTTAAAAAGCTTTATTCTCATATGCTCTTGCCTGCCAGTTGTGTTTTTTAAGTCAAGTTTCAGGCATATCTATCTTTAATGTTTAATGAGTATTATGATTATGAATGGACTCCTTAAGGCTGTAACTGTTAAAATTATTCTTTACATAAAAATGCAGCTTTATATGCTGAGGTGATAGAAGTCATGGGGTAGCTGTATGCAAATATACAGATGTTGGTAGTATCATGTACATAAAGTAGTACATTAGCAGAGCCATCATTTGTACTCGTTTTAAAAGGTTTATAATGTGATTATGGCCACACAATGGGAATTAAGAGCCTTTGAATGTGGAATAGTAGTTGGAGCTTGATGCATGGACACTATTTCGGAAATAGTATGGAAATTGAATATTCTGAGACCCACAGTGTCAAGAGTTTGCTGAGAATATCAAATTTCAGGCATTACATCTCACCAAAGAAAATGCAGTGACTGATGGCCTACACTTAATGACAGACCAGCGGCATTTGTATTAAGTTGTCAGTGCTAACAGACAAGCATTACTATATGAAATAACAGTCAATCTTGGATGCACAATGAACATATCCAGTACGGTAGTGCAGCAGAATCTGGTATTAATTAGCTATGGTAGAAGACAACTAATGTGAATGCCTTTGCTAACAGCAGCACACTGCTTGTGAACCCGAGGCAACTAGGAAAACTGTGGCCTGGTCAGATGAGTCCTGATTTTGGATCTTTGTCTACCAGCAACAACAGCACAGAAATGAACATAAAAGAAAGCTTAGCAGTGGGAACGTAATGCACGTACTCCCTCAGGAAGGCATTAAGCTCAAAATCAGTATCAGCAAATACTAAGATGAGAATATGTAACACTGATATGCCCAGCAGCTGTGTAGGGTTCAGAAACCTGGAAAACAACTAAATGGGAAAAGAAGACACTACTAATATCTGAAATAAGAGTAATGAGGAAGACATGGGGGCTGATGTTAGATAAAGGAAAATGGAGAACAATGATGAACGACAAATCTATCTCTTGTAGCAACAACCAACAATCCTATAGAAGGTGAAGAGCGGAAGAATCCAGTGAGCAGGCAACGTAGCCTGTATGTCAGAAGACAGATGAAGAGGGCACTTGAGGGGAAACAATCACCAGGCACTCCAGGAGGCAACCAAGGCTGTGCTGGATGGACGACCTGGTGAATAATGCAGTAGTCTCAGGGACTGAAGACACCTGGAGGAACTGAGTACAGAACAATGGAATGGAGGCAGTTGGTGGAAGCAACACAGGGCCTGTAAGTGCTGGAGATATATATATGTATGTATGTATGTATGTATTGTATATTAAGAGATATGGGACTGTCAGTGCATGTAATTATTTGAAATAAGAGATGCAAGGTATTTTAGTTATGGATACTCCAGACATATCTCCCATATAACAGTGGGAAAAAAGTGCAACAGAAACTCGGCAAGCTTTTCAAAAAGATGTGCAGTTTACTCAACAGATCACGACAATTTATCATATGTGTGTTCTGCATGAATGTTCCACATTATTTCTGGATCCAGATAGAAAACAATGACTATAAGAGATACACACTCATTGTCCACATTCAATATTTGTCTGGAGTGTAGCCTCATACGGAAGTGATACATAAATGACCGACAGGCTAGACAATAGGAGAATAGGCTTTTTAAGTGTGGTTTAGAAAAGACTGCTGAATATTTGATAAGCAGGCTGAGTAACTAATGAAAAGGTACTATGTTGAACTGGGGACAAAAGCTTTGTGGCACAACTTGACTAGAAGACATGTCAGATTGTCAGGACATGCCCTGAGGTGTCATGAATATTGAGTTTGGTAATGAAACGAAGAGTAGAGGTAAAACTGTTGTACAAGGAGACCGATTATTAACAACACTAAGCAGACTCAAATGGATAATAGCAGCAGTAGCAATACAGAGATGAAGACTTGCAAAGGATAGCGCTGATCAGTATCACTCTGGACAACAACAACAACAACAACAACAACAACAACAACAACAACAGCAACAACAACAAAGAAACAAAATCTACAGCAAACAAAAACATCTTACAGTCTGCGTTATGCCATTACATGACTGGAATGGATGACAATTCAAATTAATTAATAAATGTAGACGTATGAAAAAAGTGTCATATTAAGAACTCTACTATCATATAGAGGAATTAAGGATGACACAGACAACTGATTAAACATTTTGACAAAGAGATTTGGTGATAGTGTGATACTGGACTGCCCCTGAAGTCTTGCTTGTGGTGACAGACCAATATGCAATATAATGCGACATGTAGGTTAGATTGAATGGTAATAATTTTGTTGTGAGTTGGCGAGGTCAACGAACATGAATGTCAAAGGTTCTGGTAACAAACAGGCCTGTTGTGTATCCTAATGTTTATGTTCACACCATATTTGAATCCTCTCTGGCGTGGTTAACTCACTTTTCATCATAAAATCCAAAACTGCAAGGTAAATTCAGAAAATTTGTAACAGGTAATGGAGCCATCTCTGATGGGTATTTTGATCCTAAAGAGAGTGAAGTCATCAAAAATGTCTCCCTCCCCCCCCCCCCCCCCCCTCTGCTTAATTGGAACCCTTGGTCATCTAGATATGTATTCTCCTGCACTCTGGAGGAGGAGGAGGAGATTAGTGTTTAACGTCCGGTTGACAACGAGGTCATTAGAGATGGAGCGCAAGCTCGGGTGAGGGAAGGATGGGGAAGGAAATCGGCCGTGCCCTTTCAAAGGAACCATCACGGCATTTGCCTGAAGCGATTTAGGGAAATCACGGAAAACCTAAATCAGGATGGCCGGAGACGTGATTGAACCGTCGTCCTCCCGAATGCGAGTCCAGTGTGCACTCTGGAGGAATCAATGTTGATAGTAACTTGTGCTTCTACCACCATTTAAAGGAATGCACACGTTGCCCACTTTCATCATTACATGTTTTGTCAACAAAGATTTTGCAGATGTCCAAAAGACATTTTGATCCTGCAACCACTATGAATAAAGACACAAAGGAATTAAAGACGTTAGCTGTCAATGGGCATTGATTTATATCAATGGAGCAAGTTGAAAACTTGTGCCAGACTGGGATTCGAACCCAGGTCTCCAGCCTACTAGGCAGATGTGCTGACCACTATGCCACCCAGACACAGTGGCCATCATACCCACATGGACTAAACTAGATCACTACTTGTTGGACACAAATTCTCAACTTATACCACACACTGATGCAGTGTCCTAGCTCATTATTGTAGAGGCCGGCATAGTGGTCAGCGCATCTGCCTAGTACGCTGAATACCCAGAGCTCGAATTCCAGTCCAGATCAAATTTTCTTCTTGCCTCATTTATATAAATTAATTCCTACTGGCAATTAATGTATGCAATTACTCTGTGAAAATATTTTGCACTGCATTACATTTTTCATTATTTTCCCAAGATATTGGCAGATAAACCCTTCAACTTATTTTTGTGTTCTTACATAGTAACATTCAAGTTAATGTTTATGATCAATCCCTTTACATGTTGGGTTAATTTATTTGGTTAACAAAACGTAGGTTGTAGTTGTGTAAACTGGACTCCTTTTAGTTGCCTGAAACAGATCTATTACTTTTCCCGTTTAAAGTCTCCCTATATTAGTACACACACAGTTATTCTCTCGGAATTCTAAGATAATAGTGGGGAAGGAAGAGCAAAGAAAGTGTCCCTTCTAAAATGGCAAGCTACAGTACACAAAAAGATGGGTTTGAAAATGTTCAGTACACAGTTGTCCAATATGAAAAACAGTACAACCGAGGAAGCAGCAAAAACATGTAGACTTACAATTTTGGGTAAAAATTTGATGAACTGATTTAGTATTGCCTTTCTATGGAAGCTGTATAGTTGCCAGAGAATTAATACTGAACTCCAGGAAATATGGAAGCGTCCGATCCCGCCCATCTGCTTTGACCCATGACGTCACAAATATGGCGGAAACGACCATAAACCACGATTCCAATATGGCGCATATAAAGTCGTTACGTACACATTATAAAGACGAAAATACATCGAAAAACAGGCAGACACACGTTCCGCAAAAAGCCTAATGACACTAACGGAACACGCGCGGAAATGGGATTTCTTGGGTGAGGACAAACTAGGTATAAACAAATTTAGACACCCACCCCCATACAAAACCACGCAAAACGACGAAAAAACCGACGTCACAAAACCCCCCAAATACCACTAAACAAAATATCATCTGGAATCGGACACTTCCCTTGACCTATAGGTCTCAAAAACATCTCCCGATACCAATAGCAACATTTACAGCCACACATTTCAATAAAACACTTCCCTCGACCACAACACACAACACATACACTAAAAACAAAAAAATAAAAACTCACCTCAAAAAAGTTCCGGCGCTACAAACTAGGTTGGCCACCACAATCACACACGGGCTCTCACACACACCTGTACTTACCCCTGTACTTAATGAACTCGGAACACACTTCACGACAAAAAGAAAACCAATCAAGCACACTCCTCTCACTCACACCAGTCTCACGCGCGCAAAAACTGTGTGGAGATCTATAACAAAAATAATAAGTCACCAGTTCAATCTCGCGCATGTCCAACCTAGACTTCTCGCACCAGGAACCGCGCCGTGTGGGGCGCCAAATGTCGTCCTTTCGACAGCGCCACGTTTAACCGTCCGGAACTTTAGCCAAATTCATTTCTTCGCCACAAATGGAGCATTTCACAACCTCGGCAATTAAACCGAAAAGCTGCAAAAACTGTCAGTTCCAAAGGAGTATTCCCCATCATATCCCTCAGACGCGCACTGTTAATTTTATCCGTCATATCCATTCCTGAACAAAAACAACCGATTAATTTTAGTAAAATTACCACACAACGTACAGCGAACAACACTAAATTAACCTTCACACAAAACCATAAAGTCGTTAACCTGATCATACCACGAGAGGGCACAACAAACCACAACACGACTCGACGACATCTAGAAACATGCTACACGCACAAACCAAACTCCGCGCCTTCATGACGTCACACACCAACACACCCTTACGACACGGGTCGAAGCCGACGCGTGGGATCGGACGCTTCTGTCGACCCACATTCAGAAAGAAAGCCTGTATGAATGCTACTACAGAGCTCTTGTTTTCAGCAAAGGAGACAGAAATTCTGTCATCTTCTGATTGGTGCTATATTACACTTAATCTGAAACTAGATTGTGTACACTCTTATTTGATAGCAATTTCACGTTTTATTTGGTACTACTATGATTATTTTTTGGAGGCTCCAATTTGTGCAGTTATTTTCAGAACTCACACGTTTTTACAAGTAATTTCAATTATTTTTTTAAGAGTAAAATAAAAATGGTAATATAAAGTAAGTATCCTGTGCCTTTAAAAGTTTATTTTTACTACTTTATTTTTTAAATAAAGAAATTGCGGGTCTGGTTTTCGGCACTTTACCCTCTGTACCGTATATATATATAGCACACCCACAAGAAAGTGACGCAGGTCGAAAAACGCCATTTTTTAGTTTGTCACTGAAAAATACGTGTGGAGTGGCAAACATACACGAAAAATATAATGGAATTTACTGCCAACAAAGCTTACTTTAAACTTAAGGAAAGCTTAAATAATTTCAATAGAAGTTTTTATTGTGTAAGTCGACTTTCTCATATACTGGATTTTTTTAGTTCTGTTACTGGACTTGGCTGCATCCAATATATAGTAGAGTAGTTGGGGGGGGGGGGGGGTAGGGGGGGGGTGGTCCTTCACAACTACTAACTTTACCGGTCATTCATTCAGTTAAGTATTCACAAATATCTTGTTTCCACAAATTCCACCGGTAGGAATGTGGAACGACTGAAGTTAACTCTACAGAAGCTGTTAATAGGAACCACTGAAGGCTACTTCTATGAAGTATGAACCACAGCCAGAACTAACATTACTTAAAAACTTGAAACAGGTAACTTACCTAAATTCCCATACACAGTTTTCACCGGTAATTTAACTCATTGAGTGCACTTGGTTTTAAAATCAAATCTTGCAGGACATTACCTAACAAAATATTGAATAACATGTAGGGAATTACAACACATAAAAAGAAAATACATACCGTACCTTATGGAAATTTTTTACAATAGCGCTATGCAACAGAACTCCGACGCACCCGATACTGCCATGCTCACCTCCAAATATTCCAATTGGCAACTGAGATTGGTCCAAATTTTCGACATAGTCTCCGAGAAAACGGTTCAAAAGATCTGCTACGATGTTTTCTAAAACCATTCTCACATGTCAACCACACAGCACTTGCAAAACTGACTTGCTAATATGGGTTGGAGCAAGTTTACAGTTCATAACAACGCACGCACGAATGCCCGGGCGACACTGCCTGCTACAGAACCTGTTATCCGGGCACTGTGAACTCGTCAGCACAGAAAATGCGACAAAGTTTGTGGTTGGTTGGGACTTAGCGAAACTTCGAAATTATGATTTGTAAACACCACGATGTCACCCAACCGACCTGCAGTCCTCTGCCGAAACCTACGCACACGTCAGCAGGCAAAGTGCGGTTCTGCACCTGTTAACTCGTAGCTGGGCACTCGCGTACTAACGAGAACTGGGAGCCGCTTTTATGGTGTCTTACTGGTTTCTTGTACCACAACGAAATACGCAACTTTGCAGTATGCATAATAGCACAGCTGAAATTGCTGCGAGAGGAGAGAAAAAGCAGTCAAATATTTGTGACAACCAAGATTAATCAATTAATTGACGCTCGGTTTATTCTAAATCTACATCTGTGCTCTAAAAACTACCGTCAGGTGAATGGCAGACGGTACATGCCACTGTACGAGTTATTAGGGTTGCTTCCTATTCCATTCACGCATGGAGAGTGGGTAGAATGTCAATTGAATGCCTGTGTGTGTGTGTGTGTGTGTGTGTGTGTGTGTGTGTGTGTGTGTGTGTGTGTGTGTGTGTGTGTGTGTGTGTGTGTGCAGTAATTATTCTAATGTCATCCACATGATTCCTGTGTGTATGATACGTATGAGGTTGTAGTACCTATATCCCCAGAGTAATCATTTAAAGCCGGTTCTTGAAACTCTCGATAGACTTTCTCGGGATAGTTTACGTCTGTCTACAAGAGACTGCCAGTTCAGTTCCTTCAGTATCTCTGTGACACTCTCCCACGGATTAAGCAAACCTGTGACCAATCGTGCTGCCCTTCTTTGTATACGTTCAATATTCCCTTTTAGTCCTATCTGGTACGAGTCCTACACACCTGAGTAATATTCTAGAACCAGTCGCATAAGTGATTTGTAAGCAATCTCCTGTGTAGTCTGATTGCTCTCCCCCGTTAGTCTACAAATAACCCGAAGTCAACCAACTGTTTTACCTACGACATTTCAGATATCTACAGTGTGTTACACCTAGGTATTTGTATGAGTTGACCGATTCCAACAGTGACTCACTACGTTCTTCATATTGTGAAGTGCAAAATTTAACAATTATGGACATTAAGAGTAAGTTGCCAATCTCTACACCACGTTGAAATCTTATCAAGATCTGACTGAATATGTATGCAGCTTCTTTCTGGCAGTACTTCATTACAGATAACTGCATAATATTGTCTGTAAGGTCATAAATGTACAACATGAACAGCATGCACCCCACCACACTTCTCTGGGGCGCACGCGAAATTACTTCTACACCTGACGGTGACACAGTATCCAAGATAACATGCTGTGCCCTCACTACCAAAAAGTCCTCAATCCAGTCACAAATTTGACTTGACACCCCATACGAGTCAAATGATGAGTTAAATGCCCTTCGGAAATCAAGAAATACTCCATCTACCTGGTTGTCTTGATCCAAAGCTTTCAGTATGTCATATGAGAAAAGTGCGAGCTGTTTCACATGATCAATGTTTTCGAAACCCATGCCGGTTGTCATTGAGGTCATTCTGTTCGAGGAACGTCATTATGTTTGATCTCAGAACATGTTCTAAAATTCTACAACAAATCACTTCTACTACCCTTCTTGTAGCCGGATGTGACCTGTGCCTTTTTCCAAGAACTGGGCACGGTTTTTTGTTCAAGGGATCTACGACAGATTATAGTTAGCAGAGGGTTTAACTAGCCTGCAAATACAGTATAGAATCGGACGGGGACTCTAGTCTGGAGCTTTGTTTAGTTTTAAGTAAAGATTTATGCTCTAAGTATTGTGGTATAATGGCTTGTTTATAGCATTCACTCTCTTCTGCTTAACAGTCCTCTTTTCATAGGAGATGTGGTGACTCATGCAACCGATAATCATTTTGGGAAGATTTTAATTTTATTGTACCCACTACAACCATAACAAATTATTAGTAGGGCGATAGGCTTCCAATCGTGGAAGGACTAATATACAAGAAGACCACACAATAGCGTATTCCAGTGAAAGATGCAATTCTCTATTTCCCTAAATACCCAATTACGAGTTAACAGGTGCAGAAATGCAGTTTGTCTGATGAGTTGAGCAAGTGAGTTATGGCCTGCCTTCCTGACGTACGAGGCATGCTATTAGTTCGTTTCTTCCGCCAGTCGACTCGACTGAATCGAGTAGTTGTACTTTCCTAAGTAGCACGCGCGTCCGCTACAACGTATTTTATACGTTTCTGTCTGGTACATAGACAGCTAACACATACCTACGAGAAAAGTCGCGGCCATTGTAGTGACCGCCATACGTTTTTCTGTCTGGTATTTGTTCGAGATAAGTCGGGAAAATGCTACTGTTTTCTTGTACAGAGAACTTTCGATACGTAGCGTTATAAATACGGACTATTCGCCGAATAGGAAGGTAGTTTACATTCAGGACGAGAAATATTAAGACAAGAATGAATAAGTAGAAAGTAATAGTTGTAGCAAGTGCAACTGTGAATATTAGTCAAGAGTGAGAGCTATCAGTTGATTGTGAAGTATTAATATTCATAGAGACTCGTAACAATATTTGAACTAATAATCTAACAATAGTATTGCGAGTTTCGTATGGGAAATTATTGATGCGTGCATCTCCGGTAACAGTGGCTGCCGAGAAGATTCTAAAAAACGCATTGTTACTATATAGATCCTGTATCGAATGTACTAGAAACAAACGGAATCGACAATAAGAGTTCCACACACACAAACTGCCGGATGGCGTCACCATTGGAAACTCGCCCTTATATAATGAGTCGTAATGCACAGTCTTAGACACAAAAACTGACCGCCGGCCGGCCGCCACAGAGACGAAGTCCGAGCCAATAAAACTGACCGCCCCTGACAATTCTGGCAACACTGTAATAAGCGGAAGTGTCAAGAGGAAGTATTGTCCTCTTCCGAGACGTTGTCAGATTGTGTGAGCCCGTGGTCCACTGGAAACCGTCGTGCATTCTAAACTTATGGTCGCCTGTTCGCATTCAACTGTATTATTATTATTTATTTTTTTTTTACATTTACGCCCTCGTTTTAAGTTATGAGTCTGATTGAACATAGAACATAATTCGCTTCACATTCTACCCACTAGCAGTAACAAGAACTTACACAAACAGTCTCGCAGGACAGCTCATGGCTCCGACGAGATCAGAACAGCTTTCGCCCGGGCGTTTCCCCGCGCTGCAGCGGCCACCGGCCACCGGCCAGACGCCTCCCGCCGCCTGAAATCCGGCGACGCCCAGGTGAACGCGGCACGACCCTGTCAGTTTGTGTGTATGTCAATTGTCATTTTCGAATTTGAAGCTCTAGTTATCATCTTACAGTTAAGCATTGGATTTTGCATACCTGAAAAATCATAAACTACGGTTAAGCATTGTAAAATTGAGTCGCAAGTGGAAAAAGATGTAACAACTGCAACAAAATATATACTTTTGGTATAACAGAGGAGTGAATGCAGAGGAGGCAGCTAGAAAGATTTGAACTGTGTGTGGAGCGAGTGCTTTTGGGAAAAATACGACAGAAAAAGATATTCTTGTTTCAACAAAGATCGTTCTGGCATGAATGATTTTCCACATTAAGGAAGTCTCGACTACTGATATATGAGATGGATTACCACTTAACCATCATGCGACATTTGCATTCAACAGGCAAAGTTCAGAAGTCTGGTGTAGGAGTACTGCTTGCTCTAATTCGAAACAACAAAAATAGCAGGAGTGACTATTACTGAACGCCATCTGGTCGCTCATTGAGCATTCCTATGCAGTACTGTTACTGGTAACGAGTTATGATGCCTTTATCGTTAACTTCCTAAAAAGAAATGAAAGGCTGAGCCCCACCAAAAGACAAACTCGAGCAAGGGGTAGTGTGAGCATAATAGTTTTCATCTGATGCCACCAAAAATGTGTTTCGAGCTACGAATTCTGCTCCAAGGGGTGTGTGCATCACAGCAGGAATTTGTTGCCAACAACTGAGACACCTTTCGGTCGCAGTGTAAGAAAATCGACCGACAAAACTACATCACCTGTGCTACTGCATGATAACGCAGTCTGTTGATTTGAGAAACAAAACTATCCAGGAGATTGACGGGAAAGTCGCCTCTCAGGCACTTGTATCGATAGGGAAGTCATCTCTCAAGCAGTTGACCCTCTCGTCATATACTCGTAGAATTTTACGTTTCCCCCTCTTGATCGATCAACCGTCAAGGCAATTCATTTCTAGACGAAAATACTCTTCAAACCACACTGGTTTAATGACATCGTTAGAAGCAGTAGGTTTCTACGGGCGTGGAATTTGTAAACTACTTTAGTATTGTCAGATTGTATTAGATATCGTGCAAGAAAATTCTGCTGCTAATTAATTTCTGTTTGATGATTACTGTTGCGTTCAGTAAACTAATGGAAAACGCAATTAAAATATTCACTGTACTAACACAAATTAAATTCAGGTTACTGCAGAAACATCACGACGGTAGTCTTTCATAATAAAGCATTAAATATCTGTAAGACGATTGCTCCCATTTCAACACTAATTAGTAGGATATTACCGACTTTTGACTTCAGAAAGGTCTGTATTTACCTCATTTCCTGTACCATTTGCAAGTATTGTGAAAATGTGGCAGTTCATAGACAAAATTATGTATTCACAACAAAAAATATGTCAGCTGAAAACAAAAGTGGTATTATTAATTATGCAGCACCGTAAAGTTTTCTCTCTGACACTAAGGAGTACTAAAAGTATCAAGACGAATTTTGCTCGAGCGTTGTCTTACGATTCCTTTATTGAGTTTATATCTGCTGCTTGAAGCTCTGCTACAAAAGAATTAAAAATTTGGCTTTCAGCGAGTCTCGAAAGGCGAACAAAACCAGCTTGCAGCTGGTAGCCAAGCATGTTACCTGAGAACTGGTTTTTTCCTACAGTGGGTGACATCATTTTGAGCTTGAATTGCTGCCAAATGTCAGTCAGACGTGTGCTGTTGGTGCAAGTGTTTCGGTGTGTTGCATTTGTGCCAATTATTTTTCTATAGGTTTTTTCTGTCCCAAATAGAGAGTTAAATTCTCCCATTAGTATTTCCACGTCTCTTGGTGAATTTTGCTCGTAGTTTTTTCGAGTGTGTTACAACATTTTTCGACATTTTCGGTGTTTTTCTTATTTTCGATGATGGTGGTTGAAATGCATCAAATGGCTCATAGCACTATGGGACTTAACTCCTGAGGTCATCAGTCCCCTAGAACTTAGAACCACTTAAACCTAACTAACCTAAGGACATCACACACATCCATGCCTGAGGCAGGATTCGAACCTGCGACCGTTGCGGTCTCACGGTTCCAGACTGACGAGCCTAGAACCGCTCGGCCACACCGGCCGGCCTCCTTGGTATATTCCACGCTTAATCTGTATAGGCTGTGATGTGATATTATTTGAATTTGTTTGGATATTAAGTGTGGTTTTCCAATTTTTTATTACTATGTTTAGGAACTGTATCAATTTAGGATCTACTTTGTATATTTCCAATATTTGTAGAAACCATGAGTGGGGTACACTATCAAAAGCTTTTTGGTAATCAATGTATGCGTAGTGTAGCGACCTTTCTTTAGTTTTGGCTTGATATGTCACCTCTGCATCTATTATCAGTTGCTCTTTACATCCTCGTGATCCTTTGATACAGCCTCTTTGTTCTTCATTTACAATTTTGTTCTGTGTTGTATGTGTCATTAATTTTTGTGTAATGACTGAAGTTAATATTTTGTATATTGTTGATAGGCATGATATGGGGCGATATTTAGCTGGGTTTGCTGTGTCTGCTTGATCTTTAGGTTTCAGATAAGTTATTCCTTGTGTAAGTGTATCAGGGAATGTGTATGGGTCTGCAATGTAACTGTTAAATCATTTAGTTAGATGTGAATGTGTTGAGGTGAACTACTTTAGCCAGAAATGTGCTATTTTATCTTTTCCAGGGGCTTTCCAACTGTGAGTAGGGTTAATTGCTCGGGTGACTTCATGTTGCAAAATTATCACTTCTGACATTTGTGGTATCATCTTGTATGTCTGTTTCTGCTTGTATCCACCGTGCATGCCTGTTATGTTGTACCGGGTTTGACCATATGTTGCTCCAGAAGTGTTCCATGTCTGTTATGTTTGGTGGATTGTTTATTTTAATGTGTATGTTGCTCCAGAAGTGTTCCATGTCTGTTATGTTTGGTGGATTCTCTATTTTAATTTGTGTGTTATCTAATGTCTGGTAAAATTTCTTTTGGTTTGTGTTGAATGTTTGGCTTTGTTTCCTTCTATTTTCACGTTTTTTGTATCTTCTAAGTCGTTTGGCCAATGCTTGTAATTTCTGCTTCTTTTCATCTAATTGCTATATCGCTTCTTGTTGTGAGATTTTACCTAACCTTTTTCGTTTTTTGTCTGATATTTCATTTCTTATAAATTGTGTTAGCTGTCCGATGTCTTTTCTCAGTTTTTCTCTTCTGATCTGTAGCCTGTGTTGCCACGCCGGTTTTGTGGGTTTCTTCTGTGTGTTGGTTGGTTCTGATCTCTGCCTAGTGTGTATATGTAGTGCAGTGATGCTCCTACATAAACCAGTAGTTGTAACTCTTCCATAGTTGTATTCTCACTTATTTTGTTGTGTATGATTGTGTTGATCGTTTTTTATTGTTGTTTCGACTTGTGGGTTATTTGGTGGTCTATGCAAGAATGGTCTAATGTCTGTATTTGTGTCTTTGTATTCTATATATGTCAACTGAAATTTCTCTTCTATATCTAACATGTGTGTCACTTCGTGTTCTATTTGTGCTTGTTCTGGTGGCTGTCTTAAGATTTCGTTTTCCTCTGATTGTTTAATTGATGCATGTTGTTCTTTGTTTGTTTGCTCTGGGATGTTTGAGTCCATTACTGTATTTTCTTCTTCTTTTGACTGCACATTATTTTGTTCCAGTATTTGTTGTACTTGTTGTTTGATGTTTTCTAATTCTGACTGGGGTATCCTGTTATTTTTGATTAATACACGGATCTGATCAGCTAGTCGTTGGTCTGTTAAAACTTTTAATTCTGGGTATCTGGTAATAAATGTTGTGTATACTTGTGATCTGTATCCAGTTGTGTTGATTCCTAAGTTTGTTGCTTGGTAATAACAGAACATGAGGTGTCAGTTAACTTCATCTGACCATCTTATCCTCTGTCTTTGTTATCCTTCTAGAGTGGTTGAAGGAAACATCCTGCAAAACACTTCTATTTTAAATCTTTTTCTGAGTGGCTAGCAGTGCAGTTACCATTGTGGACGGGCATAGAGTTCAAGCGTGGTCTCCTACGATGACAGCGCTTGTCCGAGGCTTCATTAGTTCTGTCCTGAACCAACTAATCACACTCAACGTGGCGTTAGCCCTATTAGTGGTTTGTTCTTTTCGTCGCCTTTTACGACTGGCAGTCATACCGGACGCCTATTCTTTTCCCGGGTCTCCATTTATTATTATTATTATTATTATTATTATTATTATTATTGTCATCAGCAATTCCGATATGGTGTATCTTCCTACCACTGAAGTAGATGTGTATTGTTCGATTTAATATTTCCATCACATAAATGTGGGTTGTAATTATGTTACATTGCTGCTAGTAGACATATTTCTCACTTTTTCTTAGACAGTTGCTAAATGTTACTTCATCAAAGGAATTGTGTGCCCAGCATTGTTGCAATACAGACCTTCACATTATCAGATTTCTGTAATTTCATTTCGATACCAGATCGTTCTAATCGGATTCAGCCAGTCAGTCTTAATGTGGATATCCGACTACGGCTCTCATCACACGATAAACTGGGTAAACAACATTCTTAATCGGACTGTTGAATCTGGATCACTTATCTATGACAGGCCTGAATTCTTAAACACTGTGGAAAATACTAATACAATGTGCTTATTACAAATACGTTTTTTGAATATAAATATATGAAGTAACGAGATGACTATTTACTTACAGGAGCAGAGCCACATAGATCATAACAGAGCTGTGAAAGATTGGTTTCAGGGCCAAGAGAGGATAAATCTGTTGCCGTTTGTTACACGATCACCGAACATCAACCAGGTAGAAAATATGTGGGCAGAGGTAACAAGTTCACTGCCATGTGGACCTACAAATGCAAGCGACCTTTGGACGAACATAGAAAACGTATGGTGGGAAGTAAATCCCGACGCTACACTATCGATGACTTAATGAAATCAATTCCCCTACGCCTTCGAGAAATCTTACGTAATGATGGTGGGTGGGTTGGTTACTAAAAGTATACTCGTCCACAAAACCCATGTGGGCAATTATCTGATAATCGGTCAAGCTTTGCTTTGTCGCAACTCTTTAGATTACAAGTCGACTTCCTTTCAGTCTCCTCACAATTCTTTCAATGCAAGGTAATTGGAAAATCTCATCCACTCGACGCCAACTGATGAACTGATTGGAGCGTGCGTGCGTGTTTGTGTGTGTGTGTGTGTGTGTGTGTGTGTGTGTGTGTGTGTGTGTGTGTGTGTGCGTGCGTGCGTGCGTGTGTGTGTGTGTGTGCGTGTGTGTGTGTTTGTGTTTTCGTGTTCATGCACAATCTGAATGAATACTATTAACATTATAGAGACAACCAACAATAAATATTGCATCAAATATGACTGTAAAGTATTTTAATGCGATGGTAAGTTACAAACTGAATTTTTACCCAACCCGCGTCCTGCATATTGCGTTAAGTAAGTAAGATGTATTAACTCCATAATATCGTTAGGAGAGACAGTGCGCTCTTGTTGTCGCGGCTCGTAAGTGCAGCTACTAGCAGTGCCCAATGCCGCCGCGATTTGTTTCCGTTGGCTGAGCGCGGACACTGCAGCAGCCACTTCGCCATATACAGAAAGAAATCACCTTGGCTCTGACTGCAATGAACAGACATCACAACCTCCATGTTCTTATAGTAACAAACGTGAGACTCTACTCACAAGTGCCATGGAGGAATTGCAACGGGTATTATCAGAATATTTATCAGCGATTTGAATCCCAAAAATATGGGAACATTCTCACAAAGTAATGTGAGATGATACCAAACTTTATCTAAGACGCAAAAATCAACTGCGGAGCTTCCATGGACGCAGTAGCAGCACATAAGGAAATATTATGTCTTGGAAGAGTATATTTCATTTTCTGTTCTCATATCAACGCCCTTGTTATAATATGAAGTGAGAAAATGAACACGAAAAACTGAAGTTCCTGAGGAGCATGTAAGTCATTTCCTCATCTCATATTATAGGTTTTGTTTTATTATGAAGTAAAAAAATAAACAGTTTAGGGGTCTGAAGCATAATATGACACCAGATTCTTATCGTAGGCGCTATCGGAGAAGAAAAAAGCCGATACATGTCCATTCTTTTGTCCAACAGTATGATTCCTTTCATGCATTACTACCGCTCGGAGATTCTTATTTAAAGATTTGTGGGCATCAAGTTCTTCAGCAGAATAAGCCTTATGTTATTGTGCAATTGCAGTATGGGAGAAATGCAACAAAGACGAGTTCCCCTAGAGCAGTGAGGATATTTGCACATGTCTGTGTTCAGCAGTGACTGCTAACTGCCACAACACTTCACATAATTTTGCTCGAGCGTTGTCTTCCGATTCCGTTATTGAATTTGTATCTGCTTGCTTGTAGCTCTGCTACAAAAGAATTAAAAAATTGGCTTTCAGCAAGTCTCGAAAGACGAACAAAGGCAGTGTACACCTAACAGGCAGGCACGTTACCTAGGAGCTAGCGACCACATGAGATATCTCTGACTTACGTGTTAGCCCAGTTTGCTACGGCAGGTAAATCGCAACGTAAGAGACGAGAGTAGTTGTATTTCTAGTGTGGAACGACTTCCCTTGACTCAAAATCATTAACTGATATCTTTGTGTCACATTTCATTTCAAGAGAAGATCACATTATTCAATTGAAATGACACGATAGTGTCAAGTGATATTAGCAGGATAGTTCTGTGCCACCAAGGAATTAACTCGTCGGTCACAGAGTTGCCAAACTTATTCTGCACTGTTGCCAAGTTTCAGTTATACAGCCAGGAAAGATACCAGCTGATGTGTTCTACGAGTGACCTCGGAAGTGACTATAGCTTCGTCTCAGAGTTGCGAGTGGCAAGCGCCGCAATATCCTCATTATATGTCAATGAGTCTTATTCTCATTTCTGTAACTAGGTTTAGGCGCTAGAGTGTACTTACTTGTAACACATTGATGCAATGAGTGCAAACTAAATGTCATAAATTAATAACTGCGACAATTATTTTTGATTTACTGTCTTAATCGGACCGAAACTTTGTAAGCATATTCACCAGACGTGATCACAATTTTGGGAGATTCTCCAGTGGTTGAGTTGGCAACGTATCTTTGCTGTACAATTTTGTTATTGAGATCACTGTCATTGGCACATCCGCCAGAAGACAGGCATGGCCTGGCTTTTTGTTGTCATCTTTTCTGACGGATATTCTGGCTTTGCTCGAAACGTGAAGACTTAAGGTGAACTCGAACATTCCATATGGCAAAAATTTGATGATTCTATTCCTACAACTCTAACATTCAAAGAACAGTTACAATAAGCGGCAGAAAAGCACCTGTGAACCAACAATTAATAATGCAGTGATAATTAGTGGAATCTGACAAATTCCATCTGTCACCTGATAATTGATAAACAACTTTTTTCATCTGCACAGCACTGCAGTATGAGCTCGAAGGTTTCATAGAACTCCTATACTTAATTTCGTTGTGATCGTTTTCAATGACAGTAGGGGAGGAGCAAAACCATCTGACTCGAAACATACTTTTCCAGTGGGATTTGAATCTTCGGCTACAGTTGCAGTAGCACGTCCAGTGAGGTATCAAGAATGTCAGCAATCACTCCTTGCTGCAGTATAGGCTAGGGCAGAAAGAAGCAGGTTTCTGACAAAGTAAACGATGAGAGACACTGTCGCTGTCACTTATTAAAGAGGAATTGTTCAGAAAATTACAACTATATCTAATGAAATGAAATGAGTAGGTTGATGCAGCTCCAGTCCGGCACTATCACTGTGTTGCCAAACATTTTCCGAATAGCACTTAAGATAAAAATGTGTGTGTGTGTGTGTGTGTGTGTGTGTGTGTGTGTGTGTGTGTGTGTGTGTGTGTGTGTTCTTTCGGACATTTCCGAAAGAACAGATACTACGAATCGAAATAGACAGCCTTGTTAATCAATTAAATATCGACGGACAGATGTCCAGGCTGTCATTGGCGTTGAAATAGAACAACGGCATCATATGAAAATTTGTGCCTGACCAGGTTCAAACCCTGAGTCATAGTGTCTTTTCTTTCAGACATGTCCGAAAGATCAGACACCACACATATATCCATATTCAGGGTGTTTCAGGAGGAATAGTAGATATTTTAGCAGGTGGTAGTACAGACGAAATGCATAAAAAAATTCCAAATAAATGTGTCCACTTTCTATTGAGTACAGAGATACAGCTGTTAGTACTTAACCCTAACAAACTCAAAGGAAAGGCAAATGAGGACATTCAAAAATTCCCCCACCAACTTCAATGCACATTTGGCTTTCCTTGATAACACCATGTGTAGCTCTTATGAGGACGTCTTTGCGTTCTTTTATGAGGGCCGCACTATTCATAATCCGAACGATCAAATCGGCTCTTGGGTTTACTTTTTCTTTGTACACTTCACCCTTAACCATCCCTGCTGACAAAAATCCAAAGACACAAGGTCCGGGGACCTTGGTGGCCAAGAAAAATGCCCATATCTACTGATCCATCTTCCGGGAAATGTTAGGCTTGGATACTTTGTCACCTGACGACTAGAATGTGCAGGAGCCCCGTCTTGCTGGAGGAACAAACGCATTCTTGTAGCCAAAGGAACCTCTTCCATTAACGGTGGAAGCTCATTTTCAAGGAAGTGTAGAGAACTGGGTCCTGTAAGGACCAACATACGAAACGAAAATGCATTCAACCCCTGCTATATGTACTCAATAAAAATTGGACACATGTTGTATGGCATTTTTTCTGCAATTTTTCTATACTACCCCCTCCTACAATATTTACTACTCCTCCTGAAACATCCTGAATAATTATTCAGGTCTCTACAGGTCATCGAAAGTTTTCAGTTCTAGACATCGTCCGAACCCTCGCGGGAATACAGAGTGGCCACTAGCGACTCGAATAATGTATGAGAGGGGGGAGGGGGGGCGGAAGGTACCGCGCATGTGGTATGCGGCAAAGATGGGAATTCGCGTCTGACGAGGATCGTGTGTAGATAGGTGCTGCAGAGAGGTTGGCTGCTGTGTCCCGATAGTGCCCACCATCGGAGGTTCGACTCCTCCCTCTGGCATGGGTGTGTGTGTTGTCCATAGTTTAAATTAGATTACGCAGTGAGTAAGCTTAGGGACCGATGACCTAAGCAGCTTGGTCCCATAAGATCTTACCACAAATTTACAAAATTTTAAATCCAAAATACTGCATCTCGGTTCTTACAATAGCACAACAGGTGTGCACTGGTTAGATCTAACTGAAGAGAGATTCCAACTCGGATTGTAGCTAAGGGCGAATCCCAAGCTCATGGCTACGAACAATTGGGAGTGGATACTTAATGTCAACGGAGCCTTGTGAAAGACCATGACATGCGTTCGTTAGACTGACTGCAGAAAGTTTAGTTTATAAATACATACATATTTAGCAAAATATATGATGTCGCAGCAGTCTTACCGATACTGCAGGTCACTACACATAAAATACTAGATGCAGCGTGTTGGTATACGTGGAAACAAAATATCTTCAAAGTGTCCTTCCACACGGCGACTTTGCAGAGGCAAAACGGAGGACTTGGAATTAAAGACGTTAAATCTAGATGTGACACACTGTTTCTAACTCGTGCTTTCATAGTAATACATGCCACTAGGACAGGCATCACGAAACTTCTATTCTTCTCGTTAGATACTGGGGATAGGAACGCTCCTGTTAATATAGCACATTTAGATGCCAGCCTACATTACGTCCGAAAGTACTATGTCGATTGCAGCTGTATAAGACTTCTACCAGCACAAACCAACACTAGAACCGCCTATGATTATATTACCAGACATGGTCTTCACATCCCAATTCAGGTAAATTAACCTACTAAAAGCTGGATGAACGTCTGGAAAAATATCCACAATAAAATTCTACCAACTAGAGTCAGAGCAGTATGGTACGACGTTGTAAACGAAACCACATCCACAGCGGAACGATTATGGAAAATCAGATTGAGACCATCTCCATACTGCGACAAACGTCGGCTTGTAGAAACTGAAGCGCAAGTGTTCTTTTGTGAAAATAGAATCAGAATTTGGAACTGCAATAGGAAGAAATCAGCACTATCAACAGAACCACAGAAAGTCATATACCGATAACTGAAGCTTTACAACCCGACTGGAAATGTTACCCATCCGCAAAGAACAACAGTTTTTCGTGGCTTCTGGGACAATCTGTATTTTATGTGTTAACAAAAAAGCTTCGAACTTAGAAGAGTACATATTTTATATTGCAGAAGAATGTTTTAAGCTGAAGAAGAATAACAAATATATGGAATGGTTTCAAATTTTTTTGTCTATTGCTTTATGTGGGCTACAAAGATGTGGACAGTTTTGTTGATTAGAAGCAGAATACTATTCTTTCACTTTTTTTATTCCTGGAATCTTCTTTTACGTTGGTTCTAAAGTCAGAAGTGTTCTAATTTGGCAAAACCCCTCCGGCTCCGAAATTTCTTTCATTCGTTGAAAAATATATGGCTTCTCTACAGACCTCATATGCATTCGGTGCATAACAACTCAAATTGAGAATATGTTTCTGAATGAATGTTTGTTATGTATTATTCCGTCACCCTTTTGACTGTTATAAGTTATGTTCTACAAGGAACGCATGCCATTGGAGGCGGCAATCCGTAATTTATTTTACCTTAATTACTACTTCAATTTTTTTCTACAATTTAAGGCGCACATGGCAACAAACATGGAATGTACGGGAATAACGCAGTTACTCAGTAGACAGGTATGGGGGAGGCATTGTGGCCAGGCCTCGAATCTTCGACCCCTGCCCTCTTTGCCTCCGCCTACCTGGTGCTGAAAGTCTTCCCAAACTTCTTTTAAAAAATAGTGCAGTGGTCAGCGCGTCTATCTAATAAGGAGGACGTCCAGGTTCGAAGCCCGGTCGGTCACAAATTTTCATCTGCCTTCGTTGCTGTATTTCAGCGCGCTGTGACAGTGTGGACATTCGTCCTTCGATATTTAAGATGCAATTGTGTTTTGAGACAACAGAGATGATTTGCGAACATTTGCCTTGCCATCAATGTAACGGGACATCACCGGCATCCAACCCTTAGACATTGCTTTGTGACGACGCTAACCCATGTCACATACTTGCGAATCAGATTGTAGCGCATATTTAGTCAAATAACGAAAGGTCAGTATACAAGTATTTACGAACAGTAGAAGCACGACTGCAGCGAACTGATCACTTAACCATCGTAGAGTACCTGTGTAATGAGTCATTCCAGCTGCATAGCTGAGGGTAATATTTGTTAAGCAATTCACTGCAGAATTGATGTAATACACGCACGATGATCTCTGTAGTCACACTGTATTAATAAAAGCTCGCGGATGGAGTACTATGCTCGTTAAATCTGATTACTCAAGCTGATACCAAATAACGAGAAGCGACGGCGCCACCACACTATCTTTACTTAAGCAGGTAGTCAGCGCTAAATTATGTGCGCCACCAATAACGTCACTGTAAGCAGTTTGACAACAACAACAACAACAACAACAACAACAACACAACTACTGATGACCTGTACCATTACCAACACAAAGTTGTAACTCGCAGTGATTACAAGTTGCTGATGTTTGTCAAGAATAACTGCAAGCGCCTCATAAATGTGTAGTTCCAATTGCATTACGCCTTGGACAGAGAGAATCCTAAATAAAAGTAATAGGTCACCCAGCGAAGAGAATAGTTGACGTACTGTCTCAGCTTCTTGCAGTTTGATATTAATGCAGTTACCCATGGTGTCACAATAACGGGTTCTTTTGGCTATCGGAATACTCATATGGAAATTATTAAAGTGTAATTGCTGGAACGCTCAACTACCTTAATAACACGTCAGTCTGGATTGAATACAACTCGGAAAGTGACGTTAATTTGACGTTTCCGTCCATCTCCTGCAGCTGCAGAAATGACTTCAGGTGAGGCCTTCGCTTCAAGCCATGATCTCTTACCTGCTCTTGCTTCAACCAACAGGCATCGCAACACATTGTACCATTATTTTTTAATCATAACCAAATGTGTGAGAAATAATGATTCACTAAATTATTTTGTTTGTCAAGATTATGTTTTAGCTCCACTTGTCATTTATGCTCTCACTTATCTTTCTATGTCTGATCGTGGTAGAGGATATGTAAGTCTTGTGTATAGTCTGCTTATGGAATAATAAATTGTGCGCTTAGGACCTACACACTGAGGGTTCCGTACAAAATTATGTATACAGACAGTCAATCCATTCTCGGAATAGAGGATCTCAACGATTTTTGCTTGTTTTCAAGAAGGTAGTGGCAAGATATTGCTTCCATGGATTCCAAGACTTTCATGAATGTTTTAATTTCAAGTCTGAAATCAAACAACCAAAAGCAAAAGAATTTTTTATCGTATGATATAACTACAAATTAACAATTTTCTTATTTTTTCCTTTACTTGTATTGTGAAACCTTTCTTCTTGCCGAATTTATTGATTGTACGTCAAGGGAAAGTACCCCGTAAGTTCTCATGAGCGAGTTTGTATCACAGTATCATAATGTTAGTACGTGCACACAGGAACTGAAGTATCAGTTTTTAATATTAATTATACAAGGTGGTCAATGAATCCTAAAGAACTCTAAAGGTACTTATCCATAAATGTGCAAAGAAAAAACAACTAAGTAGCCTTTGTGAAATAGATGGTTTCATAATCATTATGACACCTTCTCTATCACACATTAAAATCTCCAATATGTGAACAGCGATAGTTGAAGTGCTGCCCCCTGTGTACCCATCAGGTACTATAGTAAAAATGACATACAAAAGTAACAACGTCTTGTGAAATTGCATTCTAGGGACCTTCATGTTCGTGTGGTTCAGTTATAGTAACACAGGCATAAACAGGCAGCTACAATGCGATCACTGCTAGGTGACTAAATAACATTGCACATTGGCATCATCATTTCACTTACTTTTCTGTAAGAGTAATTTTGTGGTCATTTGCTGCTGTTACCAGATAGTCTGAATGAAATTTGCAATTTTTAATTACTTAAAATTTAATAACTTGACTTCTGACTTCACTGCTACACACAAACTATATTTGTTTTAGGCTATGCCTAGAAGGCATTTTTCTATGCACTTTATCAAGGATGCATGTCAAATGATCCAAGAAGTTAAGAGAAATCAAAGAATTATTTCCATAATTCAGTATTTGCAGCATTTGCTATGGTCATTTCTGAAGCAAAAGCTTAACACAGAGCTTTATAGGGATTATATCTCTTTAACATTCCTGATATTTTTTATCATAGGTCAGTTCCAATGACTTCTGTGTATGATAATTCACCATCTTATACACAATTATATTTTTATGACATCGATGCTGCTCTTTGCTATAGACTGAATGAAGAATCATCAGTCATGCTATACTGATAACAATGTAATACTAACATTCCTCTTGAATTATAACACCCCAATCCTTTTTGTGAAAGAGTGGAGAATGAAAATAGATAAATTTGTATGGTTATTGTATTTACTAAAAAATTAGACATCTAGCTTTACAACGAGACAATTCAAACAGATGTGACTGCTGGAACTATTTGAAGGAAATGCAGTGTGTTTAAAAAAACACTGGTGCAGTCCAAAACACTCGGTTTTAGATTCCTCACTAGATCAATTGTTTTCTAATGGAGACACTGAATGGCATGCTAATTTGTTCCATAACACATCAAATACATCTGCTACCTAGAAATAAAATGACTGTGTTGCAATATACATGATATTGCCTTTCAATTAAAGATGATTTCAGCCTTTCACATCATTCACAAAAATTATTTCTGCAGAGCATTTTTGTAATGTATGTACATATTTAAGGTAGGAGGCTATTTTGTAAGAAAAATCAGTCTGTCCTAAGGTCAGAAATTTATATCAACTTACATTATTGTTTACTACTAAACCTGATTGATACTGCAAATATTGCAAGATGAGATATTTTGCCTCCTTCATTTAATGGTTCTCCAAGAAATCTGTATCAGAACTACTTTTTTTTTTTTTTTTTTTTTGTTTTGTTTGTGGTTTTAGGGCGCAAAACTTCTATGGTCATTAGCGCCCAGCCCGTGACGTAGAAAACAGGAAAAAAACTAAATTGAAAATCAGCAGCAATGGAAACAAAGTCAGAAAATTTGAGAAACTAAAGGCAGAAGGAATGCTTAAAAGTCCACTATAGAAAGGGGTTGGTTGTCCCCCAAAAAAAAGCTTCAAATGACCGACGTCATTTCACTGTCACTAATAAACTGTAGAACGCGGTCAGCTGAGCGCGTGTCATCTGCTAAAATCGACGATAGATCAGGCGATAGCTGTAGACGGGAGCGTAACGGATTAAAATAGGGGCATTCAATTAAAAGGTGTCTGACCGTCCACAGCTGAGAGCAGTGGGGACAGAGTGGGGGAGGATCACCGCTTAAAAGATGTCGATGACTAAAAAGACAGTGCCCTATCCGGAGTCGAGCCAAAATTACCTCCTCCCGACGACGCGTTCGGGAGGAAGAGGTCCAAGCGCAAAGAAGGGCTGTCACTTCCCGCAATTTATTGTGGGGAAGTGTTGACCAATGCGCATGCCATAAATGAGTAACTTGGCGACATAAACCGCTCCGTAGATCGGTAAACGGAAGAGACTGAAGAGCTGGCCGAGGAAGAGAGACTGCAGCCTTGGCCGCTATATCGGCCGCCTCATTTCCACAGATACCAGCGTGTCCAGGGAGCCAGAGGAACGCCACTGAGACGCCCCCCAGGTGGAGCAAGCGCAGACAGTCCTGAATCCGGTGGACCAGAGGGTGCACAGGGTAAAGAGCTTGGAGACTTAGGAGAGAGCTGAGAGAATCTGAGCAGATTATGTACTGTATCCGCTGATGGCAGCGGATGTAGTGGACAGCCTGGAGAACAGCGTAAAGCTCCGCAGTATAAACCGAACACTGGTCGGGAAGCCGAAAGTGATTTGGGGTGTCGCCAACAATATAGGCACTCCCTACACCTAACGATGTTTTCGAGCCATCGGTGTAAATAAATCTGGCTTCCGGCATATGTGCACATAGAGCAGCAAATGCCCGACGGTAAACAAGTGTAGGGGTACCATCCTTGGGAAATTGACATAGGTCTCTGAGCAAGTCGATCCGGGGACGGAGCCAAGGCGGTGCTGTACCCCAAGTTGTCAAGAAGGTTTTAGGAAAGCGGAAGGAGAGAGAATGGAGCAGTTGACGGAAGCGGACTCCCGGGGGTAGTAGGGAGGAGGAGTGGCCTGCATACCCTACATCAAAGGAGGTGTCGAAAAAAAGGTTATGGGCTGGATTAGCAGGCATGGAAGACAGATGGCTAGCATAACGACTCAGAAGGACTGCCCGCCGATTGGACAGCGGAGGTTCAGCAGTCTCAGCATAAAGGCTTTCCACAGGGCTGGTGTAAAAAGCTCCAGACACTAAACGTAATCCACGGTGGTGGATAGAGTCGAGACGCCGAAGAATAGACGGCCGAGCAGAGGAGTAGACTATGCTTCCATAATCCAATTTCGAGCGCACCAAGGCGCGATAGAGGCGAAGAAGGACCACTCGGTCCGCTCCCCAAGAGGTACCATTCAGGACACGGAGGGTGTTAAGGGAACGCAGACAGCGAGCCGAAAGATAGGAAACGTGGGAGGACCAGCACAGTTTTCTGTCAAACATAAGACCCAAGAATTTAGCGACGTCGGAAAACGGAAGGTTGACAGGACCTAGATGTAAGGAGGGTGGAAGAAACTCCTTACGTCGCCAAAAATTTACACAAACGGTCTTACTGGGTGAGAAACGGAAGCCGGTTTCGATGCTCCACGAGTGGAGGCGATCGAGACATCCTTGAAGACGTCTTTCAAGAAGGCTGGTCCGTTGAGAGCTGTAGTAGATCGCAAAATCGTCCACAAAGAGGGAGCCCGAGACATCAGGAAGGAGACAATCCATAATTGGATTAATGGCGATGGCAAACAGTACAACACTCAGCACGGAGCCCTGGGGTACCCCGTTTTCTTGGGAGAAAGTACGGGAGAGAGTAGTGTTCACCCGCACCCTAAATGTGCGCTCTGCCATAAATTCGCGAAGAAAAAGGGGCAGCCGTCCTCTAAAGCCCCAAGAGAACAGTGTGCGGAGGATGCCTGTCCTCCAACAGGTATCGTACGCTCTCTCCAGATCAAAAAATATTGCTACCGTTTGGCGTTTCTGAAGAAAATTGTTCATGATATAAGTGGAGAGAGCAACAAGATGGTCAACTGCAGAACGATGCTTTCGGAATCCGCATTGGGCTGGTGTTAAAAGACTGCGGGACTCCAGCCACCAAGCTAAACGGTAATTCACCATACGCTCCAAAACCTTACAGACACTACTCGTGAGAGAAATGGGGCGATAGCTAGAGGGGAGATGTTTGTCCATTCCAGGTTTCGGAACGGGAACGACAATAGCTTCCCGCCATCGCCTGGGAAAGGTACTGTCGGTCCAAATTCGATTATAAAGGCGAAGGAGGTAACGCAGGCTATGGGTTGATAAATGCAGCAACATTTGGACATGGATACCATCCGGTCCTGGGGCGGAGGAGCGAGAAGAAGAGAGTGCATGTTGGAGTTCGCGCATGGAGAAAACAGTATTGTAGCTTTCGCGATTTTGAGAGGAGAAAGCAAGATGTCGCACTTCCGCTGCACGTTTCTTCGGGAGAAACGCTGGTGGGTAATTTGAAGAGCTCGAAATCTCAGCAAAGTGCTGACCCAATGAGTTAGAAATTGCGACGGGGTCTACTAAGGTATCATGCGCGACAGTGAGCCCAGAGACCGGGGAGAAACTAGGCGCGCCTGAGAACCGTCGAAGCCGACTCCAAACTTCCGAGGAGGGAGTGAAGTTGTTAAATGAGCTAGTAAAGAATTTCCAGCTTGCCTTCTTGCTATCGCGGATGACGCGACGGCATCGCGCACGGAGCTGCTTATATCGGATACAGTTGGACAAAGTTGGATGGTGACGGAAAATGCGAAGAGCACGTCGCCGCTCACGTATTGCGTCACGGCATGCCTCGGTCCACCAAGGAACTGGAGGGCGCCGGGGCAATTCGGAGGTGCGTGGTATTGAACGTTCCGCAGCTGTGAGAATAACGTCGGTAAAATGTGTGACCTGATCGTCGACGCTGGGAAAGCGACGGTCATCGAATGTCGCTAGAGACGAAAAAAGTGTCCAATCGGCTTGGGCAAACTTCCAGCGTCGCGAGCGCATATATGACAGTTGAGGCTGCAGTCGAAGAACACATGGAAAGTGGTCACTCGAGTGTGTATCATCAAGGGCGAACCATTCGAAGCGCCGAGCTAGCGGAACAGTACCGACCGCAAGGTCCAAATGGGATAAATTTTCCGTGGAGGCAGACAAAAATGTGGGGACCCCAGTGTTGAGGCAGACTAGATCCGCTTGGTGGAAGACGTCTAGCAATAGTGAGCCACGTGGACAAGGATGTGGAGATCCCCAAAGCGGGTGGTGGGCATTGAAGTCCCCAACCAGCAAATAGGGGGGGTGGAAGCTGATCAAGAAGATGAAGGAGATCAGCTCGTGCCATTGGTGTAGACGATGGAATGTATACCGTACAAAGAGAGAACGTGTATCCAGAAAGGGAAAGACGGACGGCGACAGCTTGGAAGGAAGTGTTTAAGGGGATTGGGTGATAATGGAGAGTATCATGGAGCAGCATCATGAGTCCTCCATGGGCTGGAGTGCCTTCAACAGAGGGGAGGTCATATCGGACGGACTGAAAATGAGGGAGAACAAAGCGGTCATGGGGACGCAGCTTTGTTTCCTGAAGACAGAAGATGACCGGCGAGTAGGATCGTAAGAGGATCGACAATTCCTCCCGATTGGCGCGAATGCCGCGGATATTCCAGTGGATAATGGACATAGGGTGAACAGAAAATGGAGGAACGTGACCAAGGGTGCTGTCAACTCAACGACTGCTCAGAGCTTGCGACCGACAGCATGGAATGGCATTCAGTCGAAGGCAGAAGATCCTGATCCATAGGTTGGTCAGGAGCAGCTCCTGCCACCAACGATCGGCCAGTTGACCGGCCACCAACAGTGCGCCTCGGCGACACAGAAGATGGCCGAGGGCGATTTCCGCCAGGTGGTGCTGTAGATGGGACACGCCTTGGCGGAGAAGGAGAGGAACTGTGTTTCTTCATAGCCTTCTTGGAGGTATGTTTAGATGAAGGAGGAACCGATGGTTGTGAAGTTGCAGTACGTAAAAACTCTTCACGGGAATGCTCTTTTTTTGAAGACTTGGCGTCTGACTTTTGGGCTCGAGATTTAGCAGAACCCGACGAAGGGTGAGCCATAGAGTGGGCAGGCGAAAGAGGTGAGGTTGAACGGGCGATCTTTGCGCTGGCCGATCTGACGACCGTGGTACTAAATGTGAGGTCGCAAGTCTGCGTGGCCGCCTCCTTTGTTGGCCGAGGAGAAGCAAGGACAGTGCTGTATTTTCCTTTCTGAGGCACGGTGGGCTGTCGACTGGCGAGTAACTTTCGAGCAGCAAAGGTCGACACCTTTTCCTTCACTCTTATTTCCTGGATCAGCTTTTCGTCCTTAAAAACAGGGCAATCTCGAGAGGAAGCAGCGTGGTCACCCATACAGTTGATGCAGCGAGGGGATGGAGGCGGACAAGCACCATCATGGGCATCCCTGCCACACGTAACACATTTGGCCGGATTGGAACAGGACTGGCTGGTGTGATTGAACCGCTGACATCGATAGCAACGCGTAGGGTTTGGGACATAAGGGCGAACGGAAATTATCTCATAGCCTGCTTTGATTTTTGATGGGAGTTGAACTTTGTCAAATGTCAAGAAGACAGTGCGGGTTGGAATGATGTTCGAGTCAACCCTTTTCATAACCCAATGAACAGCCGTGACGCCTTGGTCAGACAGATAGTGCTGAATTTCTTCGTCAGACAATCCATCGAGGGAGCGTGTATAAACGACTCCACGCGTGGAATTTAAGGTACGGTGCGGTTCCACCCGGACAGGGAAGGTGTGGAGCAGAGAAGTACGCAGCAATTTTTGGGCCTGGAGGGCACTGTGTGTTTCTATCAACAGGGTGCCATTCCGTAATCTGGAACAAGACTTTACAGGACCCGCAATTGCGTCGACACATTTCTGAATAATGAAAGGGTTGACCGTGGAAAAGTCGTGACCTTCGTCAGACCGAGAAACAACAAGGAACTGTGGCAACGATGGAAGAACCGTCTGTGGCTGAGACTCAGTGAACTTACGTTTGTGAGCAGACATAGTGGAAGGTGAGGAAACCATTGCGGAAGAATCCCCCATGATTACCGGCGTCTCCGATGGCGCGCTCCTCCCTTGTGGGGGCCCTCTCTGAGGGCACACCCGCCTTAGGTGATTGTTCACACCTCAGGTCACACCTCCCGACAAACGGACGGAGGGACCAATCGGCACTTTCGGAAGGTATCAGCTCGGGTAATCACCCCTCCCTGGGCCTGGCCGTTACCAGGGGGTACGTACGTGTCCTACCTGTCTACCCAGGGCGGGGAATTACGCGTTACCCCGTCACCGGCTACGCATGGAAGTGCGTGGGTCGGCCTTCAGACACGCACAGGGAGGAAAAAAGAGAAAGGGAAAGGAAAGGGAAAGGAAAGAAAAGGGGGTCTCAAACGCCGCAGCAGAGAAAAGGGCAAGGAGAAGAGGGAAGGAAAAGAGAAGTACAGAGGAAGGACGAGGACTTGTAAGTGTAGAAAGCAAGTAAGTTGGAAAAGTTTCGAGCGACCGTCTCCAGATGTAGGCACAAACCATACTCCCAGAGGGGGAGAAAGGGAAGAAAGAGCCAGAGGTGAGGGGGGGGGGCGAAGATGGGGGACGGGGAGGGATGCGGAAAGGGAAGGGAAGGTATGCAGCCCGGAAAGGAAGGAGGGCCACATTAGCTCGGGGTCCCGTGCTCGCTACGCACGTGTCCACAAAAGAGTTGTGGACCCCCTAGGGGGATCAGAACTACTTGGATGTCATGTCCATTGTTCATCATTTTGGGAAAACATTTTTTACAATGACTAGCAATCCTAGTTGACTGGAAATTTTTCAGGATAAACCTGCTAATTTCCTTTCAGAAATTATTGTGTAAGTATTCAAGGCTAAAATAATGGAATTAACTGAGACATTGGCGACAAAACACATTTTCGGTAAAGCTTAGGCAATCATTTACACTACTTAATTTAAAGAGTGTTGCTTCTTGCCCATATTTTAATCATTTTAAGTGAAATCTATAATACAGTAAAAATTTGTGTTATTGATGACGTCCTATGTGCAGAAATTCCTGATATTCAAACACACTGTAAACAATGTGTGTATGTTGCAAAAGATTTGCTGCTTCAACCATATGGTGCACTTAATCAAAATCCTGTGTGTGTGAGAGATGGCAAATGCACAAAAAATTTCCTAAATATTTTTATCAAATCACATGAAAAATTATTGTGCAAGTATTCAAGGCTAAAATAATTGAATTAATTGAGCCATTGGTGACAAAATATAGCCAATATCCATTGTACAGAGGGTGTCTTAGTGGTATTAGCATTAATGTTTGAGGACAATCACTTTGACAATCGTTATTTTGTACCGTACAATCCATACTTCCTAAATTTCATTGCCATTTGAATGTTGAAGTTTGCATGACAGTTTAAAGTGTTAAATACATTTATAAATACATATATAAAGGATATGGTAGTTCAGCTGTAGAAGTAGGGGATGAAAGAACAGATGGTAATAAAGAAGTTCAGATTGATTAAGTACCCAAATTTGAGAAAGGCCATTAAGTTGGATCAAAGTAAGCAACATTTTTCTTTAAAAATGCATCTTCATATTTGCATTAAATGAAACTGATTTTTGTCACGTTTGTCTTTGCACTATGTTTGGGTAAATGCTGAAGAAAAAATGTAAGAGGAGGGTATGGGGTGGTGATAAAATGATTACATGCATGTATGTTATGTATCCAAAGGATTTTGATTTCTCAGTTATACTGAAATTATTCACTTTTGTGCTCCTAAATCATTTGAAGATGTTAGAACTTTTAATGCACTTGTTTACAATACAGTTGTAACATCACGCACGTCGGATGTAGTTTGTTGTTATGACACATTTTGCTACTTGCTGGCGCTTGTATGTGCAGTATATTTTGTTGTTGTAAATGGCGCATTTCCTTTGCAATGCAAGTTTTATTTATTTACGTTTTTCCTCTTGTTTCTGTTTCATTTCTGCAGTATTATTCTCCAATAGCTGAAAACAGCAATACTTTTTAAAAAAGTATCAGTTGTTACCAGTCATAGTTATAAAAATTCCATTGTTTTCCCGGTTTTCTCCCGGATGAAAAAGTTCCCGGGATTTTGCCGGGTGTCCCAGGACGTATACTCCATAAACAAAAGATTATATATATATATATATCTTTTGTTTTAACAAAAAGATGCGTTCCTGAAAGTAGGAAGTAGCAGTAGCTGGAACAGGGACATAAACAAAATGTCTACTGTATTGCAGAGCGTGTAGCGAGTTAGATTCTGAAAAAAGATATCAGTTAGTAATAATGCGTTCACACGTACTATGTGAACAAGATCGCTTATGTATGTTCATGCAAATGTGTAAATTTTTCCTGTATTATTCCTGCTTACAACTTAACAGGGATTCCTGAATACCTCTGTTACTTCACGCTCCTCTTACCACTCTATAAATAATTTCGAAGAATAGAAATTGCGTCAACTCGCTGAGTGTATTGAGATATTGCAACAAGCGTAGCCTCAGCCCTAGGAGCGATTACACTGACCAGAGCGCAATTTTGTGAATGAAATTACGGTGTGTTGGCACCATTGAGTATGCTGTAATGTTGCAATGACTGTTGCCTGGTATGACTCTCTAGCAGTCCTAAAATTGACCAGGTCAACATTTAGTGAACGAAATTATGCTCTCTTGGCACATTGTAAGTTGTGTATGTAGGCGGCGTATCTTTATGCCGATATATTGCTTCCTGGAGGCATACAGCGAAAGCTTACATTCGTCTTGTAGGGCAAAAAACTGTTTAATTCATTCCACACGTAACTGAAAATTGATAATTATTTAAGTTTTTAATCTTGTGTAGGTAAACACAATCTTCAGAATGTGCCCAAGTACCGAAGTTGCTTATGCAGTTTTTTGGACCAACAGTTCACTTTACAATAAAGTCCTCGAAAATATACCCTTTAACTGTAAACGTAGTTAAGTTTATATTCTTCCCGAATTACAACTAATTTTTTTATGACGACAATGTTCTAGTTCTTATTACCTTCACTGACTAATTCTATTAGCTTCTGCATGTAGAGGGCTATGCAGATAAATTGGTGTAAATCTCGTGTTTATCACCGATGTTCGCACGATCGAGGACGCTGGTTTTCCTTCATTAATGTGGAGCTGAATTTTATCTTTAAGTAGCGGAGCCTTATATACTTCTCTCGAGAAGTTCATATCCAACTGCAGCAGTTTACAAACAGCTATATATTTTTATATCCATTCTTTTCAGCAGACTGAATTTACCAATATTGTAATTATATTTCACATTTCCGGAGAAGGGGGATATTTACTAATGTTCTGGACTGGAATGGATAATCAGAAACAGCTTACAGGTATTATGATATAAGCTACTTCGCTTAATAAGTCTATTATTAGAGTAAGATCTACAGAATATCACGTATTTTTTGACGTGTTTGGTATGTTTCGAAAATTGGACGAAGTGTTTATACAATCCACAGTCTCAGTAGTAGTAGTAGTAGTAGTGACGTAGAAAGTTTTGTTAAAGATGTTTCTCATGACGGAAATGCCTATAAGAATCACTGTGTTGCAGGAATTCCAGATTATTGATATTCAGACCACTTTAGTACAACGGTCCGTGTTTGGAATAAAAACTGCCTAATTACCATTGTTGACTTGCTTTTAAAGGAAAGGCAAATGAAAATTGTTACTGCTAATGACAGTGAGTTAAAAAAGCAAAGCAAATTGTCAAAATATATTTTTATGGGGACAATCATGATAACATACGTCGGACTACTTGCAACAACTTGTTCAATTAGCAATATTGCCAGTCACCCCGAAATATTGCCGTTTATTGCAGCAACACTTATGAAACATCATTGCGGCCACATGTTGGTGTAAAATTTCGTCCATGTAAACACACCTCGAGACGGGGTGGGCGTTGGCTAGCAACGCAGAAAGCACAGAGCGAGCAACGCCACTGCAGATATGCGAAAGCAGCAGAGCCATCTGTGCGTGCCAAGGCGTATTACATTGCGACTATGGGCGTGGAGGGCACGAATGTCATTCAGGGACCTGAGAAAAGATTTTAGATAAAAAAATAACTGCCTTTGTGAAAATACTAGTAGTTGGAATAGAAAAAGAGAGAAACCTGTCTATTGTATGGCATCAAGCGTAGTGAGCTAGAGTCTGATAAACGTACTAGCTAGTAAGACTGCGCTCACATATTGTATGAACAAGCTTGTTATATAAAGCAGACAAGAACAATTCGTGGGTATGCAAAATGTACATGATTTTCCTCCTCCCTGCCTGCAGTTAATCTGCGGGTATTCCAACATAACCTTGCTCCTGCCCCCTCTCAATCCCACCCCTCAATATTAACAACCAAAGCAAAGTAAATACAAGTAAGTACAAGGGCCACAGAGTGGTCTTTAGTAGAGGTGGGCCAAACGGTTATTCTGGAGTAACCGTTATCACAGTTCCAGTTATTCTTTGATAACCGTTATCGTTAACGGTTATTAATAACTGCCAAGTTATTTTTCGCTAGCGAATACCGATAACTCCGACAGTTAAATAACGACATAGTTGGAATCCATCAGTTTAGTTATCAGTATAACTGCGAGTAGTGTGAAATAGCAGGAATGTCGTATGAATCGTGTCATAACCTCAGCCGGGTACATTTTAGTTGATGTTAGAATGATTATTAGTGTTTCAGATTATATGTTTGTAGGTTATCGGTCGCTATTAGAAATATTATCTTCGCAGCTGCGACAGAAAGTACGCGGAACTTCGCCAAAGCACTGTTTAAGTAAAATGTTAACAACGTGCGTTTTTAAGTATGAAGTAATATGTAAACTGAGTACTGTAGGTTAAATTCGAAGCTTAATTTCTTGTGCTGCTCACATAATAGAATAAAGTGTACAGCCTTGTAATACAACAAAAAATATACGTAATGTGACAGATTCGTTTACTCCTGTGCTGTAAAAGCTAGTCCTATTGGGGAAAGTGTGAGTACGCTAATCCAAGTTTTATGTCAGATTTGCAAACTGCTCGATTTCCCCAGCGACAGCATGTTTATAACATATGAAGACATGCAGATCGAAAAGGTTGACAGTGTTACATTTCTAGGACTACAACTCGATAATAAATTCAGTTGGGAAGGGCATACCACATTTTTTCATTCTATTATTTCATAAGGGAACATATTCTGTGGTAACTCATCAAACGTAGCAAAAGTTTTTCGCATGTAAAAGCGTGTAATAAAAATAGTTTGTGGTATCAATTCAAGAACATCATGTAGGAACCTGTTCAAGGAACTTTGTATTCTAACCACTGCTTCCTAGTATATTTATTCCTTAATGAAATTTGTTACAAGTATTTCCAACCAATAGCTTAATACATAATATCAGTACTAGAAATGGGAACAGCAATCTACATAAAGACCTAAAATTACTTACCTTGGTCCAAAAGGGGTCCAATATTCAGGAACATGCATTTTCAATAAGCTGCCAGCAAGTCAGCAACCATTAAAAACTTGGTTTCAGATAAGGCACGGTTTACAGTGTGTTTGAATGACTATTTGATACATAAGTGTCTGATTCCACCCATCATCAATATGCCGGAAATGTCTATTTTAAGTGTGTCTATGACGTCACTACATACACATGGCAACAAACACAAAGATACATATAAATAATACAATAACATTTCCCACCAAAAATACAATCAAACCAATGGGAGAACTGCAGGAAGTTGGGGTTTTAGGGTGAGGACAAGCTAGTAAAAAAAACACACCATGATCCCAAAACACAAAATGAAGAACAAAAAGAAAAAAAATACAGCATTCTGCTACACCAACAAAAATCTGCAGGAATCGGACACTTCCCTTGAACAATATAGGTCAACTATAGGTGACCATACCAAAACACCAATACCCACAACTAAAAGTACGAAAATTGGAATCAGACATTTCCCTTGACCTACATAGGTCAACCTCAGATGACGATACTAAAACATCAACACACACAATTATGAAAATGGGAATCGGTCATCATCCAGTGACCTATATAGGTCCACCACAGCTACTGATGCCAAACAACCAACACCTACAACTGCGAAAAATAAAACCACAATCCCAAAAGTCCACAAATCAATCATCCCTACATAAATTAAATCACATTCAATACTTCATAAATACACAAAACATCACAGCTAGAAAAAAAAAAAAAAAAATTAATTACCACCAGCAAATTCCGGCACTGCAACCTAGATCGACAGCCCCCCCCCCCCCCCCCCCACACACACACACACACACAAAAACCAACTCATAAACACCGTGCCGTAGTGACATTCACACACCACAACACCTTTACGTCGAAGCAGACGGGTGGAATCAGACGCTTCCAGTGACCCCTCCTTCTACTCTGTAGATGAATATCGTAACAGAGATTGATAGACCAGCTTAGGTAAAAATTCTGCTATATTTCAGTTTTGACAGCACTTGGTTGCAACAGTCAAGATCGGGTATTCTGTGTACGATAAATTTATTAAAAGTACGTAACTGTGTTTTATTCTGTCAGTGTACCAATTCTGTAAATATTAGCAGTTACTGTGATATATTCACGTATTTTGACAATCTGACAAATGATGAGGATAATAATCATTATATTCCACTGTATTATGTTATACTTTCTGACATGTTATTTGTCATTCGTGATGGCCAGCGGCTATTTCCGTAGCAGTACGAAAATATTTGTTCGCTCCAGTTACTATCCTCTCTGGAAATATCACCTGGAACTACGACCTTTAACTGGAGTCACCGAATCAGGAACGTCTAGACACACAGTTATTCCGTTACCAGCTTCCAGGTTATCTGTGGTGGTAGCCCGATAACTACCAGAGAACTAGAACTACGAGCCAATAACGATAACTGCCAGAGGAGAATACCGGCTCTGACAGTTATTTCCATAGTCGCTCGAATTCCTTAGTAACTTTCCTTGTACTACCCGTCCAAGCTAAACTAACACGTAAGGCGGTGGCTTAAGGGAACGACCGTACTTGTTAATGCCTGTACTGCAGCTCCTATCAGCCACGACTCGGACATTAACTTTATTTAATTGTTTATGCTAAAAGTAACGAAGGCCCACGAAATAGTACACAGTTCTTATCAACAGATGGCGCGCAGTCTCACAGTTATTCCCATGGTCTATAGAACGCCTCCAAATGCGCAGTACGATCTTCGGTCAACAGATGGCGTGAGGCACTGTTGACACTAAACAGTTATTGAAATAACTGCCAGAATCAGAGGAACGGTTATCGCAGTAACCGTTACTTCTCAGTAACCGGTTATTTCTATCAGTTACGTTATTTTTTGCCACCTCTAGTCTTTAGTCTTAATGATATGGATGCTGTGGGTTTAGAGCTTTTCCCAGCGTGCTGATTGTTCCACAAATATACGGGAGAACTGCTGGATATTAGTAACGTCCTGTCACGATATTTCGGCGCATTAGTGGGGCAAGACTTCACAGTAACAAATTCGTAAGATCGCTGAATGCATAAAGATATCGTACTAGTAGGTGAAGAACGTATAAAATCGTACTTCAACCAATTTAGTTAATCAAAGAGCGTATTTTCTTCATTCTTTCGGTACGACCACATTTCTTCTACATTTGCTTATGTTACACGCTACTTACAAGGGAACCTCCCCACCGCACCCCCCTCAGATTTAGTTACAAGTTGGCACAGTAGATAGGCCTTGAAAAATTGAACACAGATCAACAAGAAAACAGGAAGAAGCTATCTGGAACTATGAAAAAAATAAGCGAAGTATACAAACTGAGTAGTCCATGCACAAGATAGGCAACATCAAGGACAATATATCCTCAGGAGCGCCGTGGTCCCGTCGTTAGTGTGGACAGCTGCGGAACGAGAGGTCCTTGGTTCTAGTCTTCCCTTGAGTGGAAGGTTTAATTTCTTTATTTTTGCAAAGTCATGATCTGTCCGTTCATTGACGTCTCCGTTCACTGTAGTAAGTTTAGTGTCTGTGTTTTGCGGCCGCACCGCAAAACCGTGCCATTAGTAGACGAAAAGGACGTGCCTCTCCAATGTGAACCGAAAACATTATATCGCAAGGTCATAGCTCAACCGATTCCTCCACAGGGAAACACGTCTGATATATTCTATACGACACTGGTGACGGCATGTGCGTCACATGACAGGAATATGTTGTCGACACACCTATCTTGCACACTTGGCGAATGGGTAAGAAGATTCTTCTACCTTGCCCGATTTATGTTTTCTTGTGGATGTGATAATCACTCCCAAAAAGCTGATAACATTGGACAGATGGGCGGACAGATAATAATTGTCTGAAAATAAAATATTAAACTTTTCAGTCGTGGGAAGACTTTAACTAAGGACCTCTCATTCCACAGCTGCTCACGCTAACCACGGGACCACGTCGCTCCTAGGCTCTAAATCTCCTTGATGTTGCCTATCTTGCACATGGACTACTCAGTTTGTATATTTTGCTTATTTTTTTTCATAGTTCTGCACTACTTCTTCCTGTTTTCTCGATTGATCGGTGTTCAGTTTGTCAAGGCCTATCCACTGTGCCAACTTACCACTAAATCTGGGGAGGGGAGGGGTGGGGTGCGATGGGAAGGTTCCCTTGTTAGAAACAAACCAGTTCAAAATAAACGGGTGGTTAGTGAGAGACGGGACGGGACATATGTACCGCATACGACGGGATTTCCACTAAAACCACTCTGATTTCAAAGACCCAGGAAGAAAAAGCCACAGTAGATATGACAATAAAAAGTGAACTACATTGTAGAGCATCTCAAAGAATTTAACATCAATACACCTCTACATGTTAACCATTTGCAGCACGAAGAATATCGAGTCTACATTCAATTTCTCGCCAAGTTCTTTGTAAAATTTCCTCTGTTATTTTTGCAATCGCATTAGTGAATGTCGCAACGTAGGAATATCATCCACTTTCGTCGCATGCACGCAGTCCTTCACAAATAACCACACGAAGAAATCAAGCGGCGTGACGTTGGGTGAACGTGGTGGTTAGGCAATGGATCTGATCCAACGTCTGGGAAATTTCCTAAACAGAAACATGCGAACAGCCGTTGGCCAATGCGGCGGAGCTCCATCTTGAAATACGATGTTGGGTTGCAAGTCTTGTACCTGAGGGTACACAACTGCTCCAACATGTCCAGATACACTGACCCATTCACTGTTTGTTCCGCAAAGAAGAACGGTCCAACAATCCTGCCATGCATTAGCCAGCACCAGACGTTTAGTTTAGGGCTATCACGAACATGTTCAATGACAACGTGCAGATTTTGCGAACCCCAAATCTGAACATTATGCCTATTAACGCTTCCCGATAAATGTAAGGTTGTCTCACCTGAGAATAAACATCGTTCCAGGAAGCTGACATCCATACCAATACGCAGCAGCAAATTGTTGTCGGCGTGGTTTGTCGTTCGTCGTCAGATGTTGCAGAATTTGCACTTTGTAAGCACACAGACGAAGACGCTGGTGAACTACACGATGCAACGTTGATCGAGGTACATCAAGTTGCCTTCATGCTTGACGAATTGACTTACGTGGACATCTGAGAAACGTTCGTCTGATGTACACCACTGGCTCTTCTGAAACTCCATAACGTGCACCGCCAGAATGTTTCGGAACACTTCCTGTTAGAAATTTCCTATACTATTCCTTGTTTTCAAATCAGGTGTATCACGTTCATACACTAAACGATAATCTAATAATCGGCGACTTTGTATCTGCAATCCACGCTACTGCTTGCACGTGCTGCTGTGGAGTCGCCATTTTCACTTCATACGACCAAGCTGCACTTGGCACTTGTGACGTGGGAATATAAATTCTTTGAGATGCTCTACAATGTGGTGCATTTTTCATTGTATCTACTGTGCTTTTCTCTCCTGGGTCCTTGGAATCAGGGAGGGTAACTACACTATGTCTTTCTCCTTACTGTCCAGATTTAGCTTCCTCGGATTTTCATTTATTTGGTCCCCTCAAGGAGGCATTACGGGGATAAAAATTCAGCAACAACAAGATGGTCAAAGTATCTGTGGGGAAAATGGCTCAGCAGTAAGACGAATAGTGCCTTGAATCAAGCGTCAATATTTTTAACGCTCTGCAGTCTCCAATATCCTGCTCACAAACCATCAGAACCATTCTCAGACAGTCTGTATTATTCCGCAGTACTCAAAATTGGGAACCATTTGAAGACAAGGACTGAGGAAGACATGGCACAAACAAGTCATTTCGAAAAAAAAAAATATCGATTTTCGATTTTCATCGTATTTCGATAGATTAAGATTTTATTTGAGTACTCTGAAAAGGATTTTGCTGAAAAAAATTTTTCGAACATTTAAAGGGCATTTTCCTACCAACTGTGTTTATGTGCCACGTACAATCTATTGGCAAGAGCATGGCTGCAGGGAGACATTTTGTTCAGTGATGAACTTTCATCAGCCACCAAATAAATTTGAGAAACTGACTGCACCACCATTCTCCTCCTGCTGCTGTTATTACAGCAATTAAACCTATTTTCAGAGACTTGGCTCATCCTGACGTAATGAAATGTCTGCATGGGCAGACACACAACCCAAATGAATGTTTCAACAGCATAATTTGGAACAGCCTTCCTAAAGCTGTATTTGTAGGCATGCATAGAGTGAAACTAGGAGTTCATGATGCTGTTATTACACTCAGCTGTGGTAATATTGGAAAGTGTTGGGTACTGAAAAAGCTGGGAATTAATGCTGGTGAAAATATGATCACTGGGCTGCAACATTGCGATAAAATGAGGATAGCCAATGCAGACAGGTCTGCATCTAATATGGCCAAGAAAGCAAGACAGACATCCAGGAAGATGAAAAAAAAAGGCTGGAAGACCTGCTAGAGGCCAAAGAAGGGCCATCATATAGTGCAAGACAGTTTTAATCAACTGTAAGTAACAAATTTCAAAAGTTTTTCCTTTAAAGTCAATTTCCCACAAACTAAAATTTTTAGTACATATGCCCCATTATATCACAAACTATCATAGATAAATGAATGAAATTTTCAGTCCTTGCATAACATAAAAAGCCACCTCTGGTACTACATTCATTAACATTCCCCATTAGGAAGCCACAAAAAAAAATATTTTCTGCACAAAAAATTAATATTTTTTGTTAATAAATTTGAAATAGTATTTCTTAAAAAATATAAAATGGATACAGTAGATTTTAGTACAGTTGACTATTAGCATCATGTAACATACAGTAAAAATATTAAGGTCCTGCATCAAATAATTTTTTTCAGAAATTGGTCAAATACTTGCCTAATTCACATGGGTTAGATAGGCAGGGTGTGGTCCCCTTAAACAGTCTCCTCCTCCTGTGGACAAAACCAGCAACACTTCAGCAAGACGTCAGCAACTACTTGCTGTAGCCTGTTCGATCTGAAATATTGCCCAGTCATCCCGCAGTAATAGCGTTTATTGCAGCAACATTGATGACAGCGCTATTGCGGCTACACATTTCCGTAAAATATGGCCCTTGTAAACGCACCTTGAGACCTGTTGTGCGATGACAAACAACGCCAAATGCTTAGAGCGAGCTACGCCACTGCAGATATGCGAAGCAGCAGAGCCATCTGTGCGCGCAAAGACGTATTACGTTGCGATTGTAAGCGAGTGCAACGAAAACTTATAGATTTCAAAAGAAAAGATGGCTTCCTGAAAGGAGCACTAGCTGGAACGGAGAGAAACAGAATGTCTATCGTATGGAAAAACGTGTAGTGAGGTCAAGCTAGCTAAAAGTATCAATTGGTAAGAATGCGCTCACATGTACTGTGTGAACAAGACAGCGATGTACAAGGGGACAACCTAAACTCTGCCGCTACCAATAATGTATAGGATTATTATATGTTTGATGACTATGATTGTGTAGAGATTTTGCAATACGCGTAGCGTGGCGTGCTGCATCAGGAGTGATTAAGGTAATCAGAGCGCAATTCCGTGGACAAAATTAAGGTGTGTTGGCACCATGAAATATGAAAATAAAAGGCCCTTGAAAATATACCCCACATTTAAAAATGTAGTTAAGCTTATATTCTTCCCAAACGACAAGCAATTTATCATGAAGAAAGCGTTGCAGCTCTTTATTATGTTCACTGACTAGTCCTATTCGTTTCTGGGTGTAGAGGGATATGCAGATTTGTGTAAATCTCATGTTTATCGCTAATGTTCGCACCAACATCATGGACACTGTTTTTTTCTTCTTTTTCATTAACTTGGAACTGAATTTTGTCTTCGAGTAGCGGAGCTTTATATACTTCTCCCGAGAAGTTCATATCCAACTGCAGCAGCTTACGATAGCTATGTGTTTCTACATACATTCATTTGAACAGACTGGATTTACCAATAACATAAACGCTGTTGCAATTATATTTCACAGCCCTGGAGGTGGGTGAATATTTGCTAATGTTCTGGACTGGAATAGAGTACCAGAAACAGCAGACAGATTTTGTGATGTAAGCTAGTTAGCTTAATGAGTCTTATTGAAGCAAGATCTACAAAATACCAGTGTTTACGTACTTTTTACAAGTGTTGGAAATGTTTCGTAAATTGGACGAACTGTATATAATCCACAGTCTCAGTAGTAGTGACGTAAACAGTTTCCTTGTCAAAGCATATTTTTTATGGGGACAACTAAGGTAACACAGATGTCAGTACGTTTCTCTGGTACGATCTGTAAACTTAGAAAAGTTGTAAAAATGATATATTTAAACATATGGAAAATGAGGCATTCTGTATCAGATTCTTCGAATAATTTTTTATTTCATCAATTTCGATTTTGATGAACTTTGAATAAGTCACTCACATTAGAAGCCTAATATTTGGTATGTGGGGAGGAGCACGTTATGGCATCGTTATGTGTCTAATTTTCAGTGCTAGCGAGGTTCGAGACATTCAAAATTACAAGTCAGGGAGAATGACCCCGAAATGCAATCTTGGAGCAAGGCCCCTTCAGCAGTGTGGTTTTACACCATTAGATTCACTTTGACGCATGCAAACTTATTACTAAAATGCCACAAACGACATTTTTATTTACCGAACAAACTGAAGGTGAGTTTCCATTTCTGAAATCAGAAAGGCAATGCGAGAATTGTTTTACACGTGTGTTTGTATGCGACAACAGTAACACAAAATATTTACTCGATTAGTACTGCAAGGTAGTTTGATGTTTAATTAGCTCTAGTTAAAAAATGTATGATCTGTGTAGTTATAGCTTAAAGCATGTATAACACATACATATATGGATACAGTATTAACGTAAGTTTCTAAAAATAATTTCTCTACTATTGTGGACAACGAGATACGCAGCGTTTTCTAAAGAGTAAGGAATTTGATTTCTCAAAGTACCGCTTTGTGCTTTGATGCTTATCCTCTAGCGCACTCCTTTTTATTTCGTCATTTTACTATTTTTCAGTTCTTTCGGAAAGTTGTTCGGAGAGAATGAACTCTTGGTCTTGGCAGGAACTGCCTTTTATTGCGGAATACTGCCCTTACACGGTTCAATGTGCAATACAGCGAGTGACAAGCTTCTCCTTCAATATACTGCGCCCAGTCAGACAACATCAATCTCAGACGGTCTGTATTATTGCACGGTACTCGATATTGGTAAGAAATTACAGACAAGGAGAGCGGAACATATGACCCGACCATGCACAATGTGGACAAAACCGGCAGCACCCCTGCAATACGTAGCATTATTTGCAACAAGTCATTCAATACCGTCCAGTCATCCCGCAATACTGCCATTGACTGCAACTACACTGATGGGAACATTATTGCGAACACAAGTTGCCATACAATACGGCACGAGTAAACACACCTATGGGCGTGTTGGGTGGTGGCTAGCAACGCATAGAGCGAACTCCGCCACTGCAGATATGGGAAGCAGCACAGCCATCTGTGCGCATGTACACTTATTACGTTGCGATTGTGAGCGAGGGCAACAAAAGCTGAAAGATTTTTAAAAAAAGATGGCTTCCTGAAAGTAGTAGTAGCTGGAACAGAGAGAGAAACAAAATGTTTATCGTATGACAAAACATATAGTGAGCTGAAGTCTGACAAAGGCATCAATTGGGAAGAATGAGTTCACACATACTCTGTGAACAAGATTGGCATATAGAAAGGGATGACAAAACGAAACTTCCATCACCACTTTGATTATTCTCTTTTCTCCACTGTCATGGAACATGCCAATACCTTGGTCGCTCCACTTGCTCGTATTCTCCAGTACTTGGGGCAGTTGCCCTCCTCCGACAAACACTCCCATCACAGCGCAAGACATTAAACTTATCCTCCGGTCCAAACGCAACACGGCCCCTGGTCACAACTGCGTCACCTTTGAGAAAGCCCTTATACCTTGCTGCCTGTCCTCGCCCATCTCTATAACGTCATCCTCTCTACTGGCTTCTACCACGACCTGTGGAAGACCTCCCGCATCCTCTTATTCCTCAAACGCAACAAACTGCCTTCTGCCGCCTCTTCCTATCGTCCCATCTGCCTCACCTCCGTCTTCAGTTAGGTCTTAGAATCCGTCCTCTCCCACCGTATCCATCAGCGCCTTACTCAGCACCACCTATTCCCTCTTACCCAGTGTGGCTTCCGACCCCCCTCCTCTGCTGAAGACCAACTCCTTAACCTCGTTCACCTTCTGTCCCTCCAGCTCAACTCCCGTCGCTCTGCCATTTTTGTTTCCCTTGACCTCCAAAATGCCTATGACCGTGTATGGCATCCCGGTCTCCTCTTTAGACTCCAAACCTATGCCGTGCCTATCAATTTTGTCCGTCTGGTCGCTTCCTTCCTCTCGCACCGTCCTTCCTATATCACCCTCCACAACACCAAATACTTTATCTTTTATCCCACTGCTGGTGTCCCCCAGGGCTCTGTCCTCTCCCCCCTCCTTTATCTCTTGTATACGGATGATATGCCCAAGCCTCCCCCACCAGTTCACCATCTCCAGTATGCTGATGACACCGCCTTCCTGGATCTCTATCCTACCCTTCAACAGTCCCAACGTACCCTCCAAACCAACCTTAACCAGTTCACCACTTGGTGTAACCAGTGGTTCCTCCGTCTCAATAGCTCCAAAACCCAGGCAATCATCACAGGGCGCACCACTCGCTCCTTTCGTCTCCATGATTTCTACCTCACCCATTGTGGTCGTCCCATCCAGCTCACCCCCACCCTGAGATACCTTGGCCTCACCCTCGACTGACACCTCACCTAGACCCCTCATCTCCAGACCATCCAGCAGAAAGCACATTCCCGCCTCCACCTTCTGAAACTCCTGTCTGGCCGGACATGGGGATTGCATTCTTCTACCATCCTCCACACTTACAAATCCCTCATCCGTCCTATCCTCTGTTATGCCAGCATTGCCTGGATCTCCGCTCCCACCCGCTTTTACAAGGCCCTCCAAATCCTTGAACGCCAAGCGCTTTGCGATGCCTTCCATATCTGCCTTCCTGCCCCTACACGGCTCCTGTAGGAACTGATCCCCTTCCCCCACCTCCTCCTTTTCCTCCAACATCTCCGCATCCTGTACATTGTCCCCACTGGCTTGATACACCCACCCTCTGGTTTCCTCCTTACTCTCCACCCCCCACCCGTTGCCGCGCCTCTATTGCTGTATCCCTCCCTCTCTACACCTCCACACCCTCCATCTCCTTCATCAGGGTAATTTCCAGTGCCTCCCCCTTCCAGGTGATGGACTTTGCTATGACATCTACCCTTCCTTCCAACTATAACCTGGCCTTGTTTCCCTCTCCCCAGGGCCCCCTTTCCTCTCCCCTTCTCCTCCTCCCAGAGCCGATTTTTCTCCTCCCCCCCCCCTGAGACCCTGCACCCCATACCTGCCTCTTTCCTTCCCACATCCTTCCCTCCCTGGCACTCTCCAGTGTTCCCCCCGCCCATCTCCCTCCCTCCCTTCTTCCAGTCTCCCTCATCTCCTTGCGCCTGGCAGATCCTATGTTTTGATCATCGTCAGTGTGCCACATCAGTGTTATGTTTAGTGCTGTTTCTCATATGCTTCCAGAGGTGCGATTTTAATTGTGTATCGCATTGAGGTTCGCTGTCAGTGTTTATGTGCTACGGCATCCGTCAATAATTTTTATGCTCCAGTCACACTGTGCCTTGTGTTCTTTTAATTGTTGCAGTGTGTGGCTTTATCTGTGCGCTACTTTTTTACAGTTTTTTATCTCCATTTTACAGTCGCCCCTTTTTTGTTTATTGCCTCCCATGATATTCCCCCTTTTCTATATCTATGTCCACTGTATTCTCTCCTTTGTATATTTTTCACTGTCTTCTATTGTTTGTTTTATGTCTTTCGGCTGAAGATCAGTGCATATGCTGCTGCCAGCCCACCCTGATGGGGAATTGAAAACAATAAAGGAAAAAAAACCGAATCTTCATGCAACCGTGTACACTATTCCCCTTTCATCCCTGCCTGCCACTGGCTGCAGGTAATCCTGTAAACCCCTTTTCCTTCCCTCACCCCTTCTGCACCCCCTTTAAAATGCAAAACATGGATACAGAGCAAATCGATGAGACTTCATGTATTGTATGTGGGTAGAAGAACTTTGTGTGGCATCACTATGTCCAATGGTCCATAATTTCTGGGCGTGCGAGGTTAAAGACATTCAACATTCCAAGTCAGGGAAAGTGACCTTTGAAATGTAATCTTCGGCAAGGCCTTGATGGTTAAAGAGAAACCTATATTTACAAGCTTCTTTAATTATGTTCTCTCCTCTGAAACACACAAATAAGTGTGGAAGAACTGTAAATTTTTACGAAAACTTTGATTATCGTGCCTGTATCTTTGACAGTTTGGCGACATATACTTTCATTAATGTGCAGTGCTCAAACTGCAATTATATTTTTCCGTTTTCCAAATGAAGGCTGTATTAACACACACACAACAACAAAAACACGTGATCTTTAGACTGGAACACTGTCGCAAGCTCCCACCAGAATGCGCTCCAACTTCACAACTTATAATTACGAGCATTATGTAATTGTGCGTTTTAAAAATGCAGAAGGAATCGGGTTAACAAAACCTATCCTTTCATGTTTCTTAATTTGTCTGAATTTACGGTAAAAATTCTATATTGTTAATTTCTATGTATGACAAGTCCAATATCGTTTGTATGATGACACGGATACTAAATAAATAAATATTCCTGGCCCATTGTGGTCATGTACAATTCCAACTGTCCAATGGGTTAGCAGAAACAAAAGATAATGTGACATTGACACACACAACGAGACATTGTCATGCTACTAGATTGCCGTAGCTGCTGGCTGGCATAAACAGAACAATAGATACACTCATCACAACTTTGAAATCTCAGTATATTATACTGTAGGTCTCTGGTGATGCTGGAAGTTATACTACAGGAAATAGTCTACCTGAATTTTGATTACAATGAAATTTCTTAATAACTTAGAGGGTCTCTGGTGTGGCAAATACTACATCAAAACCCTTAAAACCTCTTATTATTCACTTTGCTGAAAAAGTGTACCAGGACTGCAGCATAATTAAAAAAAACACAAAAACACGCACCCGCAAACACCTGAAAATTATAAAAACTTTTGCATCCTTGTCACAAAATTTAGACCTAACATGGCTCATTGTGACCATGTGGAAAAAGTATATTGCCTATCAGTAGCTAAGAAATTGTGGGATTACTTATAACAGGTGTGGGCATCTCAAAACCAAATATGAATAGAATCTGAGGAGGCAAGGCAGGGACAATATCTAAAATTACACCCAAAATGACCCACGCATGTTTTCAGTTTCTCCTCAACTACACAGCTTTTACTATTGTGGTGAATATTGTTTTTTACTTTGGCTGTCTATTTTCTGTTGTGAGGATAAAGTTCCCCTCACTCACATAACTTTAAAGTTTTCTAGAGTGAATTCTCGTTTTGAGATACTGAAATTAAAATACAAAGAACAAAATACATAAATGCAGGAACTCAAGAAGGCAAAAGGGAATACAGATATCTGAAAAATGAGACTCAACAACTGCAGTATGATGAGCAGAAGTGACCAGAGATCAGAAGAAGACCATGTGGCTAAGGGAAATATAAATGCTGTTATTAAGAAAAGTAAACAGACCTTTGCAGAAAACAGAAGCACCTGTATGAATATTAAGAGAACTATCAGAGACAAGCAAACAGGGATAAGAGTGATAGGTGTTAGGAACATACAAAAAGGTTGTACAAAGGAAAGAAACAACAAAACAATATCAAGGACAGGGAAGATGAGGGGACAAGATCTGGTATACTGTAGGAATAATTTGACATAGGACTGAAAAGCCTAAATTAAAACAAGGTACATAGAGTAGGTGGCGTCCTGAAGAAATTGAGATGCTTGGGGAACAGGCCATAACAAAATGAGTACACCTGGCAAACACGATACATGAGACATGCAAAGTATTGGGTTTAAAAACATAACAAAACCATTCACCTGATATACAATACATGAGATACCCAGAATAGCCTCCGACTTCAAGAAGAAAGTAATAAGTTGTTCAAATAATTTATGGGACTACAGAATGGTGATCTCAATAGCCGTCAATATTTCAACATGACCACACACTATCATTCACCAGGCTCAACTGCAGCAAGTATATACTGTATTAGGGAATTTAAAACCTCTATTTGTGGGCAAATTCTGGAAAGATAACAAAAGCAACACATTGTACACACTAGTGCAACACACAATCAAATATAACGACCAATCAATCAATTATTGACAATGTAATGTAAATGGATAGGCAAAAAAAATTCACGTGCACTTGCAGAGGCTTAACTTTCGGAGCCAGTGGCTCCTCCTCCTGGCAGAAGAGTTGAAGGGGAAGGAAGAGTGGTGAAGGAAAAAAGACTGGAGAGGTTTAGGAAAAGGGGTACTTGTTCAGAAAAGTCTCCCAGAACCCCTGGTCAGGGGAGACTTAAGGGGATGGGATGTGAAGGGAAGATTGACTGTTGGGGACTGCAGTGGATGAGATTTGAAAGCCTGAGAGCTTAAAGGTGGAAGACAGGGTAATGTGCAAGACAGAGATTACTACTGGAACACTGTGTATGAGTTAATAAGAGTAAAAACTGTCATTGTATGTAACAGGGGTAAGATGGGGATGGGAAAAATATACATGGCTGAAAATGAGAGTTGTACAAAACTAAAATGGAGTGAAAGAAGGAGTAGGTACTGTGAACAAATGTTGAGATGGAAGCAGTTAACATAAATTAAGACCAGGTAGTTGGCGAGAACAAGGGACATGTTGTTGCACCACTTCTCACCTGTGGAGTTCTGAGAAACTGGAGTCTGGGATAAAAATCATATGACACCTGTGGCGAAACAGTCACCGAGGTAATGACTGTCTTGTAGAGCATTCTCTGCTACAGGACATTAAATGTTGCTGGTATACTCCGTCTGCTTATGTTCTTTCACGCTGATTAACAGTTGGGTGGTATTTATGCTGACATAAAAGGCCAAACAGTGTTTACATAACAGATGGTATATGACATGTGTCATTTCATAGGTGGCTCTCCCTTTGATGGTACATGTTTTGCCAGTTACAGGGCTGGAATAGCTGGTTGTAGGAGGGTGTATAGGGCAAGTCTTGCAGTGGTGACAGTCACATGGATAGGAGCCGTAGGGTAGGGAGAGGAGTGCGGAAGGAGCATAGCGTCTGACGGGAATGTTGCGGAGATAGGGAGGGCAACAAAAAGCTATTCTATGTGTGGTGCGCAAATTCCCAGAGAGAATGGATCTCATTTCAGGGTATGATTATGGGAAATCATGGGTTCTGGGGGAGGGGGGGGGGCGTGGCTTTCCTGGAATCCATAAGCCTTCAGCCCCTGGTTTGCTTTTGATACATTGATGATGTCATTGGCATATGGACTCGGAGTGAATCTGACCTGTTAAAATTTTTGGACTCCCTAAATACCTTCTCCCAATTAAATTTCACATAGTCCTACCCTGAGTCCTATTTCGCTTTTCTTGATGTTGATCTAATCCTCACTTAAGGCAATTTACACACTTCTGTCCACATTAAACCTACTAACAAACTACATTACTTACATTTTGACGGTTGGATTCCTTTCAGTGTCAAATGTTTGCTCCCATACAGGCTTGGAATTTGAGACAATTGTATTTGTGTGGATGCAGACTCTTTATGGCAATACAACATTCTCATCTCAGCCTTCCTTCACTGGACTTAATAATCCCAACAGCCTGGTTCAAAAACAGTTTTTCTGGACCATCACATCCAATCCTGGTACTACTGGACCTGTCCACCTCCATATTGTAGCGGTAGCATCACCGCCTACCACGCAGGGAGACTGGATTCGATTCCCAGCAGGGAATTTGGTGCTGTGTGTCCATCAATATTTTCATCATCATTGACTCACAAGTTGCCAAAGTGGTGTCGACTAAGAAGGACTTGCAATATGGCACCCGAACTCACCGAATGGGGCCTCCCGGCCAACAATGCCATATGATCATTTCCATTTTCCACTACTGGTCCCTCCAAAACTCAACTTTGGAGCACACCACTTGTCACCCAGTATTATCCTGCTCTTGAATGTATTATTTTAAGCTACTTCAAAATTTTTAAGAGGGTAAAAACCTTTTCTTCTGACCATTTTTGGATATCATTTTTAAAGGAGATGCAGCATGTGCCTGCACAGGTAACATGTTAAAAAGCTTTATTCCCCGTGTGTTTGTGCCTGCCACTTGTGTTTTTGTAAGTAAAGTAGCAGGCATGTCAATCTTTAATGTTCAGTGAGTATTATGGTTATAAATGGACTCCTTAAAGCTGTAACTTAAAATTTTTTACATAAAAAACGTAACTGTATATGCTGAGGTGATAAGGTCATGGGGTAGCTGTGGTGTCACCGCCAGACACCACACTTGCTAGGTGGTAGCTTAAATCGGCCGCGGTCCATTAGTACATGTCGGACCCGCGTGTCGCCACTGTGTGATCGCAGACCGAGCGCCACCACAAGGCAGGTCTCGAGATACGAAATAGCACTCGCCCCAGTTGTACGACGACTTTGCTAGCGACTACACTGACGAAGCCTTTCTCTCATTTGCCGAGAGACAGTTAGAATAGCCTTCAGCTAAGTCCATGGCTACGACCTAGCAAGCCGCCATTAGCCTTACATAGTTTGATAGTTATCGTATGAAATGTCTCATCAAGAATGCTGTAGTCACATGAAGGAATAAAAGATAAGTATTCGAGGAGCTGCATACTTTTCTTATTAGCATTCACTCCTTATCCTGTTCCAGAATTCACGTCCGTCTGCGTTAGATAGCGTGCATTTCGGCCTCCTATATCTACAAGGTGTTGGCACATTTGCCAACACATCAGTAACTGTACACAAATATACAGATGGTGGTAGTATCATGTACACAAGGTAGTACATTAACAGAGTCATCATTTGTACTCATGTGAAAGGTATATACAATGGGAATTGACAGAGTTTGAATGTGGAATAGTAGTTGGAGCTTGATGCATGGACACTCCATTTAGGAAATAGTATGGGAATTGAACATTCTGAGACACATAGTGTCAAGAGTTTTCAGAGAATATCAAATTTCAGGCATTACATCTCACTAAAGAAAATGCAGTGGCTGATGGCCTTCACTTAATGACAGACCAGCAGTATTTGTACAGAGTTCTCAGTGCAAACAGACAAGCAAACTGGATGAAATAACCCCAGAAATCAATCTTGGATGTATGATGAATATATCCATTACAATATTGCAGCAGAATTTGGTATTTATTAGCTATGGTAGCACACAACTGATGTGAGTGCCTCTGTTAACAGCAACACAGTGCCTGCAAAGTCTCTGCTGGGCTCGCAAGCCTATCAGTTAAAACCCAGGCAACAGGAGAACTGTGGCCTGCTCAGATGAGTCCTGGTTTGGGATCTCTGTCTGCCAGCAACAACAGCACGGAAATGAACACCAAGAAAATATTAGCAGTGGGAATGTAATGCATGTATTCCCTCAGAGAGGCATTCAGCTCAAAATCAGTATAAACATATGCTAAGATGAGAATGTGTAAAAGTGATATGCCCAGCAGTTGTGTACGGTTCAGAAACCTGTAGCACGACTAAATGGGCAAAGGAAAAACTACTAATATTTGAAATAAGAGTAATGAGGAAGACATGGATGTTAGATAAAGGAGATTGGAGAATAATGATGAATGACAAACCTTCAAGCAACAACCAACAATCCTACAGAAGGTTAAGAGCAGAAGAATCCAGTGGGCAGGCAATGTAGGGTACTTGAAGGGAAACAAACACCAGACACACTGTGAGACAACCAAGGCTGTGCTGGATGGACAGCCTGGTGAATAACCCAGTAGTCCTAGGGACTGAAGACACCTGGAGGAACTGAGCACAGAACAAAGGAATGGAGGCAGTTTGTGGGAGCAACACATGGTCTGCAGGGTCTGTGACTGCTGGATATGTATGTATGTATATTAAGAGAGATGGGGCTATCAGTGTACATAATTATTTAAAATAAGAGATGCAAGGTATTTTAGTTATGGATACTCCAGACATATCCCACTCTGATGACAGTGGGGGAAAAAAGTGTAACAGGAACTCGGCAAGCTTTCCAAAAAGATACACAGTTTACTCAACAGATAATTAATACATGAAAACTTGTCATATGTGTGTTCTGTATGAGTATTCCACATTATTTCTGAATCCAGATATACAACAATGACATTAAGAGATATACACTCATTGTCAACATTCAATATTTGTCTGGAGTATAGCTTCATACGGAAGTGAAACACAAATGACTGGCAGGGCAGTCAATAGGAGAATAGGCTATTTAAATGTCGTTTAGAAAAGAATTATGAAGGCTTGATAAGTAGGCTGAGTAACTAATGAAGTATTGTGTTGAACTGGAGACAAAAGCTTTGTGGCACAACTTAACTAGAAGACATGTCAGATTGTCAAGGACATGCCCTGAGGTGTCAAGGAATATTAAGCTTGGTACTGAAAGGAAGGGTAGAGTTTAAACAGTTCTACAAGGAGACCAATTCTTAGCAACACTAAGCAGACTCAAATGGATACAGCAGCAGTAGTAATGCACAGATGAAGACTTGCAAAGAACAGAGCCGAATAGTGTCAGTCTGGGCAACAACCACCACAAACAAACAACATCTTACAGTCTGTTTTATGCCGTTAGATGACTGGAATGGATGGCAATTCAAAAAAATAAATAAATAAATGTAGAGTATGAAAAAGTGTCATATTAGGAACTCTACTATCATATAGAGGAATTTAGTAAGACACAGACAACTGATTTAACATTTTGACGAAGACATTTGCTCAGAGTGTGATACTGGACTGCCCCTGGAATCTTGCTTGGGGTGACAGACTGATACACAATGTAACGCATAGTCTAGGTTAGGTTGAATGGCAATAATTTTGTTGCTAGTTGATGAGGTCAATGAACATGAATTTCTAAGATTCTGGTAAATGCCAACCTGTCGTGTAGGCTAATGTTTATGTTCACACCGTATGTTAATGCTCTCTGATTCTAAAGAGTGTAAAGTCATCAAAAATGCCTCCTCTCCCCCACCCATCTGCTTAAGTGGAACCCTTGGTCTCCTAGATATGTATTCTCCTGCACTCTAGATGAGGAGGAGGAGATTAGTGTTTAACGTCCCGTCGACAACGAGGTCATTAGAGACGGAGCACAAGCTCGGGTGAGGGAAGGATGGGGAAGGAAATCGGCTGTGCCCTTTCAAAGGAACCATCCCGGCATTTGCCTGAAGCGATTTAGGGAAATCACGGAAAACCTAAATCAGGATGGCCGGAGACGTGATTGAACCGTCGTCCTCCCGAATGCGAGTCCAGTGTGCACTCTGGAGGAATCAATGTTGATAGTAACTTGTGCTTCTACCACCATTTAAAGGAGTGCACACGTTGCCCACTTTCACCATTGCATGTTTTGTCAACAAAGATTTTGCACATGTCCAAAAGACATTTTGATCCTGCTGCCACTATGAATCAAGACACAAAGGAATTAAAGACGTTAGTTGTCAATGGACATTGATTTATATCAATGGAGCAAGTTGAAAACTTGTGCCAGACAGATGCGAACCCAAGCCTCCAGCTTGCTAGGCAGATGTGCTGACCACTATGCCACCTGGACACAGTGGCCATCACACCCACATGGACTAACCTGGATCACTTATTGTTAGGCACAAATTCTCAACTTATACAACACACTGATGCACTGTCCTAGCTCATTAGTTGTCGAGGTCGACGTGGTGATCAGCGCATCTGCCTAGTATGCTGGAGACCAGGAGTTCAAATACCGGGACTTCGAATGCCGGTCCAGCTCAAATGTTGTTCTTGCCTCATTTATATAAATTAATTCCTGCTGGCAATTAATGTATGTAATTACTATGTGAAAAGATTTTGCATTGCATTGCATGTTTCATTATTTTGCGAAGATATTGGCAGATAAACCCTTCAACTTATTTTTTTGTTCTTACATAGTAAGATTCAGGTTTAATGTTTATGATCAATCCCTTTCGATGTTTGGTTAATTTATTTGGTTAACAAAACATAGGTTGTAGTTGTGTAAACTGGACTCCTTTTAGTTGCCTGAAGCAGATCTGTTACTTTTTCCGTTTAAAGTCTCCCTATATTAGCACACACGGTTATTCTAAGATAATAGTGGGGAAGGAAGATCAAAGAAAGTGTCCCTTCTAAAATGATAAGCTATAGTACACAAAAAGATGGGTTGGAAAATGTTCGGTACACAGTTGTCCAATATGAAAAACAGTACAACCGAGGAAGCAGCAAAAACATGTAGACTTACAATTTTGGGTAAAAATTGGATGAGCTAATTTAGTATTGCCTTGCTATGGAAGTTTCGGAAACACGGAAGCGTCCGATCAGGGCCGTCTGCTTTGACCCATGACGTCACAAATATGGCGGAAACTACCATAAACCACGATTCCAAAATGGCGCATATAAAATCGTTACGTACACATTATGAAGACGCAAATACATCGAAACAAACACACACACACACACACACACACACACACACACACACACACACACACACACACACGTTCCACAAAAAGCCTGATGACACTAACGGGACAAGAGCGGAAATGGGGGTATTTGGGTGGGGACAAACTAAATATAAACAAATTTAGACACCAGTCCCCATACAAAAACGCGAAACGACGAAAAAAAACCGACACCACAAACCCCCCCAAATTCCACTAAACAAAATAATATCTGGAATCGGACACTTCCCTTGACCTATATAGCTTAACAGCAGTTCCTGATCCCATAAATTTGGATCAAACACTTCCCTTGACCTATGTAGCTCAAGAACATCTCCCGATACCAAGACCAACATTCACATCCACACATTGCAATAAAACACTTCCCTCGACCCAACACACAACACAAACCCTAAAAACAAAAAAATAAAAGGTTACCTCAAAAAAGTTCCGTCGCTACAAACTAGGTTGGCCACCACAATCACACACACCTGTACTTACCCCTATACTTCATGAACTCTGAACACACTAGTACAATCTCGCGCATGCCCAACCTAGACTTCTCGAATCAGGAACCGCGCCGTGTGGGGCGCCAAATGTCTTTTCGACAGCGCCACATATAACAGTCCCTGGTCCGAGACGCCGGAACTTTAGCCAAATTCATTTCTTCGCCACCAACAGAGCATTTCACAACCTCGGCAATTAAACCGAAAAGCTTGAAAAACTTAATCAGTTGCAAAGGAGTGTTCCCAATCATTTCCCTCAGACGCGCACTGTTAATTTTATCCGTCATATACATTCCTGAACAAGAACAACAACCGATTAATTTTACTAAAATTACCACACAACGTACAGCGAACAACACTAAATTAACCTTCACACAAAACCGCAAAATCGTTAACCTGAACATACCACGAGAGGGCACAACAAACCACAACACGACGACATCTAGAAACACACTACACGCACAAACCAAACTCCGCGCTGTCATGACGTCACACACCACAACACCCTTACGTCACGGGTCAAAGCCGAAAGCGGGATCGGACGTTTCTGTCGACCCACATTCAGAAAGAAAGCCTGTATGAATGCTACTACAGGGCTCTTGTTTTCAAGAAAGGAGACAGCAATTCTATAATCTTCTGATTGGTGCATTACTACACTTAACCTGAATCTAGATTGTGTACTCTTATTTGATACCAATTTCACATTTTATTTGGTACTACTATGATTATTTTTTGAAGGCTCCAATTTTAGCAGTTATTTTCAGAACTCTCACGCTTTTTAAAATAATTTTGATTTCTTTTAAGCGTAAAATATAAATGGTGATATAAAGTAAGTATCCTGTGCCTTTAAAAGTTGATTTTTACTACTTTATTTTTTAAATAAAAAAGAAATTGCGGGTCTGGTTTTCGGCATTTTCCCCTCTGCACCGTATATATAGCACACCCACAAGAAAGTGACAGGTCGAAAAACGCCATTTTTTAGTTTGTCACCGACAAATACGTGTGGGGTGCCCAACATACACGAAAAATAATGGAATTTGCTGCCAACAAAGTTTACTTTAAACTTAAAGAAAACTTATATAATTTCAATATAAGTTTTATAATGTGTAAGACGACTTTCTCAAATATTGGATTTCTTGAGTTCTGTTACTGGACTTGGCGGCATGCAATATATAGTAGAGTTGATGGGGGAGGGGAGTCCTCCAGAACTATTAACTTTACTGGTCATTCATTCAGTTAAGCATTCACGAATATCTTGTTTCCACAAATTCCACCTGAAGGAATGTGGAAAGACTTAAGTTAACTTTACAAAAGCTGGAAGTACGAACCAATGAAGGCTGCTTCTATAAAATATGAACCACAGCCAGAACTGATATTACTTAAAAACTTGAAAGAGGTAACTTACCTAAATGCCAATACACAGTTTTCATTGGCAAATTTAACTCACTGAGTGCACTTGGTTTTAAAATTAAATCTTGCAAGACGACATCACCTAACAAAGTATTGAATAACACGTAGGGGATTACAACACATAAAAAGAAAATACATACCGCACCTTATGGGAATTGTATAGCGGTACGCAACAGAACTACGACGCACCCAATATCACTATACTCACCTCCAAATATTCCAATTTGCAACTTAGATTGGTCCAAATTTTCCACACAGTCTCCGAGAAAACGATTCAAAAGATCTGCTACGATGTTTTCTAAAACTATTCTCACATATCAACCACACAGCACTTTCAAAACTGACTTGCTAAATATGGGTTGGAGCAAGTTTACAGTTCGTAACAACGCGCGCACGAATGCCCGGGCGACACTGCCTGCTACAGAACCTGTTATCCGGGCACGCGAACCCGTCAGCACAGGACATGCGACAAAGTTTGTGGTTGGTTGGGACTTAGCGAAACTTCGACATTAGGTTTTGTGAACACCACGATGTCACCCAACCGACCTGCAGTCCTCTGCCGAAACCTACGACAGGCTGCGGCGCACACGCCAGCAGGCAAAATGCGGTTCTGCACCTGTTAACTCGTAGCTGGGCAGTCGCGTACTAACGAGAACTGGGAGCCGCTTTTATGGAGTCTTACTGGTTTCTTGTACCACAATGAAATACGCAACTTTGCAGTATGCTTAAAAGCACAGCTGAAATTGCTGCGAGAGGAGAGAAAAAGCAGTCAAACATTTCTGACAACGAAGATTATAATTTAATCGACGCTCGGTTTATTGTACATCTACATCTGTACAAACTACAGTAAGGTGCCTGGCAGGCGGTACATCCCACTGTACGAGTTATTAGGGTTTCTTCCCGTTCCATTCACTTATGGAGCGCGGGAAGAATGATTGATTGAATGCCTGTGTGTGTGTGTGTGTGTGTGTGTGTGTGTGTGTGTGTGCAGTTCAATTCCTTCACTCTGCAACACCATTCTGCTCTGGCGTGTAAGGAGTTGTTGTTTCACGTTTAATTCCATTCGTCTTTAAAAATAACTTCATGCGCAGATTCACGAACTCTTTTCCGTTGTCTGTTCGAAGTATTTTGATTTTTCGACCAGTTTCTACTCGTGCTTTGAATTCGATGAATGTGCCACAGACTTCTGTTGTTGATTTTATCATATAACCAAAAGATTTTCTTGACAGATCATCCGTAAAAGTGAGAAGATATCGTGATCCTCCCCACGAAGCCATGCTCATTGGTCCACAAACAGCAGAATGCACAATGTCAAGTAGATCTTTTGCTCTTCTACCTGATGTTTTAGGAAAAAGTTGTCTAATCTGTTTACCTTTTATGCAGGGAATACACGGATCTAAATTGACGTTCGACCAGTTCAGTCCATCAGCCATTTTTTCTTTTAATAAACGCATGCTTACACGATTCAAATGTCCCAATCTTCGATGCCACAATTCATAACTGTCAATTTCTACAACATTTTCGTAATGATGCATTTCACCTAATCGATACATACCATTCATTTGAGTTGCAGCTGCTACTGGTGTTCCAGAAACAATTACATCACTTTTATTGTATACACCGCACTGCACATTGTCAAACAATAGACACAATCCACGTCTTGTCATCTGACTAACCGACAGTAGGTTGTAAGCAAGGCTTGGAACATACGCAACATCAGTAGCAGTTATCTGTTTATTCTTGTCGTCACAAGTAACTCGAAGATGAACATCGCCCTCTCCAATAGCCTGAAGATTGCTGTTACCTGCTACTGTCACTTTAGCAGCTGTGGGCGATTGGAAAGTGTTGAACGAGGCTCTCTGATCCGTCATGTGTCGTGAACACCCGGAATCCACAAACCAGCCGTCACTATGACGCGAAGATGCAGTTAAAGCCATTAACACAGTTTCGTTTTCAGTACTCACTGCATTCGCAGAATTTGAAAATTTATTTGGTTTCTTCTTTGCTCTACACTCATTCCCCTTATAACCAGGTTTCTGGTATTTATAACACTTAAAAGGCTTGATATTTCGCACATCACGTTGGATATTTCTCTTCTGGTGTTTACTGTCCTGCTTACTAGCTACCAGTGCCGAATCTGTGGTCTCATTTGTGGATGCAAACTGACGTTTCGTCGATTCTTGAATTAATCGCTGACTTACTAAATCACTAGTAATCTTGACACCCGAATTCTCAATTGCCATAATCAAGGGTTGGAAATCTGCTGAAAGTCCACTAAGCATAATTCCAACTACGAAATCATCGCCCATTTTCTTACTAATGCTTCGAATTTGTTGAGCAAGTGACACAATTTTCGATAAATACGCCTCCATATTTTTCTCAGAAGCCAATCGTACATTCATCAAGCATTGTAACAGCCCAATATAACTAGACAAACTGTTATCTTCAAATGCAGATTGTAAATTTTGCCACGCTTCTTTAGCAGTCGTTGCTCCACGAAGATTTGGATACACAGTTGAATTTACAGAAAACATAATTTTGATAATGCTTTCTGTACATTCTTCTCATATTCGTCAGTGCCAGCAATTGTGTCCCTTAGTCCCTCATGTTTCAGGTACATTTCCATCGTGAATTTCCAGTCGTTGTAGTTTGTCATACCGGTCAACTTTTCAAAATTAAACAGTGATTGTCCAACCAAAGCCATCTTCAATACGCTCAGATAATTAAATAAATAAATCTTGAAAGTTTCTCTGCAAAAAGAAAATACAATAGCAACGCGTTGAACACACGCGATAATTATGTAACCTTGATTTATCAGTTTATTTCTTTGGTATGCAAAGTTCACTAATCCCTCCTGAGCCCATATCGTATTAGATACTGACTCTAACTAGTTCTCTGTGAGATTATAAAGTTGACCTTTTAATTAAATACACAATACATCATATTGCCAGGAACACACATTTTTAGAGACTATTTATTCAGCAATGTTACATAGCAAAGATCGCCCGCAGCTCGTGGTCGTACGGTAGCGTTCTCGCTTCTCGCGCCCGGCTTCCCGGGTTCGATTCCCGGCGGGGTGAGAGATTTTCTCTGCCTCGTGATGACTGGGTGTTGTGTGATGTCCTTAGGTTAGTTAGGTTTAAGTAGTTCTAAGTTCTAGGGGACTGATGACCAAAGCTGTTAAGTCCCATAGTGCTCAGAGCCATTTGAACCATAGCAAAGATCAAAGAGAAAACATAAACTACCATGAAAATGCTACTGTTTTCTTCTACAGAGAACTTTTCGATACGTAGCGTTGTAAATACGGACTATTCGCCGAATAGGGAGGTAGTTTACACTCAGAAGGAGAAATATTAAGACAAGAATGAATAAATAAAAAGCCCTAGTTGTAGCAAGTGCAAGTGTGAAGATTACTCAAGAGTGAGAGTGATCAGTTGATTTTGAAGACTCGTTAACAATATTTTTACTAATAATGTAACAATAGTTTCCCATACCTAACTCGTAATACGAGTTAGGTATGGGAAGCTATTGATGTGCCTATCCCCGGTAATAGTGACTTTCGAGAAGAATCCTAAAAACGACTTGTTACATAGGAATGCATTAAAAACATCGAATGCACTAGAAAGGTACGGAATCGACAATAAGAGTTCCACACACGTAAATTGCCGGATGACGTCATTGGAAACTCGCCCTTATATAATGCCTCGAAATGTACACATTGGCTTGTCGGTTTCACAGTAGGTATTTCTGTTCACACTACATAAAAGTCTGGAAGCAGACATTCTGGCAGCGAATGTTCTCTAAACAATCAGAGCCACGTATAGTGTCGCTGCCAGGTAGTCAGTTTGAAAGCTACAATCGTTGCGATAACTTGGAAGTGATAAAAGTGAACAACTGCGATTACTGGCTATTACCATGGACTTCAATCAGTGTTGTGCTTAGTGATATTCTAAATACGCGGGGTGTGATCGTGTGTTTTAGTGCTAAGTCTACTAGCGTTGGATTTTTAGTGCGAATAAAGTGTTTATTCGAGAGTTAAACTTTGCATGTGACTTGATTATTTTTCATTACGGTAAAAGTAAAGGTAGCTGAAGATATCTTTAGCGCCCCCTCCTTGAGGTTTTTCTGTATCAGACACGGGTCACGTCATTCAGATGCCGTAATGGGCCAACGAGAGAGGTTAGTTGACCCCCCCCCCCTTCCGCCCCCCCGCCCAGATACGGTATGGAGGAACATGGGGTCATTACACGGCTCTCATGGCTGTTGTAAACTACTTTTTTTAGACATGGGAGCCGCTACTACTCACTCAAGTAGTTCCTCAGTTGGTATCAAGGGGTGGGTGCAACTCGTTCCAGTCCTCTCACCGAGTAAAAATTTCGTAGAAGCAGAGTACTGAGAATTGAAAACAGATCCTCCGCAAGAGAGTCCGATGCAATGACCCGTTTTTCTTTCTTTTTTTCATGTTTTTCATATTCTTACTTTCGATCCGTGTCTTTTTCGTTATGTCTTCAGTGGTTCTTTGAGATTGTTGATGACACATTTCCAATTTCTCTCTATGAGAACCTCACTCAATGAACACCATAGCAGAATATTGAAATGACATTTCACAAAATCCAAAGTAGTTCTGGCCATATCTAAAGGCTGTTAGTGGCACCAAAGTTAGTGTCCAGTCCCTAGCCAATGACACAGGAACTGATATTGAGGGTAACAAATCAAAAGCTGAAATGCTTAACTCCGATTTAAAATGTTCCTTTACAGAGGAAAACCCAGAATAATTGCTCCAATTTAATCCTCATACCACTGAAACGATGAATGAAATAAGCATTAGTCTCAGTGATGTTGAGAAACAGTTGAAATCGTTGGAATTGAACAAATCTCCGAGCACCAATGAAAACCCTGTCAGACTCCACGCTAACTATAATATGTTATAGATCACCTGAACAAAAAACTGTGCTTAGTTCTTGTAAAAAGGCACGGGTCCACACCCATCTACAAGAAGGGTAGTTGAAGCGATCCACAAAACTACCGTATATCCTTGACATCGATTTGTTGTAGAATCTTAAAACATATTCTGAGCTCAAACATTATGACGTATCTCGAACAGAATGATGTCCTCAATGCCAACCAGCATGGGTTTCGAAAACATCGATCATGTGAAACAACTCGCACTTTTCTCACATGACATACTGAAATCTTTGGATCAAGGCGACCTGGTAGCTGCAGTATTTCATGGTTTCCGAAAAGCATTTGGCTCAGTACCGCACAGGGGGGTGGAAGCGGGGGTAGGGGGGGGGGGGCTATGGAGGCTATGAAGCTATAGTCCCCCTCCCCATGGTGTATGATATCACGCTGGATAAAATGACTTCAGAAATCAGCGAATATATTACTCCAACAGATTCAATCATTTTCTTTAATAATTATGTAGCTATATAGGTTGCAATGTATTTCAAATACATATTAACAAAAGAAAAAGTGTGAAAAATAGCTTACTATCGAAACCAATAAATATCATTTAACTTAAAATAGGCGTCTTATTATTTATTAAAACACATTTTTTTACCCTGAACTCTAAAACAGTTACCAAAAACTACTTTAAGCAACACTAAATTTTACCAGTTTGCCAGTTGAGAACCCAAACTCTCCTTTTGTGAAGCGATAATCCAGTCTCCATCACCACCATCACAACCATTAGCCCCTCCCTTGACTGACTTCTAGAATCGCTCCTGGTACCCGCATCTATGCTTCTTGTCAAAAGTACTATCATATGGGGTATCAAGGGACGCAGCATGAAATCTTGGATGGAGAGTCAAATGTCAAGTTCTCTTAAGATGTTTTTCTGTTGTACTGTGTAAAAGCTTGTCCTAAAAGCCTCTCTTTTATTATGTATAGAAAAATTTTTTTTGGCCCTCCCAAAGAATTAACTTGAATTTTCCTTAATATGGCATATAGCTGGGATTTGTTAATGCTTAGCCTTTAAAGAATTTCCTTAGCTGATCTGAATTACACTCCTGGAAATTGAAATAAGAACACTGTGAATTCATTGTCCCAGGAAGGGGAAACTTTATTGACACATTCCTGGGGTCAGATACATCACATGATCACACTGACAGAACCACAGGCACATAGACACAGGCAACAGAGCATGCACAATGTCGGCACTAGTACAGTGTATATCCACCTTTCTCCCATGGAGACGATCGTAGAGATGCTGGATGTAGTCCTGTGGAACGGCTTGCCATGCCATTTCCACCTGGCGCCTCAGTTGGACCAGCGTTCGTGCTGGACGTGCAGACCGCGTGAGACGACGCTTCATCCAGTCCCAAACATGCTCAATGGGGGACAGATCCGGAGATCTTGCTGGCCAGGGTAGTTGACTTACACCTTCTAGAGCACGTTGGGTGGCACGGGATACATGCGGACGTGCATTGTCCTGTTGGAACAGCAAGTTCCCTTGGCGGTCTAGGAATGGTAGAACGATGGGTTCGATGACGGTTAGGATGTACCGTGCACTATTCAGTGTCCCCTCGACGATCACCAGTGGTGTACGGCCAGTGTAGGAGATCGCTCCCCACACCATGATGCCGGGTGTTGGCCCTGTGTGCCTCGGTCGTATGCAGTCCTGATTGTGGCGCTCACCTGCACGGCGCCAAACACACATACGACCATCATTGGCACCAAGGCAGAAGCGATTCTCATCGCTGAAGACGACACGTCTCCATTCGTCCCTCCATTCACGCCTGTCGCGACACCACTGGAGGTGGGCTGCACGATGTTGGGGCGTGAGCGGAAGACGGCCTAACGGTGTGCGGGACCGTAGCCCAGCTTCATGGAGACGGTTGCGAATGGTCCTCGCCGATACCCCAGGAGCAACAGTGTCCCTAATTTGCTGGGAAGTGGCGGTGCGGTCCCCTACGGCACTGCGTAGGATCCTACGGTCTTGGCGTGCATCCGTGCGTAGCTGCGGTCCGGTCCCAGGTCGACGGGCACGTGCATCTTCCGCCGACCACTGGCGACAACATCGATGTACTGTGGAGACCTCACGCCCCACGTGTTGAGCAATTCGGCGGTACGTCCACCCTGCCTCCCGCATGCCCACTATACGCCCTCGCTCAAAGTCCGTCAACTGCACATACGGTTCACGTCCACGCTGTCGAGGCATGCTACCAGTGTTAAAGACTGCGATGGAGCTGCATATGCCACGGCAAACTGGCTGACACTGACGGCGGCGGTGCACAAATGCTGCGCAGCTAGCGCCATTCGACGGCCAACACCGCGGTTCCTGGTGTGTCCGCTGTGCCGTGCGTGTGATCATTGCTGGTACAGCCCTCTCGCAGTGTCCGGAGCAAGTATGGTGGGTCTGACACACCGGTGTCAATGTGTTCTTTTTTCCATTTCCAGGAGTGTATTATCTTAGCCTTTAGCCGAGAAAATATTGTAATTTTGTTAAGTAAGGCCTTCAACCATTACTTTAAATCCTGGTGTTTTAAAAGCAATCATTTAAACTTATTCTGGAGAAGTTACTCAGCCGTGAATTAATCTTTGTAGTTTTAAAGAGAAAATTGTGCAATGGTTTGTGGAATAAAGTTGTGTGTGTTCTTGTATAACTAACAGTAATGGATCTTAGCCCCTTTCCACAACCTGATTTGATGGACAATAAAAAATTGCAGGCTTGTAATGTGAACACCCTGCTGTGAGAAAACAAAGATTTACTACACTTTGGGAATAACATGCTACGTTCTAATATGAACTTGTATGAACAATCTTTAAAACACTATAAAGCCTGAGTACATACCAATAGAATAACAACTAGAATTTCTCCCCTCCCCCCCACCCCCCCTCCCTCTCGTTGACATCATGCTGCTGGTGGTGTGTCATTTCCACCAAAAGCTCACTTGATGGGCCTATAAAAATTGCAACCATGTAGTGCGATCACAATGCTGTGGGAAAACAAAGATTTACTACATTTTGGAGATAAAATGCTACCTTCTTATATGAACTTGAACGAACAATCCTTAAAACACAATTAAGCATGAGTACATACCAATAGAAGAACAACTTGTCCACTTCCGATCACCCCCCCCCCTCCCCCCACCCCTTTTGAACAACATGCTGCTGGTGGTGCATCATTTCCACCAAAAGCCCACTTGATGGCAAATAAAAATTGCAGCCTTGTAGTGTGATCACCCTGGTGTGAGAAAACAAAGATTTACTACACTTTGCAAACAAAATGCTACCTTCTTATATGAAATTGAACGAACAATCTTCAATACACTATAAAGCCTGAGTACATACCAATAGAAGAACAACTTGTCATCTTCCGCTCCCCCAACCCCCCCCCCCCCCCCCCCCCCCATCCGCTCTTGGACAACACGCTGCTGGTGGTGTGTCATTTCCGCCAAAAGCCCACTTGATGTGCAAATAAAAATTGCAGCCTCGTAGTGCGATCACCCTGCTGTGAGAAAACAAATAATTACTACACTTTGGAAACAAAATGCTACCTTCTTATATAAACTTGAATGAACAATGCTTAAAACACTATAAAGCCTGAGTACATATCAATAGAAGAATAACTTGACCTCTTCCGCCCCCCCCCCCGCCCCCTACCCACTCATAGACAACATGCTGCTGGTGGTGTGTCATTTCCACCAAAAGCCCACTTGATGGGTAAATTAAAATTGCAGCTTTGCAGTGCGACCACCCTGCTGTGGAAAAACAAAGATTTACTACAGTATGAAAATAAAATGCTACATTCTTATATGAACCTGAATGAACAATCCTTAAAACACTATAAAGCCTTAGTACATACCAATAGAAGAACATCTTGTCCCCTTCCGCTCCCGGTCCCCCCCCCCCCCCCCCCAAATAACTCGTGGACATCATGCTGCTGGTTGTGTGTCATTTCCACCAAAAGCCCACTTGATGGGCAAATAAATATTGCAGCCATGTAGTGCGATCACCCTGCTGTGAGAAAAAAATGATTTACTACACTTTGGAAATAAAATGCTACCTTCTTATATGAACTTGAATGAACAATCCTCAAAACAATATAATGCGTGAGTACATAACAATAGTAGAACAACTTGTCCTCTTCTGCTCCCCCCCTTCCCCCCACCTCACTCGTGGACAACATGCTGCTGGTTGTGTGTCATTTCCACCAACAGCCCACTTGATGGGCAAATAAAAATTGCAGCCCAGTAGTGCGATCACCCTGCTGTGAGAAAACAAAGATTTACTACACTTTGGAAATAAAATGCTACCTTCTTCTATGAACATGAAAAAACATTCCTTAAAACACTATAAAGCCTGAGTACATACCAATAGAAGAACAACTTGTCCTCTTCCGCTCCCACTCCCCCCAACTGCTCACTCGTTGACAACATGCTGCTGGTGGTGCGTCATTTACACCAAAAGCCCATTTGATGGGCAAATGAAAATTGCTGCCTTGTAGTGTGGTCATCCTACTGTGAGAAAACAAAGATTTACTACACTTTGGAAATAAAATGCTACCTTCTTATAAAAACTTGAACAAACAATCCTTAAAACACTATAAAGCCTGAGTACATACCAATAGAAGAACAACATGTCCTCTTCCAGACCCCCCCCCCCCCCCCCATCCCTCTAGTGGACAACATGCTGCTGGTGGTGTGTCATTTCCACCAAAAGCCCACTTGATGGGCAAATTAAGATTGCAGCCTTGTAGTGCGTCCACACTGCTGGTAGAAAACAAAGATTTACTACACTTTGGAAATAATACGCTACCTCCTTCTATGAACATGAATAAACAATCCTTAGAACACTATAAAGCCTTAGTACATACCAATAGAAGAACATCTCCTCCCCTTCCGCTCCCGGTCCCCCCCCCCCCCCCCCCAAACAACTCATGGACATCATGCTGCTGGTTGTGTGTCATTTCCACCAAAAGCCCACTTGATGGGCAAATAAAAATTGCAGCCCTGTAGTGCGATCACCCTGCTGTGAGAAAACAAAGATTTACTACACTTTGGAAATAAAATGCTACCTTCTTCTATGAACATGAATAAACAATCCTTAAAACACTGTAAAACCTGAGTACATACCAATAGAAGAACAACTTGTCCTCTTCCGCTCCCACTCCCCCCCCACCGCTCACTCGTGGACAACATGTTGCTGGTGGTGTGTCCTTTACACCAAAAGCCCATTTGATGGGCAAATAAAAATTGCTGCCTTGTAGTGTGGACACCCTGCTGTGAGAAAACAAAGATTTACTACACTTTGGAAATAAAATGCTACCTTCTTATAAAAACTTGAACAAACAATCCTTAAAACACTATAAAGCCTGAGTACATACCAATAGAAGAACAACATGTCCTCTTCCAGACCCCCGCCCCCCTCCCTCTAGTGGACAACATGCTGCTGGTGGTGTGCCATATCCACCAAAAGCCCACTTGATGGGCAAATAAAAATTGCAGCCTTGTAGTGCGATCGCCCTGCTGTGAGAAATAAAGATTTACCACACTTTGGAAATTAAATACTACCTTCTTATACGAACTTGAACAAACAATCCTTAAAACAATATAAAGCCTGAGTACATACCAATAGAAGAACAACATGTCCTCTTCCAGACCCCCGCCCCCCTCCCTCTAGTGGACAACATGCTGTTGGTGGTGTGTCATTTCCACCAAAAGCCCACTTGATGGGCAAATAAACATTGCAGCCTTGTACAGCGATCACCCTGCTGTGAGAAAACAAAGATTTACAACACTTTGGAAATTAAATGCTACCTTCTTATACGAACTAGAACGTACAATCCTTAAAACACTATAAAGCCTGAGTACATACCAATAGAAGAACAACTGGTCCTCTTCCGCTACCCTCCCCCCCCCCCCCCCCCCCCCCCCCCCCCCCCCCGTGGACAACATGCTGCTGCTGGTGTGTCATTTCCACCAAAAGCCCACTTGATGGGTAAATTAAAATTGCAGCCTTGTAGTGTGATCACCCTGGTGTGAGAAAACAAAGATTTACTACACTTTGGAAATAAAATGCTACCTTCTTATATGAACTTGAATGAACAATCCTCAAAACAATATAATGCGTGAGTACATAACAATAGTAGAACAACTTGTCCTCTTCTGCTCCCCCCCTTCCCCCCCACCTCACTCGTGGACAACATGCTGCTGGTTGTGTGTCATTTCCACCAACAGCCCACTTGATGGGCAAATAAAAATTGCAGCCCAGTAGTGCGATCACCCTGCTGTGAGAAAACAAAGATTTACTACACTTTGGAAATAAAATGCTACCTTCTTCTATGAACATGAAAAAACATTCCTTAAAACACTATAAAGCCTGAGTACATACCAATAGAAGAACAACTTGTCCTCTTCCGCTCCCACTCCCCCCAACTGCTCACTCGTTGACAACATGCTGCTGGTGGTGTATCATTTACACCAAAAGCCCATTTGATGGGCAAATGAAAATTGCTGCCTTGTAGTGTGGTCATCCTACTGTGAGAAAACAAAGATTTACTACACTTTGGAAATAAAATGCTACCTTCTTATAAAAACTTGAACAAACAATCCTTAAAACACTATAAAGCCTGAGTACATACCAATAGAAGAACAACATGTCCTCTTCCAGACCCCCCCCCCCCCCCCATCCCTCTAGTGGACAACATGCTGCTGGTGGTGTGTCATTTCCACCAAAAGCCCACTTGATGGGCAAATTAAGATTGCAGCCTTGTAGTGCGTCCACACTGCTGGTAGAAAACAAAGATTTACTACACTTTGGAAATAATACGCTACCTCCTTCTATGAACATGAATAAACAATCCTTAGAACACTATAAAGCCTTAGTACATACCATGAGAAGAACATCTCCTCCCCTTCCGCTCCCGGTCCCCCCCCCCCCCCCCCCCCAAACAACTCATGGACATCATGCTGCTGGTTGTGTGTCATTTCCACCAAAAGCCCACTTGATGGGCAAATAAAAATTGCAGCCCTGTAGTGCGATCACCCTGCTGTGAGAAAACAAAGATTTACTACACTTTGGAAATAAAATGCTACCTTCTTCTATGAACATGAATAAACAATCCTTAAAACACTGTAAAACCTGAGTACATACCAATAGAAGAACAACTTGTCCTCTTCCGCTCCCACTCCCCCCCACCGCTCACTCGTGGACAACATGTTGCTGGTGGTGTGTCCTTTACACCAAAAGCCCATTTGATGGGCAAATAAAATTGCTGCCTTGTAGTGTGGACACCCTGCTGTGAGAAAACAAAGATTTACTACACTTTTGAAATAAAATGCTACCTTCTTATAAAAACTTGAACAAACAATCCTTAAAACACTATAAAGCCTGAGTACATACCAATAGAAGAACAACATGTCCTCTTCCAGACCCCGCCCCCCCCTCCCTCTAGTGGACAACATGCTGCTGGTGGTGTGCCATATCCACCAAAAGCCCACTTGATGGGCAAATAAAAATTGCAGCCTTGTAGTGCGATCGAACTGCTGTGAGAAATAAAGATTTACCACACTTTGGAAATTAAATACTACCTTCTTATACGAACTTGAACAAACAATCCTTAAAACAATATAAAGCCTGAGTACATACCAATAGAAGAACAACATGTCCTCTTCCAGACCCCCCGCCCCCCTCCCTCTAGTGGACAACATGCTGTTGGTGGTGTGTCATTTCCACCAAAAGCCCACTTGATGGGCAAATAAACATTGCAGCCTTGTACAGCGATCACCCTGCTGTGAGAAAACAAAGATTTACAACACTTTGGAAATTAAATGCTACCTTCTTATACGAACTAGAACGTACAATCCTTAAAACACTATAAAGCCTGAGTACATACAATAGAAGACAACACGTCCTCTTCCTCTCCCTACCCTCCGCCACCCTCCACGTGGACAACATGCTGCTGTGGTGTGTCAATTCCACCAAAAGCCCACTTGTGGGAAAATAAGAATTGCAGCCTTTTAGTGTGATCACCCTGCTGTGAGAAACAAAGATTTACTACACTTTGGAAATAAATGCTACCTTCTTATATGAACTTGAACAAACAATCCTTAAAACACTATAAAGCCTGAGTACATATCAATAGAAGAACAATTAGTCCTCTTCTGCTCCCCCCCCTCCCAACACCACTCGTGGACAACATGCTGCTGGTGGTGTGTCATTTCCACCATAAGCCCACTTATTGGGCAAATAGAAATTGCAGCTTTGTAGTGCAATCACCCTGCTGTGAGAAAACAAACATTTACTACACTTTGGAAATAAAATGCTACCTTCTTATATGACCTTGAACGAACAATCCTTAAAATACTATAAAGCCTGAGTTTATACCAATAGAAGCACAACTTGTCCTCTTCCGCTCCACTTTCGTCTCCCCCCCCCCCCCCCCCCCCCACCCTCCCCGCCATCTCGTGGACAACATTCTGCTGGTGGATTTTCATTTCGAAGAAAAGCCCACTTGATGGGCAAATAAATATTGCAGCCTTGTAGTGCGATCACCCTGCAGTGAGAAAAATAAGATTTACTACACTTTGGAAACAAAATGCTACCTTCTTATTTGAACTTGAACAAAGAATCCTTAAAACACTATAAAGCCTGAGTACATGCCAATAGAAGAACAACTTGTCGTCCTCTTCCATTCCCCCCCCCCCCCCTCTCTCGTGGACTCCATGCTGGTGGTGGTGTGGCATTCCCACCAAAAGCCCACTTGAGGAGCAAATAAAATTTGCAGCCATGTAGTGCGATGACCCTGCTGTGAGAAAACAAAGATTTACTACACTTTGGAAAAAAAATGCTACCTTCTTATATGTACTTGAACGAGCAGTCTTTAAAACACTATATAACCTGAAGTACAAACCAATAGAAGATGAACGTGTCCTCTTCCGCTCCACCCCCACCCCACCCTTCTGGCCATTTGTCTCGTGGACACTATGCTGCTGCTGGTGGTGTGACATTTCCACAAATAGACCACTTGATGGCCAAATAAAAATTGCAGCCTTGTAATGCGATCACCCTGCTGTGAGAAAACAAAGATTTACTACACTTTGAAAATAAAGTGCTACGTTCTTATGTGAACTTGATTGAACTATCTTTAAAATACTATATAGCCCGAGTACATACCAATAGAAGAAACAACTCGTCCTCTTCCGCTCTTCCCCACCCCTCTCGTGGACAAAATGCTGCTGGTGGTGTGGCATTTCCAGCAAAAGCCCATTTGATGGGCAAATAAAATTTGCAGCCATGCAGTGCGATCACCCTGCTGTGAGATAACAAAGATTTACTACACTTTGGAATTAAAAAGCTACCGTCTTATATGAACTTGAACAAAACAATCCTTAAAACTCTATAAAGCCTGAGTACATACCAATAGAAGATAAATTTCTTTTCTTCCACTCCCCCCCCCTTTCCCCCCCCCCCCCCCCCCACCCACCCAACTGATGGACAACATGCTGCTGCTGGTGTGTCATTTCCACCAAAAGCCCACTTGAGGGGCAAATAAAGATTGCAGCCTCGTAAAGCGATCACCCTGTTGTGTGAAAACAAAGATTTACTACACTTTGGAAATAAAATGCTATCTTCTTATAGGAACTTGAACAAACAATCCTTGAAACACTATAAAGCCTGTGTACATACCAATAGAAGAACAACTTCTTCTCTTCACTCCCCCCCCCCCCCCAATTCATGGACGACATGCTGCTGCTGGTGTGTCATTTCTACCAAAAGCCCACTTGATGGGCAAAAAAATTCAGCCTTTTAGTGCGAACACCCTACTGTGAGAAAACAAAGATTTACTACAGTTTGGAAATAAATTGCCACCTTCTTATATGAACTAGAACGAACAATCCTTAAAACACTTTGAAGCCTGGGTACATATCAATGGAAGAACAACTTGGGCCCTTACGGCTCCTACCCCCCCCCCTTCCCCCCTGGACAACACGCTGCTGGTGGTGTGTCATTTCCACCAAAAGCCCTCTTGATGGGCAAATAAAAATTGCAGCCTTGTGGTGTGATCACCCTGCTGTGAGTAAGAAAAGATTTACTACACTTTGGAAGTATAATGATACCTTCTTTTATGAACTACAACGAACAATCCTTAAAACACTATAAACCCTGAGTACATACCAATTGAAGAACAACATGTTCTTAATCGGCTCCCCCCCCCCCCCCCCCCCCCCCCCCTTACAACAACTCGTGGACAACATGCTGCTTGTGGTGTGTCATTTCCACCAAAAGCCCACTTGATGGACATCTAAAAATTGCAGCTTGTAGTGCGATCACGCTGTTGTGAGAAAACAAGATTTAGTACACTCTGGAAATAAAACGCTACCTTCTTATACGAACTTGATCGAACAATCCTTAAAACACTCTAAAGCCTGAGTACATACCAATAGAAGAACAACTTGGCCACTTCTGCTCCCCCCCCCCCCTCTCTCATGGACAACAATCTGCTGGTGGTGTGAGATTTTCACCAAAACCCACTTGATGGGCAAATAAAAAATGCAACCTTGTAATGCGATCACCCTGCTGTGAGAAAACAAAGATTTACTACACTTTGGAAATAAAATGCTATGTTCTTATATGAACTTGAATGAACAATCTTAAAAACACAATCAAGCCTGAGTACATGCCAATAGAAGAACAAATTGTCGTCTTCCGCTCCCCCCCCCTCTCGTGGACAACATGCTGCTGGTGATGTGTCATTTCACCAATAGCCCACTTGATTGGCAAATAAGATTGCAGCTATGTAGGGTGAACAACCTGCTGTGAGAAAACAATAATGTACTACACTTTGGAAATTAAATGCTACCTTTCTATATGTACTTGAACAAACAATCCTTAAAACACTATAAAGCCTGAGTACATAACAATATAAGAACAACTTAACAACTTGTCCTCTTCCGCTCCCCCCTCCCCTCTCCCATGGCAACATGCTGCTGGTGCTGTGTCATTTCACCAAAAGCCCACTTGATGGGCAAATAAAAATTGCAGGCTTGAAATGCAATCACCCTGCTGTGAGAAAACAAAGATTTACTACACTTTGGAAATAAAATGCTATGTTCTTATATGAACTTGAATGAACAATCTTTAAAACACAATCAAGCCTGAGTACATGCCAATAGAAGAACAAATTGTCGTCTTCCGCTCGGCCCCCCCCCCTCCCCCACCCCCCCACTCATGGACAACGTGCTACTGTGTGTATGTCATTTCCACCAAAAGCCAACCTAATGGGCAAATAAAATTGCAGCCTTGTAATGGCATCGCTCTGCTGTGAGAAAACAAAGATTTACTACACTTTGGAAATAAAATCCTACCTTCTTATATGAAATTGAACGAACAATCCTTAAAACAATATAAAGCCTGTGTACATACCAAGAGAAGAACAACTTGTCCTCTTCCGCTACCACCCCCCCCCCCCCCCAACACACTCATGGACAACATGCTGCTGGTGGTGTGTCATTTCCACCATAAGCCCACTTATTGGGCAAATAGAATTGCAGCTTTGTAGTGCAATCACCCTGCTGTGGAAAACAAAGATTTACTACACTTTGGTAATAAAATGCTACCTTCTTATACGAACAATCCTTAAAACACAACAAAGCCTGAGTACATACCAATAGAAGAACAACTTGTCGTCCTCTTCCACTCCCCCCCCCCCCTCTCGTGGACACCATGCTGGTGGTGGTGTGGCATTCCCACCAAAAGCCCACTTGAGGGGAAAATAAAATTTGCAGCCATGTAGTGCGATCACCCTGCTGTGAGAAAACAATGATTTACAACACTTTGGAATTAAAATGCTACCGTCTTATATGAACTTGAACAAACAATCCTAAAACACTATAAAACCTGAGTACTTACCAATAGAAGAACAATTTCTTCTATTCAGCTCCACCCCCCCCCCCCCCCCCGAACTCATGGACAACATGCTGGTGGTGGCTGTGGCATATCCACCAAAAGCCCACCTGATGGGCAAATAAAAATTGCAGCCATGTAGTGCGACCACCCTGCTGTGAGAAAACAAAGATTTACTACACTTTGGAAGTAAGTTGCTACCTTCTTATTCTAACTAGAATGAACAATCCTTAAAACACTATAAAGCATGAGTACATACGAATAGAAGAACAACTCGTCCTCTTCCGCTGCCCCCCGCACCCCTCCCCTCTTGTGGACAACATGCTGGTGGTGGCATATCATTTCCACCAAAGGCCCACTTGATGGGCAAATAAAAGTTGCAGACTTGTAGTGCGATCACCCTGCTGTGAGAAAACAAAGAATTACTGCACTTTGGATTTAAATTGCTACCGCCTTATATGAACTTGAACGAACAATCCTTAAAATACTATAAAGCCTGAGTACATATCAATAATGAACAACTTGTCCTCTTCCGCTCCCCCCCCCCCCCTTTTGTGGACCACATGTTGCTGGTGGATTTTCATTTCCAAGAAAAGCCCACTGATGGGCAAATAAATATGCAGCCTTGTAGTGCGATCACCCTGCTGTGAGAAAACAAAGATTTACTACACTTTGGAAATAAAATGCTACCTTCTTATTTGAACTTGAGCAAAGAATCCTTAAAACACTATAATGCCTGAGTACATACCAATAGAAGAACAACTTGTCGTCCTCTTCCACTCCCCCCCCCCCTCTCGTGGACACCATGCTGGTGGTGGTGTGGCATTCCCACCAAAAGCCCACTTGATGGCAAATAAAAATTGCATTCTTCTAGTGCGATCAACCTGCTGAATGAAAACAAAGATTTACTACACTTTGGAAATAAAGTGGTACGATCTTATATGAACTTGAATGAACTATCTTTAAAACACTATATAGCCTGAGTGCATACTAGTAGAAGAACAAGTTGTCTACAGCCATTCCCCCCCCCCCCCCCCCCCCCCTCTCGTGGACAACACGCTCCTGTTCGTGTGTCATTTCCACTAAAAGCCCAACTTGATGGGCAAATAAAAATTGCAGCCTTGAAATGCCATCACCCTGCTGTGAGAATACAAAGATTGCCTACACTTTGTAAATAATATGCTACCTTCTTATACGAACAATCCTTAAAACACTATAAGGCCTGAGTACATACAATAGAAGAACAACTTGCCCTCTTCCGCACCCCACCCCTTCACCTCACTCGTGGACAACATGCTGCTGGTGGTGTGTCATTACCACCAAAAGCTGACTTGATGGGCAAATAAAAACTGCAGCAATGTAATGCGATCATTTTGCTGTGAGAAAACAGAGATTTACTACACTTTGCAAATAAAATGCTGCGATCTTATAAGAAATTGAACGAACAATCTTTAAAACACTATAAAGCCTGAGTACATACCATTGGATGAACAACTTGTCCTCTTACGCTCCCCTTCCTCCCCCCACCCTCTCACAGTCAACATGCTGCTGGCGGTGTGTCATTTCCACCAAAAGCCCACTTGACGGACAAATTAAAAATGCAGGCTTGTAGTGCGATCACCCTGTTGTGAGGAAACAAACATTTACTACACTTTGGAAAAAAAATGCTACCTTCTTATATGAATGTGAACGAACAATCCTTAAAAATACTATAAAGCCTGAGTACATACCAATAGAAGAACAATTTGTCCTCTTCTGCTCCCCCCCTTCCCCCTCCCCCCATTTTGTGGACCACATGTTGCTGGTGGATTTTCATTTCCAAGAAAAGCCCACTTGATGGGCAAATAAAAATTGCAGCCTTGTAGTGCGATAACCCTGCTGTGAGAAAACAAAGATTTACTACACTTTCTAAATAAAATGCTACCTTCTTATTTGAACTTGAACAAACAATCCTTAAAACACTATAACGCCTGAGTACATACCAATAGAAGAACAACTTGTCGTCCTCTTCCACTCCCCCCCCCCCCCCCCCTCCCTCTCTCGTGGACATCATGCTTCTGGTGGTGTGGCATTCCCACCAAAAGCCATTTGATCGGCAAATAAAAATTGCAGCCTTGTAGTGCGATCACCCATCTGTGAGAAAACAAACATTTACTATACTTTGGAAATAAAATGCTACCTTCTTATATGAACTTGAACGAACCATCCTTAAAACACTATAAAGCCTGAGCACATACCAATAGAAGAACAATTTCTTTTCTTCCGCTCCCCCCCCCCGCCCCTTCCCCCCCAACTCATGGACAACATGCTGCTGCTGGTGTGTCATTTCC